>NC_041382.1:506658824-506731830 GCF_002162155.2 Triticum dicoccoides | reverse complement strand
GGAAGCCGGGAAGAGCTCGAAGACGCTTTTCGGGCAAATTTTCAAGGGACCTATGTCCGACCACCGAATGCAGACGATTTAAGTCATATAACTCAATAGCCCGGTGAGTCAGCCCGAAAGCTTTGGAATAGGTTCCTCACTAAAAAGAACCAAATAGTCGATTGTACGAACGCCGAAGCCTTAGCAACTTTCAAGCATAGCGTTCGAGACGAGTGGCTTGCCAGACACCTCGGCCAAGAAAAGCCGAGAACAATGGCAGCATTAATAAGCCTCATGTCCCGCTTTTGCGCGGGCAAGGACAGCTGGTTAGCCCGATGCAGCACCAGCGACCCAAGTACATCCGAAGTCAGGGATGGAAATGGGAAATCACGACGCAGCAAAAATAAGCGCCGGAATAAAGAAGACAGCCCGAAGAGCACGGTGGTAAACGCCAGATTCAGAAGTTCTCGGCCAAGTCAGCAAAAGCCGCCCTCCAAAGTCAACAGAGACGAACTTTCCAGCCTAAACAAAATTCTGGACCAAATATGTCAGATCCATAGCACCCCCGATAAACCTGCAAATCATACCCATAGAGAATGTTGGGTCTTCAAACAGTCCGGCAAGCTCAACGCCGAACACAAGGGGCAGGATACACCAAGTGAAGACGAGGACGAGCCTCACAAGCAAAACACTAGGGAACAGAAGAAATTCCCACTAGAAGTTAAAACAGTCAACGTGTTACACGTGATAAAGGGGAGGAACAAAGCGGCACCCCTAGAGAAACATGCCCCAGGGCCTATCACCGCAGAGCTCCGCCACTGGTCGTCCCAACCGATCACCTTCAACCATCGGGATTACTCGGCAAGTATCCAGCATGCAGGATGGGCTGCCTTGGTATTAGATCCAATGATTGACGGATACCACTTCACACGAGTCCTGATGGACGGCGGCAGCAGTTTAAATCTGATATATCAGGACACAGTCCGCAAAATGAGGATAGACCCAACAAAAATTTGCCGCAGCAATGCTACCTTTAAAGGAGTAACGCCAGGCCCAGAGGCCCATTGCAAGGGCTCCCTGCTACTAGAGGTTATATTCGGCTTCCCCGATAACTTCCGCAGCAAAAATTTAACTTTCCACATCGCTCCGTTCCAAAGTGGCTATCAAGCACTACTCGGACGCGGAGCTTTCGCTCGCTTTAACACAATACCGCATTACGCTTCCCTCATGCTTAAGATTCCCGGTCCACGTGGGATCATTACAGTAGATGGAAATATTGAGCGCTCCTTGCACGCCGAAGACAGTGCGGCCGCCTTGGCAGCCGCACACTAAACGGCCTCACCAACTCAAGCATTTGACAGGTCATTAAGACCACGAACGCGGTTAGACGAGTCCGGCGCGGCTATATGTAATTAACACAGGTTTGATGGCCATACCCCTAGTACAATACAAGGGGCTCAACACGCGCAAACAAGTGGCAATTAGGCTCAATCTTACTCATCTTGAATTGTACATGGTTTCTTTAGTATAACCTGCCTTTTTGCATGACAACTTTTCAACTAAGTTCCTCTCTTTTACAGATGACCATCGTGCTACACCCGTCCAGGATACGGCACAACGGAGACACAGGCGCAGACGTGCAGCAGGGACCCGTCCCAAGGATTCTTTTTAGATTAAGACCCTGCGTAAACCTTTTTACTGTCTCTTGTTGATACACATCCCTCGAATTCTCAGTACAATTGAGAAGGATGCTGACGTCTTGGCATGTGGCCACGTCAGAATAATGCACGTACCTGGACACCAGGGGCTTATTACAAAGGGCACTGTTTAGGCCCACTTTACACCATAAAGACTGAATACCTTAGGGAGTGTTCGGCGTCGCGAGTTTGGCCTTATATGCATCAGCTCTGAATCATGTCTTTGGTCAAATGTTGGGTTTGCCCGACTCCTGTGTTTTGCTGCCTTACGTTCCGCTCTATCGGCTAAGGCGGCACCAGGAGAACTACTGCGATTGTGCCCTGGTTCATCCGAACGAGCACCTCAGTAGAGAAAGCCGAAAACTGACTGTCATGATATAGCGTGAGACTGGTCAACCACTCGATGACCTATTGGAATCTTCGGGATTCCTCCGCCTTAACGAAGGGCCGTTTCTCGGCCAGGCATGTACGCACCCCGAATTCGGATGAGTGCGGAGCCACCAGGGGCTATATAGTAGCCCCACTGTCAATCTCCTCTGGCTAAGTGAAAGTGTTAAAGCATTATAGTCCGGTTGCCTAGTTCGCTGCGCTATCACCTCCTTAATGGACTAAGACGTTGGATCAAGTGTGAACACGCGTCTTCTGCGAACACCCCCGCATTATATGCGTGGGGGTTGAAGCCGACGACTGCAATCTTTTAGGTTATATACATGTATACATAAACGGCCGAACAGGAGGCATCATAATACTTTCGGGCAAAAGTATAAATACAACCTTGATAAATTTAATTCAACATTGTTTTTACAATGGGAATACATGTCACTCAAACATAATACTCTTCGAGCACTGGGCCTCTATCGAACGAGCGCCTTCAAGAACTTCTTCAAAATAGTGCTCGGCAGCCACTCGTCCTATGGTCGAACCCTGCGCCGCGACAGTGGTGGCATCCATCTCCGCCCAGTATGTTTTGACACGGGCAAGGGCCATCCGCGAGCCTTCTATGCACGCCGACCTCTTCATCGCATTAATGCGCGGCACGCACCAAGGAACTGTTGCACCAAGCTAAAATAGTTGTTCGGCTTTGGCCTTTCTAGCCACAGATGATCCACAACAGACCTCACGGCGAGTCCGGACAATCTATTCAGCTCGGCCCATTCGGCAAGCTGATCAGTCAATGGAAGCAGACGCTCTGGAATGTTAAATTGCGACCAGAATAGCTTGTCCACTTCACGATCTGTCTGATCTCGGAAGTATTCGGCCGCATCAACAGCACTGTTCGCCAAGTCCAGATATGCGTCTGCCAAACTCCACAACCGATCCAGAGGGGCATACCGAGGATCTCCAAACTTCCTGCGCAGCATAAAGGGCTTCCCAGCCACAATATCACCGGCTTCACGCAGTTCCTCCTTCTTCGCTCTCATTGCAGAGCGGGTGTCCTTGGTCGCCATCGTGGCCTTTTCTAGGTCCGTTGCCCTCGCCTGGTTTTCTTCTTGAAGAAGCTGGCAGCGGTCCGCAGTATCTTTTAACTTTACAGTCATCTTGGCCATTTTTTCTTTGATCTCGCTATGCGCGGCCTTCTCGGCTCTTAAATCTTCGGCCGCCTTTAAAGCGGCCGCATTATTACTCCTTGCTTGCTCCTTGGCTTGGGCAAGCTCCACCAGCAGTGCCTCCACGGTGGTAGCTCCATCTGCAGTCACAACATATTAAAGATACTGGCATCACGCTGCTCTTACTATGTGACATTCACCAAAAACATCACCTACCCTGTGCCTCGTCAAGCCGCTTGTTAACAAGCTCGATGTCGGCATCCGCCACATCCAGTTGCCGCTTTAGTTCGGCAACCCCATCAGTCCGGCTAGCCACCGGAGCTTCAACCACCTGCACATAAAGGTAGTCTGGTTATTACCTGGGACTATGATCCTCTGTTCGCCGCCGTTCTCGACGACAACCAGAGTCTCAGGGGCTACTATCTACACAGGGCACACCTAAAAATGTGCGGTACTATCACAAATATATATCATTTCACGTACCTCAAAACCCGTTAGTAGACTCATAAAGGCTTCATGCAACCCGCTTTCGGCGGACGAAATCCTTTCAATCACCGTATCCATCAATGTACGGTGCTCTTCTGAGATAGTCGCTCGCTCTAGAAGATCCTTCAGTGCATCCGACCGCGTACCAGATGGTGCCGAACTCTTTTGATTGCTCTCTTCAAGAGCCGGACACTGGGGACTTCGGGTTGCCATAGGATTACCTTTTGGCCTTGCCGGATTAGGAGAAACCCTCCGTGCCGACACTTCAAGGTCGCCCGCTTCTTCAGCTGGGGAGTCCGGGGGAGGCGTTTCGCTCTCCATCATCTCCGGAAGAAGATCCGTCGAGGACGAGCTCTGCTGAGAAGGGCTAAGATCCGAACTGCATGATCAATGTTTCGGTTATTTTCCTCAGAGGTAAGGTAGTATATCTTCACTATTAAGTACTTTTTGATTACTTACAGCTCGTTAGAGGGCTGATCCCCGCGCGGACTTTGTGCGGCAAGAGCACCCTCCGAGGCAGGACCCTCTGGTGGAGATTTCTTCTCCCGTTTGGAAACCTTGGTTTCCGGATCTTCAGAGGTAGCCCTCTTCCTTCCCCGGGGCGAGAGAATGTCAGATTCTTCCCCTTGGTTATCCTCCCTCACGGAGGCGCTCATTCCCTCGGTTGGAATAGGTAGTGGTGGAGGCCCGTTTCGCCCTCTTTATTCCCCCCTTCATCTTCCTTTGAGGGCACCGGGTGAGGTGCTGGCTCGAGCATATTTTCCAGCACCGGATTGTCCAAGCCTTCAGGAAGGGGGGCCGAACACCGAATTATCTTCGCCTTTGTTATCCAGTCCTGGTCAAAGAGCGACTCTTCAAAATGATGTCATGATAAATAAAAAGACGGTGTGTTCGGCCATGGGATTACTTACTTGGGTCGCGGTACAGTTGCTGCTCAGGCCCACGTCCTCGGTAGTGTCCGGACACTCTACTTGGGGTCCGAAGAACGATTTGTACAACTCCTCGTGCGTCAGGCCGAGGAAGTTCTGAATAGTGCGCGGTCCTTCCGGGTTGAATTCCCACATACGGAGGGGCTGGCGTTTGCAAGGCTAGACTCGACGAACCAGCATGACTTGCATTACCATAACCAGACTGAAATCTCCCTCGAAGATATCTTGGATACGGCTCTGCAGTATTGGCATGTCCTTGGTTGGACCCCAGCTCAGCCCCCTGCTAATCCGTGACATCAGTAGTGGTGGAGGGCCCGAGCGAAAAGTGGGGGCAGCTACCCACTTGGCACTTCGGGGAGCTGTGACGTAAAACCACTCCCGTTGCCACAATCCGGACACCTTTGGAAAGTAACCCTTTGGCCATGGAGTGCCAGCAATTTTGCTTATTAGAGCGCCTCCGCACGCTGCGTGCTGCCCCTCGACCATCTTTGGCTTCACATCAAAGGTCTTGAGCCACATGCCGAAGTGGGGGGTAATGCGGAGGAAGGCCTCACAAATGACAATGAATGACGAGATGTGAAGGAGGGAATCCGGGGCTAGATCGTGAAAATCCAGCCCATAATAGAACATAAGACCCCTAACAAAGGGATCCAGAGTGAGGCCTAGTCCTCGGAGGAAGTGGGAGATGAACACGACGTTCTCGTCGGGTTCGGGAGTAGGGACGACCTGCCCTCGGGCAGGCAGCCGATGTGAAACTTCGGCGGTCAGGTATCTGGCCTCCCTCAACTTCTTGATATCCTCCTCGGTGACGGAGGAGGGCATCCACCGGCCCTGGAGGCTGGATCCAGACATGATTGAAGGTCCGAAGCACCTGACCTGGGCTTTGGGTGTTAGAACTTGAGGCGGGGGAAGGATTCAATTGAGCACGGGAGGGAAAAAAGTAAAAAGCCTTGTCCCTTTATAAAGAGGGTGAATATCAAGCGTCCTCCTTGTGGCCGTTTGGGACTTGCCTAAAATCTAGGAATCCTAGGCACGGTTGGGTTACCCACATCCGTATTGATGAGAATCCCGTAATAAGGGGAACACGATCTCTGCTTTGACAAGACGTGTCAAGAAACCGCCTCGCGTTATGTGTGGGGCTGGTTAAAGAAAAACAGTTCGAATAATTACCGGGCCATGGCATGATGTCGTGCTGCCAAAACATGTCAGCAAATTAGATTTGTGGAAATATTATTCTCTCTACGGTGGTACGTGGAACTTATTTTGCAGGGTCGGACACTATTCTTGTATTCAAATTCTTCCGTGGCATATTCGAAGGAGGAACCCGCCTTGCAATGCCGAAGATAACACTGCGCGCCAGACTCATCGTCATTGAAGCCTGGTTCAGGGGCTACTGAGGGAGTCCTGGATTAGGGGGTCTCCGGACAGCCGGACTATATCCTTTGGCCGGACTGTTGGACTATGAAGATACAAGATTGAAGACTTCGTCCCGTGTCCGGATGGGACTCTACTTGGCGTGGAAGGCAAGCTAGGAAATACGGATTTGTATATCTCCTCCTTTGTAACCGACCTTGTGTAACCCTAGACCCCTCCGGTGTCAATATAAACCGGAGGGTTTTAGTCCGTAGGACAACATACAATCATACCATAGGCTAGCTTCTAGGGTTTAGCCTCTCCGATCTCGTGGTAGATCAACTCTTGCACTAATCATATCATCATGAATAAATCAAGCAGGACGTAGGGTTTTACCTCCATCAAGAGGGCCCGAACCTGGGTAAAACATCGTGTCCCTTGCCTCCTGTTACCATCCGCCTTAGACGCAGAGTTCGGGACCCCCTACCCAAGATCTGCCGGTTTTGACACCGACAGTGGCCTTGCCGGCGTCTTTGGCGATGGCCTTGCCGGGCGGCCTGGTAAGGGTCTCACCGTTTGGCGTGTTGTCGTCCCCGGCAAGGCTCTTGCCGAGAATCGTTGCCTTCTAATCTGATCTTGAATATGTCTTCACAAAGATCTTCATGCCTCCACAGGGGTGCCTTCCCGAGCCCTGGCTCCATGCTGATGATGGTACTGGGGGCCGTGGGCTCAAGGGCGGCTCGCTCTGTTGGTGCGGGGCGAGCTGTCCTAGCAAGAGTCTTGCCAGGGCCGCTGAGGCCACCCGACAAGGGTCTTGCCGGGGGAACTTGCTTCGTCCCTCTGCTCTTTGTGGTCTTGGCCTTGGCGTTGCTTTGATTGTCTTGGGCTTCGATCTTACCTTGGCTCACCTCCCTCGTTCTGCTTGGTGTGGCCATGGGCGCAGCTCTGATTGCCCATGCACAGGAAAAGGGGTACAAAGGTGCGCCCCTATTTTTGTACACCGACACATCTATAGACTGGTGCAAGCATCTCAGAGTTGGAATATATGCTTTGATGAAGTGATCAAGGCATATGGTTTTATACAGACTTTCGGTGAAGCCTGTATTTACAAGAAAGTGAGTGGGAGCTCTGTAGCATTTCTAATATTATATGTAGATGACATACTGTTGATTGGAAATGATGTAGAATTTCTGGATAGCATAAAAGGATACTTGAATGAGAGTTTTTCAATGAAAGACCTCGGTGAAGCTACTTATATATTCACTGGTACATCGACGTGCTATACAAACGGTTTTTAACCCCTTTCCGCGACGGCATTTGGAATGGTCGCCAAGTGAGTGTGGGCGATAGGGGGGCCCTTCCCACATGACCCAAAAACCGTCGGGGATAGGCCCTCCTGGCTCACTGGCTGGGGCAAAATGAGCTCATGTGTGATCTGGCGGGGCATCAAAACCCAATTGTTTCCGTTCATATGTACATCCCACACGGTGAATCCCAGAAAATCATTTCCGTTCGTATGTATATCACACACAGTTCTTTGTGTGGAAATGTTTGTGCAAGGTGGCCTAACACAAAAAGTTCGCTGCTGGAAGTCGTGTGTGATTGTTAGTTGATCGAACACGCCTACTTTCTAGAAACCGTGCTGGTTGTTTGAGTTCATCGCCCACGGTGTTGTATGAGTAACCATCTGCAATAGAAAACCCCAATAATTAGGGTAATTGGCCTATTATTGATAATTCATGTACTAATCAAATTGATATTTCTTATAAAACACACCAGATATTTCATATCCGTATAACAGCAACCAGGATTTCATAATCAAATTATATCTAATAGCTTCGGCACTCAGTTACGCCATTACACAACAGCACCAAGTTTCACATGCAACATCAAAAACCTTTGGAAAGTAGCATCATACATGGTAAATAGAAAGATGAATCTCATCTAGGAAACTACAGAAGCGGAAGGCAAATATTGAGCCTTCAGTGATGTTGAATGTCCTTGCAACTTTAGGCCAGTGGCTATGGATACCGCCCAACCTTCGTCCTCTTCAGCAAGACTTCAATATTGTACCGTGGGTGTTGAATGAATACATTCCTCGCCTCTTGACCATGCAGGTGGTTTGAGAGGTAATCATCGATGAACTACTTTGGAAAGTACTAAAAACGAAGATATGCATAAATCACTGTTATAAATTTTGAAATGGCGCAAGGGGTAAAAACAAGGTAAAAGAGTTAGTGCCATCCTATAGTTGACTGATGTCTTCTTCATTGTGCAAACAAAGATCTTGCTTTTATTCGTCGCAAGTTTCTTCATCCTAACAATCTTTTTGAGTTTCTTGACTTGACTGATGTTCATGCACATCTCATTTCCCCATATGCAAAATGGGTCGAACAGTGGGTCTAAGCCTATGACAACAGGACCTACATGTGCAAGACCAAATTGTTATAAACCTAAATATTAGAATGATTCCCACAACTGCACAATAATGTGCTATTAGCCAAAGGACCATGCTTGAACAAACCTCGATGGTAAACTATAGTGTCTCCCATTGTTTCCCTACAACACACATAAGGAAGATCTTGATCAGGTTAACTGAGAGTTTCCATACTATCACTAGAATACGTATTGAGTACAACCAAATTCGATTGGTGTCACATGCATACCAATACAAAATTGTACCCACAACAAATGAAAATCAAATTGTAGAACTGAACCAAACAGTTAAATGGACACCAGACCAAATGAACCAAAATAGTTAACTGAGCACGGCATTGCAGAATAGAAACATGTACTAGAAGATAAGACAGTTAACAAAACAAAGAATGCTTGAGAACACTACTATGAAATGTAGCAATTGTTGGACCAAAGTGTTAACTGAACATTACATTTTAGAGGACCAAACTGTTAACTAAACATCAGATTGCATATTAACATTACAGATGACAAATCACTAGAAGGCACTGGCGGCGGCCTCGAGAAAACAACACGAATTGTATTTTAAAGTAGACAACTGCATGGCGGTGTCAACGGTGGCCTCTAAGACGAGGTGCTCCTCCAAGATCTGGTCGTCGGCACGCATGGCAGCCATAGCGACCTCGTGCGCGCATGCGTCCACGATACGTCTCCATCGTATCTATAATTTTTTATTGTTCCATGCCAATATTATACAACTTTCATATACTTTTGACAACTTTTTATACTATTTTTGGGACTAACATATTGATCCAGTGCCCAGTGCCAGATCCTGTTTATTGCATGTTTTTTGTTTCACAAAAAATCCATATCAAACGGAGTCCATACGGGATAAAAACTTACGGAGATTTTTTATGCAATATATGTGATTTTTGGGAAGAAGAGTCAACACGAGACGATGCCCGAGGGGGGCACGAGGCAGGGGGCATGCCCTAGGGGGTGAGCGCGCCCCTGACCCTCGTGGCCACCCCGTAAGGCGGTTGGTGCCCTTCTTTCGCCACAAGAAAACATATATTCGGATACATATCGTGTTAAAATTTCAGCCCAATCGGAGTTACGGATCTCCGAGAATATAAGAAACGATGAAAGGCCAGAATCTGGAACGCAGAAACAGAGGGAGACAGAGAGACAAATCCAATCTCGGAGGGGCTCTCGCCCCTCCACTGCCATGGAAGCCATGGACCAGGGGGTAAACCCTTGTCCCATCTAGTGGGAAGGTCAAGGAAGAAGTTCAAGGCGGGGGGCCTCTCCCCCTCTCTCCCGGTGGCGCCGGAACACCGCCGGGGCCATCATTGCGACAACGATCTACACCAACACCTCCGTCATCTTCACCAACGTCTTCATCACCTTCCCCCATCCATCTACAACGGTCCACTCTCCCACAACCTGTTGTACCCTCTACTTGAACATGGTGCTTTATGCTTCATATTATTATCCAATGATGTGTTGCCATCCCATGATGTCTGAGTAGATTTTTGTTGTCCTATCGCTAATTGGTGAATTGCTATGATTGGTTTAATTTGCTTGTGGTTATCTTGCTGTCCTTTGGTGCCCATCATATGAGCGCGCACGTGGATCACACCATAGGGTTAGTTTTATGTTGATATGACTATGTATTGGAGGGCAAGAGTGACAGAAGCTTCAACCTAGCATAGAAATTGATGCATACGGGATTGAAGGGGGACCAATATATCGTAATGCTATGGTTGGGTTTTACCTTAATGAACGTTAGTAGTTGCAGATGCTTGCTAATAGTTCCAATCATAAGTGCATAGAATTTCAAGTCAGGGATGACATGCTAGCAGTGGCCTCTCCCACATAAAACTTGTTATCGGTCTAGTAAAGTAGTCAATTGCTTAGGGACAATTTCGCAACTCCTACCACCACTTTTCTACACTCGCTATACTAACTTTATTGCTTCTTTACCTAAAACAGCCCCTAGTTTTTATTTACGTGCTCTTTATATTCTTGCAAACCTATCCCGTTACACCTACAAAGTACTTCTAGTTTTATACTTGTTCTAGGTAAAGCGAATGTCAAGCGTGCGTAGAGTTGTATTGGTGGTCGATAAAACTGGAAGGAATATTTGTTATATCTTTAGCTCCTCGTTGGGTTCGGCACTCTTACTTATCGAAAGAGGCTACAATTGACCCCCTATACTTGTGGGTTATCAGGCCACATGCTACTGAGCTCCATGTTATACTGCATGCAAAATGGTTGTGGGCGGCGCTTAATTGGAGGAGGGGGCAGTGCGTGTAGCGCCTTCGGTCGGGGCATGTGGGACGGGAAAGGAGGAGGATGGTGTGGGTGGGGTGTGGATTACCTGACCATATCGACGAGGCCGCGCAACAAGAAGAAGGGTCGGCGGCGAGGAGTGATGACCCACAAGTATAGGGGATCTATCATTGTCCTTTCGATAAGTAAGAGTGTCGAACCCAACGAGGAGCAGAAGGAAATGATAAGCGGTTTTCAGCAAGGTATTCTCTGCAAGCACTGAAATTATCGGTAACAAATAGTTTTCTGATAAGGTAATTGGTAACGAGTAGCAAGTAATAAAAGTAAATAAGGTGCAACAAGATGGCCCAATCCTTTTTGTAGCAAAGGACAAGCCTGGACAAAGTCTTATATGAAGGAAAGCGCTCCCGAGGACACATGAGAATTATCGTCAAGCTAGTTTTCATCAAGATCATATGATTCACGCTCGGTACTTTGATAATTTGATATGTGGGTGGACCGGTGCTTGGGTACTGTCCTTACTTGGACAAGCATCCCACTTATGATTAACCCCTATTGCAAGCATCCGCAATACAACATAAGTATTAAGGTAAACCTAACCATAGCATGAAACATATGGATCCAAATCAGCCCCTTACGAAGCAACGCATAAACTAGGGTTTAAGCTTCTATCACTCTAGCAACTCATAATCTACTTATTACTTCCCAATGCCTCCCTCTAGGCCCAAAACAATGGTGAAGTGTCATGTAGTCGACGTTCACATGACACCACTAGAGGGATGACAACATACATCTCATCAAAATATCGAACAAATACCAAATTCACATGACTACTAATAGCAAGACTTCTCCCATGTCCTCAGGAACAAACATAACTACTCACAAAGCATATTCATGTTCATAATCAGAGGGGTATTAATATGCATATTGGATCTAAACATATGATCTTCCACCAAGTAAACCAACTAGCATCAACTACAAGGAGTAATAAACACTACTAGCAACCCACAGGTACCAATCTGAGGTTTGGATACAAAGATTGGATACAAGAGATGAACTAGGGTTTGAGATGAGATGGTGCAGGTGAAGATGTTGATGGATATTGACCCCCTCCCGATGAGAGGATCGTTGGTGATGACGATGGTGATGATTTCCCCCTCCCGGAGGGAAGTTTCCCCGGCAAAACAGCTCCGCTGGAGCCCTAGATTGGTTCCGCCAAGGTTCCGCCTCGTGGCGGCGGAGTTTCGTCCCGTAAGCTTGCTTATTATTTTTTCTCGGACGAAAGACTCCATAT
Organism: Triticum dicoccoides; assembly: GCF_002162155.2. Classification (NCBI taxonomy): domain Eukaryota; kingdom Viridiplantae; phylum Streptophyta; class Magnoliopsida; order Poales; family Poaceae; genus Triticum; species Triticum dicoccoides. The sequence goes on along the minus strand of NC_041382.1, from coordinate 506,719,835 downwards.
AGCCAAAGATGGGCATCGGAGGGCCACCAGGGGGCCCATGAGGCAGGGGGCGCGCCCAGGGGGTAGGGCGTGCCCCCCACCCTCGTGGCCAGGGTGTGGCCCCCCTCTGGAACTTTCTTCACTCAATATTTTTTATATATTCTGGAAATAACTTCCGTGAAGTTTCAGGACTTTTGGAGCTGTGCAGAATAGGTTTCTAATATTTGCTCCTTTTCCAGCCCAAAATCCCAGCTGCCGGCATTCTCCCTCTTCATGTAAACCTTATAAAATAAGAGAGAATAGGCATAAGTATTGTGACATAATGTGTAATAACAGCCCATAATGCAATAAATATCGATATAAAAGCATGATGCAAAATGGACGTATCAAGGAGGCCGCGCAGCAAGAAGAAGGGTCGCCGGCGAGGAGGCAGCGCTGCAAGAAGAAGGGTTGCCTGCGAGAAGGCGGCGCTGCAAGAAGAAAGGTAGCCGGCGAGGAGGCGGCGCTGCAAGAAGAAGGGTCGCCGGCGAGGAGGCTGAGCTGCTAGTAAGCAACAGTAAAGGTTTGGACTTGGAAAGCAAGGCGGAACAGTGGAAATGTGGCTTTTGATAGGAGGGAGGGGCGAGGATATAGATATTTCTGAGGTGGCAAAAAAAATTCGCTCGGTGCCACGAGAAACTAGCGCGCAAGTGTGGTTCAAGCGGGGGCGGTGGACTGTAGATGATGAAGCTTGCTGTGTAAGATGATACGTCTCCAATGTATCTATAATTTTTTATTGTTCCATGCTATTATATTATCTGTTTTGGATGTTTAATGGGCTTTATTATACACTTTTATATTATTTTTGGGACTAACCTACTAACCCAAGGCCGAGGGCAAATTGCTGTTTTTTGCCTATTTCAGTGCTTCACAGAAAAGGAATATCAAACGAAATGAAACCTTCGGGGGAGTTATTTTTGGAACAAACATGATCTAGGGGACTTGGAGTAGACGTCAAGAAAGGAGAGAGGAGGCCACGAGGCAGGGAGGCGCACCTGCCCCCCTGGGCGTGCACCCACCCTCGTGGGCCCCTTGCAGCTCCACCGACCTACTTCTTCCTCCAATATATATCCATATACCCCTAAAACATCCAGGAGCACCACGAAAGCCTATTTCCACTGCCGCAACCTTCTATACCCAAGAGACCCCATCTTGGGGCCTTTTTCGGAGCTCCGCCGAAGAGGGAATCAATCACGGAGGGCTTCTACATCAACACCATAGCCTCTCCGATGATGTGTGAGTGGTTTACCACAGACCTTTGGGTCCATAGTCATTATCTAGATGGGTTCTTCTCTCTCTTTGGATCTCAATACAAAGTTCTCCTCGATCTTCTTGGAGATCTATTTGATGTAATTATTTTTGTGGTGTGTTTGTCGAGATCCGATGAATTGTGGGTTTATGATCAAGATTATCTATGAACAATATTTGATTCTTCTCTGAAATCTTTTATGTATGATTTGTTATCTTTGCAAGTCTCTTCGAATTATCAGTTTGGTTTGGCCTACTAGATTGATCTTTCTTGCAATAGGAGAAGTGCTTAGCTTTGGGTTCAATTTTGCGGTGTCCTTTCCCAGTGACAGCAGGGGCAGCAAGGCAAGTATTGTATTGTTGCCATTGAGGATAAAAGGATGGGTTTTATATCATATTGCTTGAGTTTATCCCTCTACATCATGTCATCTTACCTAATGCATTACTCTGTTCTTATGAGCTTAGTACTCTAGATGCATGCTGGATAGCGGTCGATGTGTGGAGTAATAGTAGTTGATGCAGGATTGTTTCGGTCTACTTGTCGCGGACGTGATGCCTATATACATGATCATGCCAAGATATTCTCATAATTATGCACTTTTCTATCAATTGCTCGACATTAATTTGTTTATCCACCGTAATACTTATGCTATCTTGAGAGAAGCCACTAGTGAAACCTATGCCCACTGGGTCTATTTTCCATCATATAAGTTTCCAATCTATTTTACTTTGCAATCTTTATTTTTCAATCTATATTATAAAAATACCAAAAATATTTATCTTATTATGTCTATCAGATTTCACTCTCGTAAGTGACCGTGAAGGGATTGACAACCCCTTTATTGTGTTGGTTGCGAGGTTCTTATTTGTTTGTGTAGGTGCGAGATGACTTGCGTGTAGTCTCCTACTGGATTGATACCTTGGTTCTCAAAAACCGAGGGAAATACTTACGCTACTTTGCTGCATCACCCTTTCCTCTTCAAGGAAAAACCAACGCAGTGCTCAAGAGGTAGCAAGAAGGATTTCTGGCGCCGTTGCCAGGGAGATCTACGCACAAGTCAAGACATACCAAGTACTGAACCTCTTGAGCACTGCGTTGGTTTTCCCTTGAAGAGGAAAGGGTGATGCAGCAAAGTAGCGTAAGTATTTCCCTCGGTTTTTGAGAACCAAGGTATCAATCCAGTAGGAGGCCACATGCAAGTCCCTCGTACCTACACAAACAAATAAGAACCTGACAACCAACGCGATAAAGGGGTTGTCAATCCCTTCACGGTCACTTACGAGAGTGAGATCTGATAGAGATGATAAGATAATAAGATAAATATTTTTGGTATTTTTATGATATAGATTGAAAGTAAAGATTGCAAAGTAAATAGATCGGAAACTTATATGATAAAAGATAGACCCGGGGGCCATTGGTTTCACTAGTGGCTTCTCTCAAGATAGCATAAGTATTACGGTGGGTGAACAAATTACTGTCGAGCAATTGATAGAAAAGCGAATAATTATGAGAATATCTAGGCATGATCATGTATATAGGCATCACGTCCATGACAAGTAGACCGACTCCTACCTGCATCTACTACTATTACTCCACACATCGACCGCTATCCAGCATGCATCTAGAGTATTAAGTTCATAAGAATAGAGTAACGCATTAGGTAAGATGACATGATGTACAGGGATAAACTCAAGCAATATGATATAAACCCCATCTTTTTATCCTCGATGGCAACAATACAATACGCGTCATTTCCCTTTCTGTCACTAGGATCGAGCACCGCAAGATTGAACCCAAAGCTAAGCACTTCTCCCATTATAAGAAAGATCAATCTAGTAGGCCAAAACAAACTGATAATTCAAAGAGACTTGCAAAGATAACCAATCATACATAAAGATTTCAGAGAAGAATCAAATATTGTTCATAGATAGACTTGATCATAAACCCACAATTCATCGGATCTCGACAAACACACCGCAAAAAGAGTTACATCAAATAGATCTCCAAGAAGATCGAGGAGAACTTTGTATTGAGATCCAAAGAGAGAGAAGAAGCCATCTAGCTAATAACTATGGACCCAAAGGTCTGAAGTAAACTACTCACACATCATCGGAGGGGCCATGGAGTTGATGCAGAGGCCCTCCGTGATGGATGCCCCCTCCGGCGGAGCTTCGAAAAAGGCCCCAAGATGGGATCTCTTGGGTACAGAAGGTTGTGGCGGTGGAAATAGGGTTCGTGGTGCTCCTGGATGTTTTCGGGGTATATGAGTATATATAGGAGGAAGAAGTAGGTCGGTTGAGCCATGAGGGTCCCACGAGGGGGAGGGCGCGCCCAGGGGGTAGGCACGCCCCTGCCTCGTGGAATCCTCGTTTGTATCTTTACGTCCACTCCAAGTCCTATGGATCACGTTTGTTCCAAAAATAACTCTCCGGAAGGTTTCATTCCGTTTGGATTCCGCTTGATATTCCTTTTCTGCGAAACACTGAAATAGGCAAAAAACAGCAATTTGCACTGGGCCTTGGGTTAGTAGGTTAGTCCCAAAAATAATATAAATTCTAAAATAAAGCCCATTAACATCCAAAACAGATAATATAATAGCACGGAACAATAAAAAAAATTATAGATATGCTTGAGACGTATCAAGCATCCCCAAGCTTAATTCCTGCTCGTCCTCGAGTAGGTAAATGATAAAAACAGAATTTTTGATGTGGAATGCTACCTAGCATAATCCTCAATGTAATTTTCTTTATTGTGGCATGAATATTGAGATCCTAAAGATTCAAGAAAAAAGTTTAATATTGACATAAAAATAATAATACTTCAAGCATACTAACTAAGCAATTATGTCTTCTCAAAATAACATGGCCAAAGAAAGTTATCCCTACAAAATCATATAGTCTGGCTATGCTCTATCTTCACCACACAAAGTATTTAAATCATGCAAAACCCAGATGACAAGCCAAGCAATTGTTTCATACTTTTGATGTTCTCAACCTTTTTCAATCTTCACGCAATACATGAGCGTGAGCCATGGACATAGTACTATATGTGGAATAGAATGGTGGTTGTGGAGAAGACAAAAAGGGGGAGATAGTCTCACATCAACTAGGCGTACCAATGGGCTATGGAGATGCCCATCAATAGATATCAATGTGAGTGAGTAGGGATTGCCATGCAACGGATGCACTAGATCTATAAGTGTATGAAAGCTCAAAAACAAACTAAGTGGGTGTGCATCCAACTTGCTCGCTCACAAAGACCTAGGGCATTTTGAGGAAGCCCATCATTGGAATATATAAGCCAAGTTTTATAATGTAAAATTCCCACTAGTATATGAAAGTGATAACATATGAGACCCTCTATCATGAAGATCATGGTGCTACTTTGAAGCACAAGTGTGGAAAAAGGATAGTAACATTGTCCCTTCTATCTTTTTCTCTCATTTTTTTATTTGGGCCTTCTTTTCCTTTTTTTGGCCTCTTTTTTTCGTCCGGAGTCTCATCCGACTTGTGGGGGAATAATAGTCTCCACCATCCTTTCCTCACATGGGACAATGCTCTAATAATGATGATCATCACACTTTATTTACTTACAACTCAAGAATTACAACTCAATTCTTAGAACAAAATATGACTCTATGTGAATGCCTCCGGCGGTGTACCGGGATATGCAATGACTCATGAGTGACATGTATGAAAGAATTTATGAACGGTGGCTTTGCCACAAATACGATTTCAACTACATGATCATGCAAAGCAATATGACAATGATGAAGCACGTCATAACAAACGGAACGGTGGAAAGTTGCATGGCAATATATCTCGGAATGGCTATGGAAATGCCATAATAGGTAGGTTTGGTGGCTGTTTTGAGGAAGGTATATGGTGGGTTTATGGTACTAGCGAAAGTTGCGCGGTACTAGAGAGGCTAGCAATGGTGGAAGGGTGAGAGTGCGTATAATCCATGGACTCAACATTAGTCATAAAGAACTCACATACTTATTACAAAAATCTATTAGTTATCGAAACAAAGTACTACGCGCATGCTCCTAGGGGGATAGATTGGTAGGAAAAGACCATCGCTCGTCCCCGATCGCCACTCATAAGGAAGACAATCAATAAATAAATCATGCTCCGACTTCATCACATAACGGTTCACCATACGTGCATGCTGCGAGAATCACAAACTTTAGAACAAGTATTTCTCAAATTCACAACTACTCAACTAGCATGACTCTAATATCACCATCTCCATATCTCAAAACAAGCATCAAGTATCAAACTTCTCATAGTATTTAATGCGTGTTTTATGATAGTTTTTACTATACCGATCTTGGATGCCTATCATATTAGGTCTAAATTCATAACCAAAGCAAATTACCGTGCTGTTTTAAAGGACTCTCAAAATAATATAAGTGAAGCATGAGATATCAATAATTTCTATAAAATAAAACCACCACCGTGCTCTAAAAGATATAAGCGAAGCACTAGAGCAAAATTATCTAGCTCAAAAGATATAAGTGAAGCACATAGAGTATTCTAATAAATTCCAATCAATGTGTGTCTCTCCCAAAATGTGTGTACACAAAGTATGATTGTGGTAAACTAAAAAGCAAAGACTCAAATCATAAAAGATGCTCCAAGCAAAACACATATCATGTGGTGAATAAAAATATAGCTCCAAGTAAAGTTACCGATGGACGAAGACGAAAGAGGGGATGCCTTCCAGGGCATCCCCAAGCTTAGGCTTTTGGTTGTCCTTGAATTTTACCTTAGGGTGCCTTGGGCATCCCCAAGCTTAGGCTCTTGCCACTCCTTGTTCCATAATCCATCAAATCTTTACCCAAAACTTGAAAACTTCACAACACAAAACTTAAACAGAAAATCCCATGAGCTACGTTAGTAAAAGAAAACAAACCACCACTTAAGGTACTGTAATGAACTCATTATTTATTTATATTGGTGTTAAACCTAATGTATTCCAACTTTTTTATGGTTCATACACTCAAATACTAGCCATAGATTCATCAAAATAAGAAAACAACACACAAAAATAGAATCTGTCAAAAACAGAACAATCTGTAGTAATGTGTAGATTTCGAATACTTATGGAACCCCCAAAATTCTAAAATAAATTTCTGGACGTGAAGAATTTATCTATTAATCATATGCAAAAATAATTAACTAAATATCACTCTCTAGTAAAAAAATGGCAGTAAATATCGTGAGCGCTAAAGTTTCTGTTTTTTACAGCAAGATCGCAAAGACTTTCCCCAAGTCTTCCCAAAGGTTCTAGTTGGCGCAAACACTAATTAAAAGAATAAAACCATATCTAAACAGAGGCTATATGAATTATTTATTACTAAACGGAATCAAAAAGCAAGAAACAAAAATAAAATTGGTTGCCTCCCAACAAGCGCTATCATTTAACACCCCTAGCTAGGCATAAAAGCAAGGATAGATCTAGGCATTGCCATTATAATGATAAGGTAAATCGCGAAAACTCATCTCATACTCCCTACTTTCAGCAGCAAGCTTTCTTTGTGGCAAGCAAAAGTAATCAAAAGGGCTAAATTTAATGGGACAAAAGTCCCCAAGATCAAGCTCGGAAGGGCCTTTGTTCAAGGGAAAACCTAAACCATTGTTCTGGATAGCAAAATTATCATTAAGTTCAGAGATCCTGTTAATAAGAACATCGGTAGGAACCTTTTTTCTAAGGTTTTCATTAAAAGCAGCATGATCTAAAGATCGTAAATGCATAATGTCTTCTTGATAAAAAGGATTGCTTCTATGGGATGATGGCCGACATTCACCCTATAATGCGCAAAAATTTCATTGGCCTCTTTTATGATAAATCTGAACTCATGAGCTAAGAAGATGGTCGCTGCTCGCTTAACAGAGAATGCTCAATATTAGAAGATTCTAGGAAAATCCTTTGTATGGAAGGATGCATATGCAAAAATTGTCTTTCAAGTTCAACTATGAGCAAAGATATAGCATCCGCGAGACTACTAGTTTTATGAATAATAGACCCACTCATGGTGGGTAAAGCACCGGCACAAGTAAAGAAATCTTGAATAACTCCCTTCCCAATAATATTACCGCTACCAATCCGAAACTTTTTAGTGTGTAAAATAGTAGGATTTTCAAGAGGATCATCAATAGCATCAAAGTTTTCCATATTATTGTCCTTATCAACGATAACCTCCCTAGTTTCAGACATGATGGCAACAAATTGCAAAAAAGAACGAGAAAACAGAAGGCAGGAAGGAAAAAGAGGGCGAATAAAACAGCAAGGGTGAAGTGGGGGAGAGGAAAATGTGAGGAAAATGGCAAATAATGTAATGCGCGGGATAAGAGTTTGTGATGGGTACTTGGTATGTCTTGACTTGCGCGTAGACTCCCCGACAACGATGCCAGAAATCTTTCTTGCTACCTCTTGAGCACTGTGTTGGTTTTCCCTTGAAGAGGAAAGGGTGATGCAGCAAAGTAGCATAAGTATTTCCCTCAGTTTTTGAGAACCAAGGTATCAATCCAGTAGGAGGCCACACACAAGTCCCTTGTACCTACACAAACAAATAAGAACCTTGCAACCAACGCAATGAAGGGGTTGTCAATCCCTTCACAGTCACTTAAGAGAGTGCGATCTGATAGAGATGATAAGATAAATATTTTTGGTATTTTTATGATATAGATTGAAAGTGAAGATTGCAAAGTAAATAGATTGGAAACTTATATGATAAAAGATAGACCCGGGGCCATAGGTTTCAGTAGTGGCTTCTCTCAAGATAGCATAAGTATTACGATGGGTGAACAAATTACTATTGAGCAATTGATAGAAAAGCGAATAACTATGAGAATATCTAGGCATGATCATGTATATAGGCATCACATCTGTGACAAGTAGACCGACTCCTGCCTGCATCTACTACTATTACTCCACACATCGACCGCTATCCAGCGTGCATCTAGAGTATTAAGTTCATAAGAATAGAGTAACGCATTAGGTAAGATGACATGATGTACAGGGATAAACTCAAGCAATATGATATAAACCCCATCTTTTTATCCTCGATGGCAACAATATAATATGCGTCATTTCCCTTTCTGTCACTGGGATCGAGCACCGCAAGATTGAACCCAAAGCTAAGCACTTCTCCCATTGCAAGAAAGATCAATCTAGTAGGCCAAAACAAACTGATAATTCGAAGAGACTTGCAAAGATAAGCAATCATACATAAAAGATTTCAGAGAAGAATCAAATATTGTTCATAGATAGACTTGATCATAAACCCACAATTCATTAGATCTCGACAAACACACCGCAAAAAGAGTTACATCAAATAGATCTCCAAGAAGATCAAGGAGAACTTTGTATTGAGATCCAAAGAGAGAGAAGAAGCCATCTAGCTAATAACTATGGACCCGAAGGTCTGAAGTAAACTACTCACACATAATCGGAGGGGCCATGGAGTTGATGTAGAGGCCCTCCGTGATCGATGCCCCCTCCGGTGGAGCTCCGGAAAAGGCCCCAAGATGGGATCTCTTGGGTACAGAAGGTTGCGGCAGTGGAAATAGGGTTTCATGGTGCTCCTGGATGTTTTCAGGGTATATGAGTATATATAGGAGGAAGAAGTAGGTCGGTTGAGCCACGAGGGGCCCACGAGGGGGGAGGGCGCGCCCAGGGGGGTAGGCGCGCCCCCTGCCTCGTGGACTCCTCGTTTGTTTCTTGACGTCCACTCCAAGTCCTCTAGATCACGTTTGTTCCAAAAATAACTCTCCCGAAGGTTTCATTCCGTTTGGATACCATTTGATATTCCTTTTCTGCAAATCACTGAAATAGGCAAAAAAACAGCAATTTGCACTGGGCCTTGGGTTAGTAGGTTAGTCCCAAAAATAATATAAAAGTGTAAAATAAAGCTCATTAACATCCAAAACAGATAATATAATAGCATGGAACAATCAAAAATTATAGATACGTTGGAGACGTATCAAGTACCCATCACAAACTCTTATCCCTCGCACTACATTATTTGCCATTTGCCTGTCGTTTTCCTCTCCCCCACTTCACCCTTGCCGTTTTATTCACCCTTCTTTTGTTCGTCTTTTCGCTTGCTTTGATGTCTTACTTGGCTCGTTTGCTCGTTTGGTTGGAATAGTTGTTTATTTATTGCTAAACAGAGAACCTAAGATCTATGGATCCTCATCCGCTTGCTAATCTTTTTAAGAGATCCAATTATGATGAACTAATTGCTAGTGAGTTTTGTGCACCAGATTATCTTTATGAAGTTTTACTTGAAATTCGTGACTCTGAAAATTGCGATGAAGTACTTTATGTAGTGATTCACGATAGATCTTTGAATAAAAAGCATGATTGCAATGATGATAGTATAGATTCTATTAATGTCAATTGTGCTTATAATATGCAAAACCCTAAGCTTGGGGACGTTAATTTTGCTATGTCTACTACTTGTTGCAATGATCATGATTGGGGTGATTCTTCTTTTGATCTTAAAATTTTATTTAAGCCCCATGATGAATATGAGATTGATTATAATTTTTGCAAATATTTAAAGTGGGTTTGGAAGAATGTCAACTTTAGATCCCACATATTTGGAGAATGTTCAATCTTGTGAAGTTTTTGGTAAAAGTGTGTTTGGAGAGGTCGTGACTTTAGTTAATGTTAATCCCACTATTTTGGAAGAGTGTCAACTTTGCATACATGTTGTGTTAAGAATATTTTTTGTGATAGCTATATTGTTGAATTTGCTTATGATCCTACATGTAATTATTATGAGAGAGGAAAATATGGTTATAGAAATTTTCATGTTACTAAATTACCTCTCATTATGTTGAGATTGCTATTGTTTCTTTCCGCTTCCTTGCATATGCTAGTTTTTGCTTGCCTTGACAATTTGTTTGCCTATAAGATGCCTATGCATAGGAAGTATGTTAGACTTAGATGTGTTTGTCACGTGTTTTATGGTGCTCTCTTTGTGCTTCAATTCTTGTCTTTCATGTGAGCATCGTTGAAATTTTATGCCTAGCTAAAAGGTTTTAAAGAAAAGCGCTTGTTGGGAGACAACCCAATACTTTTCCTTGCTGTTATACAATAAATAATTCATCTAGACTCTGTTTATATGTGGTTTTATGCTTTTAATTAGTGTTTGTGCCAAGTAGAACCTTTGGGAAGACTTGGGGGAAGTTTTTGCGATCTTGCTGTGAAAAACAGAAACTTTAGCGCTCACGAGATTTGCTGCCATTTTTTACTGGAGAGTGCGATTAGGTTGATTATTTTTGAAGATGATTAATAGAGAAATTACTCACGTCCACAATTTATCTCAGAATTTTTGGGGTTATATAAGTAATCTAAACATACAGATTACTACAAACCGTTCTGTTTTTGACAGATTCTATTTTTCGTGTGTTGTTTGCTTATTTTGATGAATCTATGGCTAGTATCGGAGGGTATGAACCATAGAGAAGTTGGAATACAGTAGGTTTAACACCAATATAAATAAATAATGAGTTCATTACAGTACCTTAAGTGGTGGTTTGTTTTCTTATACTAACGGAGCTCATGAGATTTTCTGTTGAGTTTTGTGTTGTGAAGTTTTCAAGTTTTGGGTAAAGATTTGATGGATTATGGAATAAGGAGTGGCAAGAGCCTAAGCTTGGGGATGCCCAAGTAACCCCAAGGTAGAATTCAAGGACAACCAAAAGCCTAAGCTTGGGGATGCCCCGGAAGGCATCCCCTCTTTCGTCTTCGTCCATCGGTAACTTTACTTGAGGCTATATTTTTATTCACCACATGATATGTGTTTTGCTTGGAGCGTCTTTTATGATTTGAGTCTTTGCATTTTAGTTTACCACAACCATACTTGATGTACACACATTTTGGGAGAGACACACATGAATCGGAATTTATTAGAATACTCTATGTGCTTCACTTATATATTTTGAGCTAGATAATTTTGCTCTAGCGCTTCACTTATATCTTTTAGAGCACGGTGGTGGTTTTATTTTATAGAAATTTTTGATATCTCATGCTTATCTTATATTATTTTGAGAGTCCTTTAGAACAGCCTGGTAATTTGCTTTGGCTATAAAATTGGTCCTAATATGATAGCCATCCAAGATTGGTATAATAAAAACTTTCATAAAAAGGTGCATTGAATACTATGAGAAGTTTGATACTTTATAATTGTTTTGAGATATAAAGATGGTGATATTAGAGTTGTGCTAGTTGAGTAGTTGTGAATTTGAGAAATACTTGTGTTGAAGATTTCAAGTCCCGTAGCATGCACGTATGGTAACCGTTGTGTAACAAATTTGAAACATGAGGTGTTCTTTGATTGTCTTCCTTAGGAGTGGCGGTCGGGGACGAGCGATGGTCTTTTCCTACCAATCTACCTCCCTAGGAGCAAGCGCATAATGCTTGGTTTTTTATTACTTGTAGATTTTTGCAACAAGTATGTGAGTTCTTTATGACTAATGTTGAGTCCATGGATTATACACACTCTCACCTTTCCATCATTGCTAGCCTCTTCGGTACCGTGCATTGCCCTTTCTCACCTTGAGAGTTGGTGCAATCTTCGCCGGTGCATCCAAACCCCGTGATATGATACACTCTATCACACATAAACCTCCTTATATCTTCCTCAAAACAACCACCATACCTACCTATTATGGCATTTCCATAGCCATTCTGAGATATATTGCCATGCAACTTTCCACCGTTTCATTTATCATGACACGCTTCATCATTGTCATATTGCCTTGCATGATCATGTAGTTGACATCGTATTTGTGGCAAAGCCATCATGCATAATTTATCATACATGCCACTCTTGATTCATTGCCCTTCCCGGTACACCGCTGGAGGCATTCATTAGAGTCATATTTTGTTCTAGTATCGAGTTGTAATAAATAGATGTGTGATGATCATCATTAATAGAGCATTGTCCCAAATAAAAGAAGGGGAAGGCCAAATAAAAAAGAAAGGCCCAAAAAAGAAATAAAAATAGGTAATGCTACTATCCTTTTTCCACACTTGTGCTTCAAAGTAACACCATGATCTTTATGATAGAGAGTCTCGTGTTTTGTCACTTTCATACACCAGTGGGAATTTTTCATTATAGAACTTGGCTTGTATATTCCAACAATGGGCTTCCTCAAATGCCCTAGGTCTTCGTGAGCAAGCAAGTTGGATGCACACCCACTTAGTTTCTTTTGTTGAGCTTTCATACATTTATAGCTCTAGTGCATCCATTGCATGGCAATCCCTACTCCTTGCATTGACATCAATAGATGGGAATCTCCCTAGCCCGTTGATTAGCCGCGTCGATGTGAGACTTTCTCCTTTTTTGTCTTCTCCACATAACCCCCATCATTATATTCTATTCCACCCATAGTGTTATATCCATGGCTCACGCTCACGTATTGCGTGAAAATTGAAAAACAGTTTGAGATTACTAAAGTATGAAACAATTGCTTGGCTTGTCATCAGGGTTGTGCATGATGAGAGCATTCTTGTGTGACAAAAATGCAGCATGGCCAAACTATATGATTTTGTAGGGATGAACTTTCTTTGGCCATGTTATTTTGAGAAGACATGATTGCTTAGTTAGTATGCTTGAAGTATTATTATTTTTATGTCAATATTAAACTTTTGTCTTGAATCTTTCAGATCTAAATATTCATGCCACAATAAATAAAATTACATTGAGAATTATGCTTGGTAGCATTCCACATCAAAAATTACGTTTTTATCATTTACCTACTCGAGGACGAGCAGGAATTAAACTTGGGATGCTTGATACGTCTCCAACGTATCAATAATTTTTTATTGTTCCATGCTATTATATTATCTGTTTTGGATGTTTAATGGGCTTTATTATACACTTTTATATTATTTTTGGGACTAACCTACTAACCCAAGGCCCAGTGCAAATTGATGTTTTTTTGCCTATTTCAGTGTTTCGAGAAAAAGAATATCAAACAGAATCCAAACGGAATGAAACCTTTGGGAGAGTTATTTTTGGAACAAACATGATCCAGCGGACTTGGATAGACATCAAGAAAGGAGCGAGGAGGCCACGAGGCAGGGAGGCACGCCCCCACCCTTGTGGGCCCCTCACAGCTCCACCGACCTACTTCTTCCTCCTATATATATCCATATACCCCAAAAACATCCAGGAGCACCACGAAACCCTATTTCCACCGCCGCAACCTTCTGTACCCAAGAGATCCCATCTGGGGCCTTTTCTGGAGCTCCCCCGGAGGGGGAATCGATCACGAAGGGCTTCTACATCAACACCATAGCCTCTCCGATGATGTGTGAGTAGTTTACCACAGACCTTAGGGTCCATAGTTATTAGCTAGATGGCTTCTTCTCTCTCTCTCTCTCTTTGGATCTCAATACAAAGTTCTCCTCGATCTTCTTGGAGATCTATTCGATGTAATTCTTTTTGCGGTGTGTTTGTCGAGATCCGATGAATTGTGGGTTTATGGTCAAGATTATCTATGAACAATAATTGATTCTTCTCTGAAATCTTTTATGTATGATTTATTATCTTTGCAAGTCTCTTCGAATTATCAGTTTGGTTTGGCCTAATAGATTGATCTTTCTTGCAATGGGAGAAGTGCTTAGCTTTGGGTTCAATCTTGCGGTGTCCTTTCCCAGTGACAGCAGGGGCAACAAGGCACGTATTGTGTTGTTGCCATCGAGGATAAAAAGACGGGGTTTATATCTTATTGCTTGAGTTTATCCCTCTACATCATGTCATCTTGCCTAATATGTTACTCTATTCTTATGAACTTAATACTCTAGATGCATGCTGGATAGCGGTCGATGTGTGGAGTAATAGTAGTAGATGCATAATCGTTTCGGTCTACTTGTCGCGGATGTGATGCCTAGATATTCTCATAATTATGCACTTTTCTATCAATTTCTCGACAGTAATTTGTTTACCCACCGTAATACTTATGCTACCTTGAGAGAAGCCACTAGTGAAACCTATGGCCCCCGGGTCTATTTTCCATCATATAAGTTTCCAATATATTTTACTTTGCAATCTTTATTTTTCAATCTATATTATAAAAATACCAAAAATATTTATCTTATTATCTCTATCAAATCTCACTCTCGTAAGTGACTGTGAAGGGATTGACAACCCCTTTATCGTCTTGGTTGCGAGGTTCTTATTTGTTTGTGTAGGTGCGAGGTGACTTGCGTGTAATCTCCTACTGGATTGATACTTTGGTTCTCAAAAACTGAGGGAAATATTTACGCTACTTTGCTGATCACCCTTTCCTCTTCAATGGAAAACCAACGCAGTGCTCAAGAGGTAGCATAAGCCAGACAAGACAGTGCGCCAAGATATTTTATATCACATCCCACACGATTCTTTCTAGTAAATTGTTTTTGGTATACCTGATTTTTTCATTATGTTTTTAAAGACAAAATGGTGTTACAGAGGGAAAGGACGGTGTTTGAATTGCTAGAACATTTACGTACAATGAACATGCAACTAGTACATGAGTGTCGTGATTAAATTTGGAATTATTCCGGATTCGTTTGGCATTTTTAAGCATTTTTCGAGTTTCTGGGCATTTGATGTAATTCAAATTTGAACTACAAGCACGTGCTCCAGTGCACCAAAGTTTGTCGAAAAATCACATGTGTGTCTTTGGGTGAATTTATAGGTCCAATGCAAGAAATGGGAATGAAATTCAAACATGTGGGCGTCGTGGCTCGACCGGAAAGATTAAGAAACTTGGTTTTTTAATTCCTGTAAATCCAAAACACACCTGAAAATCAGGAAACTTGGCATGGTGTCATGACATGGCACCAACATGTTGCGGTAAATTTTTTGGCCGAATTAGGACAAGCTTTAGTGTAAGCTTCTTGCAAATCGGAGCTTCCCTCAAGAAGGCTCGTTGTTCCGAGAGGGAACGTGTCACCTCCGTGTGCGAAAGGACATACGTACATTGTCTTCTCCCGCCTTAATTTTTTTACACAGGCAGATTAGACCAAATAGAAGTATCATGCTAAATTTCAGAATTATTCCGGGTTCATTTGGCCTTTTTATACATTAATTGAGTTTCTGGGCATTTAATGTGCATAATTAAAATTTGAACTACAAGCACATGCTCCAGTGCACAGAAGTTGGTTGAAAAATCACATGTGTGTCCTTGGGAGAATTTCTAGGTCCCATGCAAAAATTGGAATTAAATTCAAACATCTGGGCGTTGTGGCTTGGCCGAAAAGATTGAGAAACTTGGTTTTTTAATTCCTGTAAATCCAAAACACGCTTGAATATCATGAAACTTGGCATGGTGTCATGACATGGCACCAACATGTTGCGGTAATTTTTTTGGCCGAATTGGGATAAGCTTTGTGATACGTCTCCAACGTATCTATAATTTTTGATTGCTCCATGCTATATTATCTACTGTTTTGGATGTTTATGGGCTTTATTATACACTTTTATATCATTTTTGGGACTAACCTATTAACCCAGAGCCCAGTGCCAGTTTCTGCTTTTACCTTGTTTTAGGGTTTCGAAGAAAAGGAAAATCAAACGGAGTCCAATTGACCTGAAACTTCACGGAACTCATTTTTGGAAGGAAAGAAGCCCAGAAGACTTGGAGTGCACGTCAGGGGACCTTCGAGGAGGCCACGAGGTAGGGGGCGTGCCTACCCCCCTAGGGCGCGCCCTCCACCCTCGTGGGCCCCTCGTGGCCCCCCTGACGTACTTCTTCCACCTATATATCTCCATATACCCTAAAAACATCAGGGGAGCACAATAGATCGGGAGTTCTGCCGCCAGAAGCCTCCGTAGCCACCGAAAGCTAATCTAGACCCGTTCCGGCACCCTGCCGGAGGGGGAATCCCTCTCCGGTGGCCATGTTCATCATCCCGGTGCTCTCTATGATGAGGAGGGAGTAGTTCTCCCTCGGGGCTAAGGGTATGTACCAGTAGCTATGTGTTTGATCTCTCTCTCTCGTGTTCTTGAGGTGATACGATCTTGATGTATCGCGAGCTTTGCTACTATATTTGGATCCTATGATGTTTCTTCCCCCCTCTACTCTCTTGTAATGGATTGAGTTTCCCCTTTGAAGTTATCTTATCGATTTGAGTCTTTAAAGATTTGAGAACACTTGATGTATGTCTTTCCGTGCATATCTGTGGTGACAATGGGATATCACGTGATTCACTTGATGTATGTTTTGGTGACCAACTTGCGGGTTCTGCCCATGAACCTATGCATAGGGGTTGGCACAAGTTTTCGTCGTGATTCTCCGGTAGAACTTTGGGGCACTCTTTGAGGTCCTTTCTGTTGGTTGAATAGATGAATCTGAGATTGTGTGATGCATATCGTATAATCATGCCCACGGATACTTGAGGTGACATTGGAGTATCTAGGTCACATTAGGGTTTTGGTTAATTTGTGTCTTAAGGTGTTATTCTAGTATGAACTCTAGGGCTGTTTGTGACACTTATAGGAATAGCCCAACAGATTGATTGGAAAGAATAACTTTGAGGTGGTTTCGTACCCTACCATAATCTCTTCGTTCGTCCTCTGCTATTAGTGACTTTGGAGTGACTCTTTGTTGCATGTTGAGGGATAGTTATGTGATCCAATTATGTTATTATCGTTGAGGCAACTTACACTAGTGAAAGTATGAACCCTAGGGCTTATTTCCTATCATTGCAATACCGTTTATGCTCACTTTTATCATTAGTTACCTTGCTGTTTTTATAATTTCATATTACAAATACCTTTATCTACTATCCATATTGCACTTGTATCACCATCTCTTCGCCGAACTAGTGCACCTATACAATTTACCATTGTATTGGGTGTGTTGGGGACACAAGAGACTCTTTGTTATTTGGTTGAAGGGTTTCTTGAGAGAGACCATCTTCATCCTACGCCTCCTACGGATTGATAAACCTTAGGTCATCCACTTGAGGGAAATTTGCTACTGTCCTACAAACCTCTGCACTTGGAGGCCCAACAACGTCTACAAGAAGAAGGTTATGTAGTAGACATCAAGCTCTTTTCTGGCGCCTTTGCCGGGGAGGTGAGTGCTTGAAGGTATATCTTTAGATCTTGCAATCGAGTCTTTTAGTTTCTTGTTTTATCACTAGTTTAGTTTATAAAAGAAAACTATAAAAAATGGAATTGAGTTTGTCACATACACTTCATCTTTTTAATATCTTTCGTGAGTATGATGGAAAGGATAATTGTGCTCAAGTGCTAGAAGAAGAAATCTATAAAATGTTTGGCACAAAATATGTGAATGATGAGCATGATCGCAATGTTGTTAGTACGAATTCGTTGAATATCCATGATACTAATGATGATTGCACTAGTTATGATGAAAATGTCTCCTATAAACATGTCAATTTTTGTGGAGTGCATTGGGTTTGTAAGTACACACCAAATAGGGAAGATAGATATTGCAAGAGGCATAAGTACTTAGAAACTAAATTGTTGCAAGAAAGGCTAGATGATTGTGCTGAAGATTTAAATTTTCTTGGTTGTGCTTGTATACTTTGCAATGAACAGGGTCATTTAGCTATCCGATGCAAATTGTTTCATGATATAATTGTGTCCAAAAATTGTGATGACTTGATTTCCCTTGCACATTATAATGAACTTAGTTTGCTTATGGGTTATGAAGAAATGAAACGTTTAACTAATCATCTTCCAGAATTTGCCCGTTACAAACTTCTTGGCTTTGATCTAGAGGAAATTTATATGTATTGTGCGGTGAATTGCATTGAAAATCCTCATATTGCCAATTACATAAAGAAAATAAAACAAATAGAAGATGAAGAGAATACTAATGAAAGGGAAGAGGCTTCCCAATACCCTCCTATTATTTCTTATGATGAATCAGGTAACGAGGAGGAGCCTCCTATTCAACCAATCTCATTAATAAGGAGCTCCAAAAAGAGGATTGAACCCACATATGATGTGGTGAAGAAGAAGAAAAGAAAAAGGAAGAGAGGTAAAAAGATATCTCTCCCAAATAATGCTGCTCCTATTACTATTGTGCCTCATGAAAATATAATTGTGGAAGATAATGATACTTATTATGATCTTGAAAATCTTTTTGGCACTTGGTTGGAAGAATATGATAATTGCTATACTATTGGTGCTATTCATACTATTAATGATGAGAGTGATTATGCTTATGATATGAAATGCCCAAGCTTGGGGATGCTATGTTTGATGAAGATGATGTTTTTGAGAATATATTTGCTGCAATTAATGTTTGTCCCAAGCTTGGGGATGCTACGTTTAATGAAGATGATATTTTTAGTCTCCCAAGTTTTGATATGCAAATTTATAATGATGATAGCATGCCTCCTACTTATGATGATTATTGTGATAATACTTATGCTATAAAAGGTAGTGATTATATTTATAGAACTTGTCATGATTATGATTACCCCTTCTCTGAACATTACTCTTTTAATGTGGAAACAATTTATAGTATTCGAGTCTCTTATGATACTCCCACTATTCCGATTGAGAAGAATTTTGCTTGTGTGGAGAATAATAAAATTTGTATGCTTATGCATCATGAAAATAATGCTTTAGGATCTGGTTATATTGTTGAATTCATTCATGATGCTACTGAAAATTATTATGAGGGAGGAACATATGCTTGTAGGAATTGCAATAATATCAAGTTTCCTCTCTATGTGCTTAAAGTTTTGAAGTTATGCTTGTTTTGCCCTCCTATGCTAGTTGATTATTGTTCCCACAAGTTGTTTGCTCACAATTTCCCTATGCATAGGAAGTGGGTTAGGCTTAAATTTTCTAGTCATATTCTTTATGATGCTCTCTTTATGTTTCAATTCTTATCCTTTATGTGAGCATCGTTGAAATCATCATGCCTAGCTAGGGGCGTTAAACGATAGCGCTTGTTGGGAGGCAACCCAACTTCATTTTTATTCCTTGCTTTTTGTTTCTGTTTAGTAATAAATAATTCATCTAGACTCTGTTTAGATGTGGTTTTATGCTTTTAATTAGTGTTTGTTCCAAGTAGAACCTTTGGGAAGACTCGGAGAAAGTCTTTGCGATCATGCTGTAAAAAACAGAAACTTTAGCGCTCACGAGAATTGCTGTCATTTTTATTTGGAGAGTTCTATTTAGTTAATTCCTTTTGCAGATGATTAATAGATAAATGCCTCAGGTACAGCAATTTATTTGAGAATTTTATGAGTTCCAGAAGTTTGTGTTAGTTACAGATTACTACAGACTGTTCTGTTTTTGACAGATTCTGTTTTTCGTGTGTTGTTTGCTTATTTTGATGAATCTATGGCTAGTAAAATAGTTTATAAACCATAGAGAAGTTGGAATACAGTAGGTTTAACACCAATATAAATAAAGAATGAGTTCATTACAGTACCTTGAAGTGGTGTTTTGTTTTCTTTTGCTAACGGAGCTCACGAGTTTTCTACTTTAAGTTTTGTGTTGTGAAGTTTTCAAGTTTTGGGTAAAGATTCGATGGAATATGGAATAAGGAGTGGAAAGAGCCTAAGCTTGGGGATGGCCAAGGCACCCCAAGGAAATATTCAAGTACAACCAAGAGCCTAAGCTTGGGGATGCCCCGAAAGGCATCCCCTCTTTCGTCTTCGTTCATCGGTAACTTTACTTGGAGCTATATTTTTATTTACCACATGATATGTGTTTTGCTTGGAGCGTCATTTTATTTTATTTTGCTTTGCTTTCTGTTTGAATAAAATACCAAGATCTGAAATTCTTAAATGTTAGAGAGTCTTCACATAGTTGCATAATTATTCAACTACTCATTGATCTTCACTTATATCTTTCGGAGTAGTTTTTTGTTGCTCTAGTGCTTCACTTATATCTTTTAGAGCACGGTGGTGGATTTGTTTTATAGAAACTATTGATCTCTCATGCTTCACTTAGATTATTTTGAGAGTCTTAAATAGCAGGGTAATTTGCTTAAAATCCTAATATGCTAGGTATTCAATAATAATAAAATTTTCTTATGAGTGTTTTGAATACTAAGAGAAGTTTGATGCTTGATGATTGTTTTGAGATATAGAGGTAATAATATCAAAGTCATGCTAGTTGAGTAGTTGTGAATTTGAGGAATACTTGTGTCGAAGTTTGCAAGTCCCGTAGCATGCACGTATGGTAAATGTTATGTAACAAATTTGAAACATGAGGTGTTATTTGATTGTCTTCCTTATGAGTGGCGGTCGGGGTGAAGCGATGTGGGCGTCGTGGCTCGACCGGAAAGATTGAGAAACTTGGTTTTTTAATTCCTGTAAATCCAAAACACACCTGAAAATCAGGAAACTTGGCATGGTGTCATGACATGGCACCAACATGTTGCGGTAAATTTTTTGGCCGAATTAGGACAAGCTTTAGTGTAAGCTTCTTGCAAATCGGAGCTTCCCTCAAGAAGGCTCGTGGTTCCGAGAGGGAACGTGTCACCTCCGTGTGCGAAAGGACATATGTACATTGTCTTCTCCCGCCTTAATTTTTTTACACAGGCAGATTAGACCAAATAGAAGTATCATGCTAAATTTCGGAATTATTCCGGGTTCGTTTGTCCTTTTTTATACATTAATTGAGTTTCTGGGCATTTAATGTGCATAATTCAAATTTGAACTACCAGCACATGCTCCAGTGCACAAAAGTTGGTTGAAAAATCACATGTGTGTTCTTGGGTGAATTTCTAGGTCCCATGCAATAAATGAGAATGAAATTTGAACATCTGGGCGTTGTGGCTCGGCCGGAAAGATTGAGAAACTTGGTTTTTTAATTCCTGTAAATCCAAAACACGCCTAAAAATCATGAAACTTGGCAAGGTGACATGACATGGCACCAACATGTTGCGGTAAATTTTTTGGCTGAATTGGGACAAGCTTTAGTGTAACCTTCTTGCAAACCGGAGCTTCCCTCTAGAAGGCTCGTGGTTCCGAGAGGGAACGTGTCACCTCCATGTGCAAAACGACATACGTACACAACCTTCTACCGCCTTAATTTTTTTACACAGGCAGATTAGACCAAATAGAAGTATCATGCTAAATTTTGGAATTATTCCGGGTACTTTTGGCCTTTTTATACATTAATTGAGTTTCTAGGCATTTAATGTGCATAATTCAAATTTGAACTACAAGCACATGTTGCAGTGCATCAAAGTTGGTTGAAAAATCTCATGTGCGTCCTTCGGGTGAATTTTTAGGTCCCATGCAAGAAATGGGAATGAAATTTAAACATCTGGGCGTCGTGCCTCGGCTCTAAAGATTGAGAAACTTGGTTATTTAATTCCTTTAATCCAAACCACGCCTGAAAATCATGAAACTTGACACGGTGTCATGACATGCAACCAGCATGCTGCGGTAATTTTTTTGGCCAAATTGGGACAAGCTTTGGTGTAAGCTTCTTGCAAACCGGAGCGTCCCTCAAGAAGGCTCGTGGTTCCGAGAGGGAACGTGTCACCTCCGTGTGCGAAACTACATACGTACACTGCCTTCTCCTGCCTTAATTTTTTTACACAGGACCAAATAGAAGTATCGTGCTAAATTTTGGAATTATTTCGGATTCGTTTGACCTTTTTTATACATTAATTGAGTTTCTGGGCATTTAATGTGCATAATTCAAATTTGAACTGCAAGCACATGCTCCAGTGCACCAAAGTTGGTTGAAAAATCACATGTGTGTCCTTGGGGTGAATTTCTAGGTCCAATGCAAGAAATGGGAATGAAATTCAAACATCAGGGCATCGTGGCTCGATTGTAAAGATTGACAAACTTGGTTTTTTCATTCCTGTAAATCCAAAACACTCCTGAAAATCATGAAACTTGGTATGGTGTCATGACATGGAACCAACATGTTGTGGTAATTTTTCTGTCCGATTTGCGAAGGCGCACACATTTACAATCAACAAAGTCATTTAGGAACAAGTGATGTCATGTTACAAATCGGAAACACAAGTATTATTGAAACCATGGGCATTCTACTTACCAATTACGTGCCGCCACGCGTCCCCTTTTTTTATTGGCTAGGAGGTGTTGTGCGGGGTAGCTATTTGAGTACGGGAGGCATACGATCAGACCCCTACGCGTGCTCATCGGGAGGAGAGCCCTTTGACCTCTACCCGCTGCGCACCTCCCTCCCAATGTCTCCATTAATGGCACCCAAGCCCCTGTTCTACGGCGTGGCTATATGTCTCACTGGACTGAGATTTAAGAGAGAAAAATGAAAATCTGAAAAGAAAGTTTTGCACGGATTGATGTAAGATCCGACGGACCTATATAGCATCGACTGCAACTTATAGCAAGCATGATGATATAAGGACGATGAAAGTGGATAATAATTGTCTTACATATTTAGGAACATAATTAAAAAAGCCACATGCGGCAACGCCCGAAATACACAAGAGCAAAAGAAGAAGGAAGACAACGATCTGGCTCGCTGATCTCTACTTTCTTGATGTGTTGCTACAGGCTGCAGGAACTAGTCTCCGTGGCAAGCGGCGATGAGCTCTTTCTTGTCCTCAAGATACTGCTTGACAACATCCATGGATTCCTACACCAGCCTTCTGCGCTCGATGCGCAGCATGGCATTCTCGTCCATAAGTTTCTTGATGATGACACCGGTCCTCTTCCACAAGGCAGTGGTCTCCTCCTGCTGCTCCGCACTTCCGATGATCTTCGCCCTCAGGAGGTCGCGCTCGGCCAAGAGCTTAGCATTGCTCTCATTTAGTTGTCGGATGACGCCGGTAGCCTGTTCAAAAGAGACTTTTATGTCGTCCTGCAACCTCGCCCAACCGGAGATTTGATCCATCTGGCTATGGACGATCGCATGAATGCGCCTGTAAGAGTCCTCACCTACCCGCGAGACATTTTCCCAGGATGCCTCGGCGCGGGAGGACATCTCTGCTGCATTCATGGCGCGGCGGGAGATTTCTTCTGCTTCCGTGGTGCGGCCGCACCAGTCAGCTACATCGATGGTGCGGCGGCTTCGGCGGTGCAGTGGGACCTCTGTGCTGCTTCGGCGACGCAGCGGGACCTCTGTGCTGCTACGGCCGCGCAGCGGGACATGCCGGGTGCGTTCGCAGCGAGGCAGGACATCTCTCGTGCGTCCGCTTCCATGCTCGCATCTCCCTGGTGGCAATCTCTTGACCCGGAACTCACGCTGGCCATGGCAGACGCAAGGGAATGAAGATGAATGACTAATTTGTTTTTGTGGATGAGGAGTTGAGGAAGAATGTGCAGTCATCTTGGACTAGTAGTATTTATAACCGAGTACAAATACGCTCCTAAGTGGGAAACCGTTTAGGTTTTGATCGATGTGAACATGTTTGCAATTTGGAATGTGATAGGACGCAGGCACAAAATTTATTGACGGTTATAAGTGCGACACTATTCTCGGAAGGCGTAACATGGGCACGCCTTCTCGGCCGCGTACGTGGCGTTTGCACCATAGGGTGCGCCGCAATACGCAATGTTAGCACACGTCTTGTTCCAACAACCGTGCATGCTTGTTATTACCATCCTGCACGCTTCTTTTAATTAGAATGTATGTGCCCGTCTAGCGCACACACGTTGATCTATCTAACTGTTTCAGTTTGTTGTGGCTAATCGCAAATAGTTCATCCGTGTGAAGTGTATGGCATCAATCGCAGAGACTTTGATCTGGGTGACCCATTTTTGTTCTGTTGCCTAATCGCAAACAGTTAATCCTTCTGAAGCGTATGCCCTCAATCGCACACACCTTTATCTAGCTGCCCGTTTCTATTGTTCCTCCTCATCACAAACAGTTCATCCGAGTGAACCATATGTTGTATATCGCACACGCCTTCATCTGGCTGCCTGTTTCTTTTATTTTGCCTCATCACAAACAGTTCATTGAACTGAACCGTATGCCCTGCATCGCACACGCAACTAAAATCTGAATCGTGTTTGATGGCTCCGCCATCGCAAATGTTTTGCACCTTTTCTTACGGTTCTTTTACACCACGGTTTGCGATTATTGCATCGCACACGATTTCGTTGAAGGGTCTCTGATCATAGTGTCACGTTAGCAGCATCCTGCAGTAGTGATTGGGCATCAAGATCTATAGAGATAGATCAAGATGCTTAATAGAACTTTCACAAAGCACAAACCTTGACAAAGTTTTGAAGAAGTTCAAAATGGATCGAACCAGTTGGAGAACCAAGGTTATCGAACCAGTAGGAGAACCAAGCAACACTACGTAAACAACACCTGCACATAAATAACAAATACTCGCAACCTGACAAATAGATGTTAGAGAGTTGTAATAATTTGATAGATAGATCGCGCGGGAACGCGATATAAAATAAATTGCAGCAAGGTATTTTTGTATTTTTGGTTTAATAGATCTGAGAATAAAAGCAAAGGAAAATAGATCGCAAAGGCAAATGTATTAAAGAAGAGATCCGTGGGACGTAGATTTCACTAGTGGCTTCTCTCGAGAAAAATAGGAAACGGCGGGTAAACAAATTATTGCTGGGCAATTGATAGAACTTCAAATAATCATGACGATATCCAAGCAATGATCATTGTATAGGCATCACGTCCAAGATTAGTAGACCGACTCCTACCTGCATCTACTACTATTACTCCACACATCGACCGCTATCCAGCATGCATCTAGTGTATTAAGTTCATGGAGAAATGGAGTAATGCAATAAGAACGATGACATGATGTAGACAAGATCTATTTATGTAGAAATAAACCCCATCTTGTTATCCTTAATGGCAACGATACATACGTGTCGGTTCCCCTTCTCTTCATGGGATCAAGCACCATAAGATCAAACCCATCACAAAGCACCTCTTCCCATTGCAAGATAAATAGATCGAGTTGGCCAAGAAAACCAAATATCAGAAAAGAAATACGAGGCCATAAGCAATCATGCATATAAGAGATCAAAGAAGACTCAAATAACTGATACGTCTCCAACATATCTAGAATTTTTTATTATTCCATGCTATTATATTATCTGTTTTGGATGTTTTATATGCATTAATATGCTATTTATATGATTTTTGGGACTAACCTATTAACCTAGAGCCCAGTGCCAGTTCCTGTTTTCTTGTTTTAGACTTTCACAGAAAAGGAATACCAAACGGAATAAAACTTTCGAGATGATTTTTTTGGGACCAGAAGACACCCATGAGACTTGGAGTGCAAGTCAGAAGAGCCACGAAGCGGCCACAAGGGTGGAGGGCGCGCCCAGGGGGTGGGGCACGCCCCCAACCTTGTGGGGCCCTCGGTGACCTCCTGACCTAGATCTTCCTCCTATATATACTCATATACCCTAAAAACTTCCAAGGGAGCCACGAAACCACTTTTCCAGCGCCGCAACCTTCTGTACCCGTGAGATCCCATCTAGGGGCCTTTTTCGGCATCCTGCCAGAGGGGGATTCGATCACGGAGGGCTTATGCATCAACACCATTATCTCTTTGATGAAGCGTGAGTAGTTTACCACAGACCTACGGGTCCATAGCAAGTAGCTAGATGACTTCTTCTCTCTCTTTGATTCTCAACAAAAAGTTCTCCTCGATGTTCTTGGAGATCTATTCGATGTAATACTCTTTTGCGGTGTGTTTGCCGAGATCCGATGAATTATGGATTTATGATCAGCTTATCTATGAATATTAATTGAATCTTCTCTGAATTCTTATATGCATGATTTTCTATCTTTGCAAGTATCTTCGAACTATCGATTTGGTTTGGCCAACTAGATTGGTTTTTCTTGCAATGGGAGAAGTGCTTAGCTTTGGATTCAATCTTGCGGTGTCCTTTCCCAGTGACAGCAGGGGCGGCAAGGCACGTATTGTATTGTTGCCATCGAGGATAAAAAGATGGGGTTTTCATCATATTGCTTGAGTTAATTCCTCTACATCATGTCATTTTTCTTAAGGCGTTACTCTGCTCTTATGAACTTAATACTCTAGATGCATGTTGGATAGCGGTCGATGTCTGGAGTAATAGTAGTAGATGCAGAATCATTTCGGTCTACTTGACACGGACATGATGCCTATATTCATGATCATTGCCTTAGATATCATCATAACTTTGCGCTTTTCTATCAATTGCTCGGCAGTAATTTGTTCACCCACCGTAATAATTCCTTTCTTGAGAGAAGCCTCTAGTGAAACCTATGGCCCTCGTGTCTATTTTCCATCATATAAGTTTCCGATCTACACTTTTAATTTCCTATTTACATTCTTTGCAATCTTTTACTTTCCGTTCCATAAACCCAAAAATACCAAAAAAATTACTTTGCCATTGATCCATCTCTATCAAATCTCATGTTGCAAATAACCGTGAAGGGATTGACAACCCCTTTATCGCGTTGGGTTCAAGTTGGTGTTTGTTTGTGCAGGTATTCGGTGGCTTGCGCGTTGTATCCTACTTGATTGATACCTTGGTTCTCAAAACTGAGGGAAATACTTACTCTACTTTCCTACATCACCCTTTCCTCTTCAAGGGAAAAACCAACGCAAGCTCAAGAGGTAGCAATAACTTTCATGGATAAAAAGATAGATCTGATCATAAACTCAAAGTTCATTAGATCCCAACAAACACATCACAAAAAGAGTTACATCATATGGATCTCCAAGAGACCATTGTATTGAGAATCAAACGAGAGTGAGGAAGCCATCTAGCTACTAACTACGGACTCATAGGTCTACAAAAGACTACTCACGCATCATCGAAGAGGAACCAATGGACATGATGAACCCCTCCGTGATGGTGTCTAGATTGGATTTGGTGTTTCTGGAACTTGCGGCGGCTGTAATTGATTTTCGTCAACTCCCCTAGGGTTTCCGGAATATTGGGGTATTTATAGATTAAAGAGGCGGTCTGGGGGCACCCGAGGTGGGCACAACCCACCAGGGCACACCTGGGCCTCCAAGTGCGCCCTAGTGGGTTGTGCCCCCCTCAGAGTACCCCCCCATGTGCTTCTTCGGCCCACAGGATGTCTTCTGGTCCATAAGAAATCCACAAAAAGTTTCGCTGCGTTTGGACTCCGTTTGGTATTGATTTCCTACGATGTAAAAAACATGCAAAAAACAGCAACTAGCACTTGGCACTATGTCAATAGGTTAGTACCAAAAAATGATTAAAATGACTATAAAATGATTATAAAATACCCAAGAATGATAATATAACATCATGAAACAATAAAAAATTATAGATTGTTGGAGACGTATCAGCATCCCGAAGCTTAATTCCTGCTCATCCTCGAGTAGGTAAATGATAAAAACGGAATTTTTTATGTGGAATGCTGCCTAACTTGTCATCTCAAAATTCTTTTCTTTATAGCATGGACATTTGGACTTTTATATGATTCAAAGCAATAGTCTAGTTTTGACATGAGACTTAAATACTCAAGCATATCAACAAGCAACCATGTCTTCCAAAATATCAATGCTCAAGTACGATCATAGTGCCCCTAGTTGGTGCTTTATAAGAGAACATGGAGACTCAAATTAAAAAATTGCATAAAGTGAAAGAAAGGCCCTTCGCGGAGGGAAGTAGGGATTTGTAGAGGTGCCAGAGCTCAAAGCGAAAATTGAGAGATAAAAACATTTTGAGAGGCATACTTTTCCTACCAATGAAAACGACTTAGAGCTCCCAACACTTTCCATGCTAGATATATCATAGGTGGTTCCCAAACAGAAAATAAAGTTTATTCCTTTTTCCACCATACTTTTACTTTCCATGGCTAACCGTATCCATGGGTGCCTTCCATACCAACACTTTCCAAGGAATTTATTATTTGACAACATAAAGTAAAATCATTTTTCAATTCCGGACTGGGCATCCCTAATACCTTTGCCATACTCTCGTGCAATCACAAGTGAATAAACACTCATCGTGAGAATAACACATCTAGCATGGAAAATATTGGCCACCCCTCACCGCCTCGCGAGCGGTACGAGCACACAAAAGAGAAATTTATTTTGAAAATTAGAGATGGCACATACAAATTTTCTTAGTACAGCAAAAGAATACCGCATATAGGTAGGTATAGTCAACTCATGTGACAAACTGGTTTAAATGATTTTGGATGCACAAGTAGTGATCATACTTAGTGCAAAATGAAGGCTAGCAAAAGATTGAGAAGCGACCGACCAAGAAACGAATAATCTCATAAGCGAGATTAAGCATAATTAACCCTGAATAATGCACCACAAGTAGGATGTAATTTCATTGCATAACTATTGACTTTCGTGCTTGCATAGTGTTGGGGATATTACTACTGGAGGTAAACCGGCCTTATGTAGCGGGGTTGACTCTTTGAAGATTAGAAGCCCATGAAGATGTAAAGATGCTAGCGCTTTACGGAGGGCCCAAAGGCGAGTTACAGTATGTAAATGTAAACCGGCCTAGTCATGTAACTTGTATAGTAAGATAGAAAGAGAGAGGCCGAACCAGATACGTTTATAAACCGGCTTCGGGACTCTGTAGCCCGGCGGGCGTCAACCTATGTATATAAAGGGACGACCCGGCCGCGGTTTAGAGACAGACAACAACAACTCGAAAGCCAGACAAAGCGGATTCGCTCCCTGGCCTTCGAAACCCTAGCAATACCAATCACAACTGGACGTAGGCTTTTACCTTCATCGAAGGGGCCGAACTAGTATAAACTCCCGTGTCCCCTTGTCCGGTTTAACCCCTTTAAGCCAACCTGTTGCGATGGCTCCACAACTAAGTCCTTTCATGAGGACATCTGCCGTGACAAACCCACGACAGTTGGCACCCACCGTGGGGCTATCGCATGATGGTTTCGAGTTCTTGAAGGGCAGCTTCGATGGACTTAAGGGATACGCTGTGGGCCGGATGACGAAGAGTCGCCGCGGCAAGCTCTACATCGACAACGCAGGATGGGGTCCCGAGGCCGATTCAATCGAATACGGGTACTGGGTCCCCTTTGGTGGGATTCACGTCTTCAACGGCAAGATCGACGAACCGGCCCCCGAGCCGGACATCTGCACCGACATCATCGAAACGGCTCGGCGTGCAAGTTCTTCGCCGGTTCAGCCCGAGGCAAGGCATGTTTTCGTAGGTGTCGTCCATGGATCAGGGCACGAGGATGGACCGGTGTCTGAAGGAGAAACCATGGTCTGCTCTGATGACGAGTCTTCTGGAGAAACCGAATCGCTTTACCAGTTGCAGGACGGCCGGATTGAGGGAGGATCCGAGGGCAACAGTATTCCGGATTCCCCGGTCTGCCAAACTGGGCCACCATCTTCATGGCCGGCACACAATCGACGCCTCATTCATCTACTGCTGCAGCAATGCTCTCCGGTTCAACAACGGCCACACCAGCAGGGGCAGGAAGCTCGGCACCACCTCCGGCCCAAGTCTTATCTAATTTGTTCGACGCTCTGGCATTGATGTCCGCGGAGGTAGACGCAGCAGCCAGGGATCAGCATGGTGCGGAGATTGCAAAGGTGAAAGATCAGATAGCCCAGGCCAAGGCAGACCTGGCAGCAAAGAACGCCAGGATGGCTACGGAGCGGGCCGAGTTGGAAGCACAGGCTTACCGGATTAGACTGGATCAGAATGCTTCAGAGGAAGTCATGAGAAGAAGGTACCGATCACGTCTCCTGTCGGTTTATGAGCCGCAGAATCTTTTCAACATGCCAGGTGCAGGAGCGGGTAACCAACCCACACTAAACCAGGTGGGGGCGCCGGGAGCAGGATCACCGGTTCAGCCGCGCACGACAGACCTGCCTCGCCAGAACAATGTTGTACCATCAACGGCGCCCGGGCATTATTCCAACCCGTTGGACAACATTGTGGCCGCTGCGTCATGCCTGGCGGCCCTCCCAACCGACGGAGAGTCACTAGTTGCAGTGGAAGCACGTCGGGCCAGGGATCTCCTTCAGACAGCACTAAATCAACAGCAAGCATATTCACACAGCCGTGAGAGGATTCAGTCCACTCCCCGTCCAAGCCGGAGTTATAGCATACACATGGAAGACGAACCGGCCATGTCCAGTAGTGCATGCCGCCGAAATTTGCCACGAGGGAACAACCCGGCTGGGGGAGGTGCTAATGCGCAAGATGTTGTGGATCATGGCCGTGCACGTCGAGAGGCCGAGTTGACAGCTCGACACGAGGCATGACAGCATACTCCGGTTCACCCTACTGCCTCCGTGGAGCCAGGGTGATGTTCAGTTCCTTAGGGGTACCGTGTTTATCTCCTGCTTTGCGTAATGTGCGACTACCCAAGGATTTCAAGGGACCTCGTAAGGTACCAAATTATACCGCCGATTTGCAGCCAGAGGCGTGGGTGGAGAGCTATGAGATGGCAATGGAGATGTTAGATGTGGACGAGGCGGTGTGTGCTAAATATTTCACCATGATGTTGGAAGGAACAGCTCGCACTTGGTTGAAGAGCTTGCCGACCAACCCTATTGGATCATGGGCCGAATTGAAGCACCGGTTTATCCAGAACTTCAAGGATACGTGTAAGCAGCCGATGTCAATTGTAGATCTGGCCGCTTGTGTCCAAGAGGAAGGGGAGTCCACGACCCATTGGGTCAAATGGGTCTCGGTGATTTTGCATTCGTCAGATCGTATCAACGCAGACACCGCAGTGTTAACGTTTGAGGGTAATTGCCGATTCAAACCGTTGAAACAAAAGTTGGGAAGTCTCAAACGTCACTGCAACGACATGCCAACACTCATGGCTGCTTTGGTTAAATACGCCGATTCAGATAATACCAAGGATCCGGATTCAGAGGAGGACAAACCGGAGAAGGGTAAGAAGACCGGCAATGCCAAAGGCCAACAACACAATCGGCAGGCCATGGAAACGCTAGTAAGTGCAAGGCCGACAGTGGTTTGGACTTTTTCGCAAATACCAACGTGCAGGAGAATGGCCAGTGCCGTAAAGGCGAGCAACCCCAGAGGGGTGGAGGTCCAGGCAACAATTTGGAACGTTTGTTAAATCAGCCATGTCCAAAGCATGGATCAAAGGAGAAACCGGCATCACATCTCTGGAAAGATTGTTATATCATGCGAGATTTCAAGAATTCCAATATGTTCCAATATGACAACGGCCCGCCCGGTGGTTCAGGAGGAGGTTTCCACGGGCCGGGTTATGGAGGCGGTGGTTCCGGTTCAGGGTTTCCACGCAATCAAACCGGACACGTCAATCAAGGACACCAAGGCAACCAGGGAGGTTACAACCATCAGGGGAGTCAGCAGCAGTAGCAGTCGGGTTATCAGAGCAATCCCAAACAGCTGAACAGCGGGCAATATCATGTCTTCACTACTAGTTTGTGCAAACGTGATCAGAAGCTTCACAAAAGGGTAGTCAACTCTGTTGAGCCGGTAGTACCTCAGTATTTACGCTGGTCGGAGCAACCTATTTTGTGGAGCAGAGAGGATCACCCGCCCCAGGTTGATAATCCAGGTCATTTGGCCTTGGTGGTAGCCCCTCAAGTTGGGGGATACAAGTTCGCTAAAGTGCTCATGGATGGGGGAAGTAGTATCAATATTTTGTATTATGATACATTCCGCCGTATGGGGTTGACAGATAAGGATCTTAAACCGTCGAATACGGTATTTCATGGTGTGGTGCCTGGTAAGTCTGCATATCCTGTTGGTAAGATAGCTTTGGAGGTAGCTTTTGGAGATGACTATGATTCAAGGTCAGAAATAGTGACATTTGAGGTGGTGAAGATCAAAAGTCCGTACCACGCTCTGTTCGGGCGGCCGGTTTATGCTAAGTTTATGGCAAGGCCATGTTATGTTTACCTGCAGCTTAAAATGCCAGGTCATAAGGGGACCATCACTGTACATGGAAGTAGAAAGATTGCTTTGGAGTGTGAAGAAGGCGATGCGGCTTATGCTGAGTCGGTTTATGCCACGGAGGAGTTAAAATTCTATAAGGAGCAAGTTGATCCGGCAGACATGACCTCCTTAAAAAAGCCAACCACGGAACATGATCCAGCATTGAAGTTCAAATCAGCTATAGACACTAAGATGGTTAACTTTGTCCCTGGCGATTCATCCAAACAGTTCAGCATCAGCGCTAACCTGGATCCCCAATAGGAAAGCGCGCTCATCGAGTTCATCCGTGAGAATCGGGACATCTTTGCATGGAAACCTTCTGACATGCCAGGTGTACCGAGAGAACTCGCTGAGCACACACTCAACATTGATCCGAAATTCAAACCGGTCTGACAATTCCTCTGCCGCTTCAACGAGGAAAGGCGCAAGGCTATAGGTGAAGAGGTCGCCCGTTTGTTGGTTGCTGGGTTTATTGTTGAAGTTTTTCATCCAGAGTGGTTAGCCAATCCGGTGCTGGTTCTTAAGAAAAACGGCACTTGGCGCATGTGTGTGGACTACACAGATTTAAACAAGGCTTGCCCTGCAGACCCCTTTGCTCTCCCTCACATTGATCAGATAATTGATGCTACGGCGGGTTGTGACCGTTTGTGTTTTTTGGATGCTTACTCTGGTTATCATCAGATCAAAATGGCAGTTAAGGACCAGGAGAAGACAACCTTTATAACTCCCTTTGGAGCCTTCTGCTATGTTTCCATGCCCTTTGGACTCAAGAGTGCCCAGGCAACTTACCAGCGATGTGTTCAGAATTGCCTTCATAAGCAAATTGGGTGCAATGTCCATGCGTATGTAGATGATATTGTGGTCAAATCCAGAAAGGAGGAGACTTTGATAGATGATCTACGGGAAACTTTTGACAATCTCCGGGTCTACAAGATGATGCTCAATCTGGAGAAGTGTGTTTTTGGTGTCCCGGCAGGCAAGCTCTTAGGCTTTCTGGTTTCAAACAGAGGCATTGAGGCTAATCCGGAAAAGATTGCAGCGATTACGTCCTTGGCTAAACCGGCGTGTATTAACGATGTGCAACGTCTGGCCGGCCGGATTACAGCTTTGAGTCGGTTTATCAGCCGCCTTGGAGAGAAGGCCATTCCCTTATATCAGATGCTCAATAAAAGGAATAGCTTTGTCTGGAGTGAAGCAGCTGATAAGGCGTTTGAAGATCTGAAGAAACAGCTCGTGGAACCGCCCGTGCTGGCAGCACCGATCGATAAAGAGCCCTTACTATTATATGTGGCTGCTAATGCCCGGGCTGTCAGCGTAGCCATTGTGGTAGAGCGCAAAGAGCCTGGCAAAGAGTATCCGGTTCAACGGCTGGTTTATTATATCAGTGAGGTGCTCATTGAGTCAAAGCAGAGGTATCTGCATTGGCAGAAACTGGTGTATGGGGTGTTTATGGCAAGCCGGAAGCTCAAACACTATTTTCAGGGCCATCCTATCACAGTAGTCAGTTTAGCTCCTCTGGGTGACATCATTCAAAACAGAGAGGCAACTGGCCGGTTTGCCAATTGGGCCATTGAGCTTGGACCCCACGGGCTCAGATATATACCCCGCACGGCGATCAAGTCCCAGGCACTCATAGATTTCATCAACGATTGGACGGAGTTACAGGCACCTGAGGAGAAACCAGATAATACATATTGGACTGTTCATTTTGATGGGTCCAGACAGCTAGAGGGTTCGGGGGCTGGAGTCATATTAACTTCCCATGAGGTGATAAGTTTTGTTATGTCCTCCGTTTAATGTTCCCTTGTACTAACAATGCAGCTGAATATGAGGCTTTACTCCACGGTCTTCGGATGGCTAAAGAGATGAATTTGAGCCGGGTTAAGTGCTTCGGCGATTCAGATCTAGTGGCTCAGCAAGTGTCTGGCACTTGGGATTCTAAGGACCCACTCATGGCTGCATATCAGCGAGAGGTGGACACAATGGCTGGTCACTTTAAAGGTTATCAGGTGGACCATATAGACCGGCGGAAGAATGAAGCGGCGGACGCTTTAAGTCGTCTTGGTTCCCAACATAAACCGGTTCCACCCAATGTCTTTCTTGATGTGTTGCACAATCCGTCAGTCAAAATACCAACCGAAGAAGATTTGGTTGTTCCTGATCCGGAGGCTCAATTGGTGGCAGCTTTGCATGCCATACCGGATTGGATGATCCCATATCTTGATTACATGAACCGGGGCAAGTTACCAGCTGAGGATACGTTGGATCAACAGATAATCCGGCGTTCCAAGTCCATGACCATACTCAACGGGGAGTTACATCGTTAAAGTATTTCAGGGGCAATTCAACGATGCGTTTCTCCTCAAGAAGGTTGTGAGATTTTGCGAGAAATTCATGAAGGGGATTGCGGTCATCACGCCGGTTCAAAGTCGTTGGTTGCTAAAGCTTTTCACCATGGTTTTTACTGGTTGACGGTGCATGCTGATGCGGAGGATTTAGTCAAAAGATGTGATGGATGTCAAAAGTTTGCCCGCCGTGCGCACGTTCCGTCTCAAGAGTTGCGGATGATTCCAATTACGTGGCCGTTTGCCACTTGGGGGCTGGATATGGTTGGACCCTTCAAGCGTTCCAAGGACAAGAAGACCCATCTGTTAGTAGCAGTTGATAAATTCACTAAATAGGTAGAGGCAGAGCCAGTCAGCAAGTGTGATGCAGCCATGATGGTTCAATTTCATCAAAAAGGTGATATTCCGGTTTGGCTTTCCACATAGCATTATAACAGATAATGGCACTAACTTGTCAAAAGGAGAGATGGAAGATTTCTATCAACGTGAGCACATCCGGCTTGATCTAGCATCAGTGGCTCACCCCCAATCTAATGGTCAAGCGGAAAGGGCAAATCAAGAAATTCTGCGGGGTATCAAACCAAGGCTTATGGTTCCCTTAAAGCGGACGTCGGGTTGTTGGGTCGAGGAGCTACCTTCTGTGTTATGGAGCATCAACACCACACCCAATAGGTCTACGGTTTACACGCCTTTCTTCATGGTTTATGGAGCAGAGGCGGTTCTTCCTAGTGACATCCGTCACGATTCGCCCCATGTGGCAGCTTATGTTGAAGCTGATAATGAGAAGGCACGTCAGGATTCTCTGGATCTGTTGGATGAAGAGCAGGATCTTGCAGCAGCGCGTTCGACGATTTATCAACAAGATCTTCGACGTTATCATAGCCGTCGGGTTAAAACTAGAACCTTTCAAGAAGGTGATTTGGTGCTCCGGCTCATCCAGGATCAGACTGATATGCATAAGTTATCCCCCCTTGGGAAGAACCCTTTGTGGTTAGCAAAAATCTGCACAACGGATCCTACTACCTCATTGATGTTCGAGAGCATGAAGACTCACGTCAATCGGAGGAGGAGACAAAGCGGCCATGGAACATAGCTCTCCTTCGGCCTTACTATACTTGAAGCCATAGGCTTTTTCACATGTACATATTTATGACAGTGTATATACCATATAATAAACCGGAGCCTCCGTTATAAGCGGGGTATCTGTTCTTTCTTATATCATATGTGTGCTTTTACAAGTTAACGGTCAAAGCGGAGTCTTTGTTAAACCGGATTTAGCAACTACATAGAAATTAAGAAAATCACTAGGGGGCTTGGTCATGTTTGAACCACAGCTACACCTCTTGATAGGCATTTCAGCCACACAAGGAAAAATTTGTGGAGCCAAAGAGAGTATTGTACGCCGTACAAACTCAAACATAGGCACACGCTGAGCATCGCTCACAAAGTTACTTGGGGGCTCTTTTTTGCAAAACAACAAAGAGTTTGAAAGGACCCTCGTAATTGGCTATCAAGCCATGGCTTGGAAGCTTGGTGTATTCACCTAAAACCCTGGGTTAACCTGCCTTCATCAAGTAAGCCACTCCTATCCAGGTAATCCTGGCATGACCCATCGAACATTTGACAAGTCAATCTTTTACAGACCCTGAACTTGTCATAGTTAAAATGGTGATTGGTTAATTGGAGGCCCATCTTAAAAGGCTTTGTTAAATGGTTTAACTCAGAGGCCTGGCAGCCCATGAAAAGCCTCGATTTGGAGCCTGGCAGCTCATAAAAAGCCTCGCATATTTTCCTGTTTGAATTTTGTTTGTTGACAATCATAAGTATTTTTTGATAAACCGGCATCCTTGATCCGGCTTGCTTTCCAACCACCAGCTGTTGGCTCATGATCAGTAATAAACCGGTGGTCACTGACCCGGTATAGTTTGACTAAATCACCAGTGTTATGAAGAAAATCCGGTAGGTATACCGGTCTGGTTTAATAGATAGACCAGCATTATGAAGATGAGATTATCAAACGTACCGGGTTGGTGTTAAACACCTTTGATGTATACACGTTTGCTCACTCAATGAGGTATGTTCTGTACATTATTTTTTGCGCAAACACTTGATTATTCAGCTCAAGTACTATATACTTCTTGGATATTATGACATGTTTAGCGGTAAACCGCTAGACACTTTTAAGTTTTTTGTACCCAGGAAGGCAAGTCATCATAGACTATGCATAAAATATATCCTGAAGGGCGGCATAGATTGTCACAAAGGGCTATGATGCATGCTCGATGGCATGGCAGATAAACAAAGTTTCAGCTATCCTATTACATGAAGCTTTAAAGCGGCTCAACAGTGCCATTGTTTTTCACAGTAAACATATAAACTGGCGATCGGATCAGGACTCTTCATCACAATGGTTTGACGGTTGTGGATCAGTTGGTGTACGCACTTCTTCATCCCTCCCCAGCCACTGGAAATCAGCCGTTGACCAATCGATTCCGGTTAAAGCTTGGAATACTGCTTCTTCATGGATAAGATCAAAAGGGTTAATATCAGGGGCATAAGTGTGCTTACGAATCGGAGGCACAAGTTCTTCGACTTCATGGATCTCGGCCGGCTGTCTTTTCCCTTCTGCATCATAAAACAGTTGAAAATGGGACAAATTTGTGTCTTCAGCTAATTTGCTGGCTGCTGGCCGCATCTGTTTGGTCAACCGAAGATCATCATTGTCAAAGTTTGAACCATCTTATTTAACGCCTGGATACCCTTTAATGATATCCTCCGCTTCAAGATCTGGAATCCAGGCCTTGGCTCGAAAAAGGGTAGTTAATGCTCCGGCTCTTGCAGCGGCTCTTTTCAACTCGGCAATACGCGCCGGTAACATGCTCAGCTTCTCAAGGGTTTCCTTAATCAACGTTGGCGCCGGTTTGTTATAAGCTGCTGTACTAATGGCTCGCTGAGATCCAGAGTATAGCTGCTCAACCAATGTGTATGCCGCTTTGAGCTTCATCCGCATATCCGCACCAAGATGAGTGATCCGAGTTCCTGCCAAAGATTTTTTTTCAACATCATGGTCAGTTTTAAGATTTATTGACTGATGCAACATACATAAGCAGATACTTACCAAAGATAGCAGAGGTCATAGCGTTGATTTGGCGCTTCAAACCGGCTAGTTCTTCAGCCACCGGTTTCAGGGCTTCCTCGGCATCTACGGCTCTTTTGGTCAAACCGGCTTTTTCGGTTTCCCATGCAGCAGGATCCTGATTGAAGGATTCTTTCAATTTTTCCATTCCGGCCAGGGCCTGGGTCAGCTCCTCTTTGGCTTTTGCAGCTTCGGCTTGTTGCGACTTCACATTTTCTTGCAAGCCGGAGTTTTTGGCATCTTTGCTTCTCAGTTCAGCCTGCAACACTGAAGGTATCTTCAACAAAACGACATATATATGCACTAAGTATAAAGCATATAACAAGTTATCCACTTCATACTTGGGGGCTAATGCTTATTTGCTCTCAAATACTACCTTCTATGCAAGTCTCCAGAACAATGCAAGCATTATCCTTGACACTTGGGGGCTAATGTACGTTTGTTCTAAACTGGCGGTGTGGATTAAAAATCGGATTAACTTGCCAAGTTAAACCGGCCTTTGGGGGCTATGCTACAGAACGTTATCTAATTTTTCAAACATGAGTTTTATCTATGATTGAAGACACGCCTTGGCAAGGATTAATGATGGGATGCTTAAAGTGTTACAAAGACTCGGTTTATGATTGACAATCATAAAACGGCTCTTGGGGGCTACTTGGAATAGTATTTCAGCTATAAATCAATGTGCAAGGGAGAAGAATTTACCTCATATCGTTCTTTCATCAAATTCACCAAACCGGCTTCATAATCCCGGTTTGAGTGCAGACGGTTCAAGAAGCCGGAATGAAGCTCATCAGCGTTAAGACGAGCATAGTTTGATAAGTCACTGCACCATTTACCTTTATCCCTGGCAATTTGCTCTTCTTTGGCACTATGCTGAGCCAAAATGATGGGATGACTAGGAGAACTGTGGCCTGCTCCAGTAATAATAACATCATCGCCTTGGCCTTCAGGATTTTGGGCGGATGATGATGGAATTTCAGTATCTTTCATTGAATTAGCCCGGTTTGGTTCTGCCGGTTCAGCATCAGGGGCGGCAAGCTCAACATCTGTGGATTCGTCAGTATGTTGGCCATCAAGGGGCGGATCATCAAAAGTTGTTTCAGGATGGAGGCCTTCCGGCTCACCTGTTTGCTCCGGTTCACCTCTTGGTTCTTCTTCTTCAGCAACAGGGTCTTCTGGCGGATTGGTGACCCGAGCTTTCTTGCTGGGTCTGGCTTTGGCCCTGCAAACAGAATAAAAGGGGTTAACATCCTGTTCAAAAGATATAGGACACATTGAAAGGAAAGGTTTTTCGTAACTCACCCAGCCACAGTTTTCAAAGTGGGGAGTTGAGTTGCTGTCGATTCACCAGAAGAGGAAGGAGGTGTCACCTGATAATTTGAATCGGACGGATTAAGAGGCTGTATGAAATAACCTGCCTTGGGGTAAGAATGGTCAGAAGTAGGAGAGACCTCAGACCGACGCTTCCGAACCGGAGTATCAGGTAAACCGGTAGAGGTGACCTGTTGTCCACTGTGCCGAGTTGTCCGGCGAGCCTCATGTTGTTGAGTCTTCAAAATAAATGTTGGATCCAAGTGAGCAAGAGGATGAGAAAATCTTACTTTCCGGATTGTTTGGCGAGTTTTTTGTGTTGGCATAGAGTCTGAACCAGAGGAAAGGGTAATTACCTCTACGTCCTCAGCCTGACTAGCTTCGGCCTCCTCCTGAGGAAGATCATTGTTAACAAGATGCATAAAAAGAGAGCCAAGTGAGTCAAGTTCTACCTCAACTTCCGGGTCATCAGTATCATCATCAAGTCCCATAGTAACCCGGTCAGCCATTTTCCGCTTTGATGTCCGTTTTACGGCTTTGGTCTTCAGGCGGGTTAGTTTGGCCACTTTATCTCCAGTTGGCTTTGCCGCTTTCTCTATGGATTTTCATTTCCAGAAAGAGTCATCACCCTATACATATAAAGAAGAAGGGTTACAGCTTGTATAAGTCAAAGATATTAGAGAGGAAGAGGAAGTGTAATGCTTACACCAGGCGGTTTGTTCTTGGTGTAGAAGGGATTCAGACCAGTTTGACTACAGACCTGTTCCGATTCATTCAGAATTTTCTTTACCCCTTCAGTAACTTCTTCCTCGGATAATTGGATGTTGCAGTGGCGTTGAGGATCGTCAACCTCACCGGTATATTCACACATTAAACCGGGACGCCGGCTTAGCGGCAAGATACTCCAGGATATCCAACAGCGTACAAAATCCACACCTGTTAAACTGTTTGCCATAAAGGCCCGGAGCTTCGCGATTTGAGGAGCGTATTTGCCCTTTCTGAGGAGCTCAGGCGTTGTGGCATTGGGTGAGTATTGGATAATCTATGATCTCGGAAGCCTGGGAGGGGGTTCTCATCTTCAGGCGAAGTGTCTCTGCAATAGAACCATGTTTGGTTCCATTCCTTTGGGTGGCTATGGTGTTTGGCATGAGGAAATTCCACTTCTTTCCGCTTTTGAATCGAGACACCACCAAGCTCGGTATTCGGGCTATTCACAAACTCTGTGCGCCGGTTTAAGTGAAAGAAATCCCGGAACAATTCAGTAGTTGGTTCTTCTTGTAAATAGGCTTCACAGAAGACTTGGAAATTGCATAAGTTGGAGACTGAATTGGGACCAATATCTTGTGGATGCAGTTGGAAGCTGGCAAGCACATCTCGATAAAATTTTGACCCAGGCGGTTTGAAACCACGGCCTATATGGTCAACAAAGATTACCACTTCGCCTTGTCTTGGGGTTGGAGGATTCTCAGTTCCTGGGGCTCGCCATTTGATCTAAGTTTTCTTAGGCAGAGAGACAATGCTAACCATCTCATCCAGTTGAGCCTCAGTAACCTGGGAACGAGCCCAGTTGCAGGCAGTGAATTGTTTGGCCATTGCAAAGCGAACAAACTGAAAATGAAAGGCCGGTTTATAAATTATGCATGATCATACACAAGAGACAAGGGAGTAAGAAACATACTGATATAATAAATGGTACAACCCGGAGACTAGTATAATGAGAAAGAAGGTAATGCTAGCGCAGGATTGATCAGACACTGTTAAACCGGAGCGTAATTATTAAGGTAACATGCTCTTCCGGTTTATCAGAGGGCTAATGGCATAGACTATTTATCCAATGTCAAATCGCTTATATTGGTGCGAGGAGAAACAGATCTCACAGTGATGTATAAAACTTTCGGATCTAGAGATAAGACAGAAAAGCAAAAATAATTGGATCTTGAAGGGGTGCAGAACTGAAGCAATTTTTGACAGACAGATCAGTTCTTTGCGCATAAAGATTTGTGATGATCATGGTAGGTAAGCTACGGTAAGAGATGTATCAAGCATGAAGTGTCCATCTATTAAAGGAAGAACATGGAAGAATAGCACTGATGAACTTCGGAAGAACTGCGAGGAATATCGAAACCCTAGAACAGATCTATGGTGAAAAAAGCAGAGAACTTACCGGAGCTAGTGAGGAAGCGGAAGGGCGCCGCAGTTCTCTGGTGCGTTCAGGGCGATGCAGCGGCTGAGGTCGGAGCAGAAACGACGGTCGACGGTGGCGGCGGAGTTCCAGAGGCTGAGCGACGCGAGGAAGACGATGCGAAGAGGCACGGGGGGAAACGGTGAAAATGACCCCTCGGTCCTATTTATAAGGCGAAGTGAAAATGGCAAGTGTGGGAATTGAGGAGTCCAAAAAATGGATAAGTTAATAAAGGTGTCGCCTCAATAACTGGATATATATTAAATGAAGGAAATCTCCGATATCAATGGATGGATGACGTCAGGACGATTTATCGTAATTTTGAAGTATGACGTCACGGCGGTTTACAAGATCAAAAATGAAGACAAGAGAGAAGATTTTTTCTAAAGCGTGGAAGATTGACATGAACAAGTTCAAACCAATTTGGGGCCTAATGTTGGGGATATAACTACTGGAGGTAAACCGGCCTTATGTAGCCAGGTTGACTCTTTGAAGATTAGAAGCCCATGAAGATGTAAAGATGCCAGCACTTTACGGAGGGCCCAAAGGCGAGTTACAATATGTAAATGTAAACCGGCCTAGTCAGGTAACTTGTATAGTAAGATAGAAAGAGAGAGGCCGAACCGGATATGTTTATAAACCGGCTTCGGGGCTCTGTAGCCCGGCGGGCGTCAACCTATGTATATAAAGGGACGACCCAGCCGCGGTTTAGAGACAGACAACAACAACTCGAAAGCCAGACAAAGCGGATTCGCTCCCTAGCCTTCGAAACCCTGGCAATACCAATCACAACTAGACATAGGCTTTTACCTTCATCGAAGGGGCCGAACTAGTACAAACTCCCGTGTCCCCTTGTCCGGTTTAACCCCTTTAAGCTAACCCGTTGCGATGGCTCCACAACTAAGTCCTTTCACGAGGACATCTGCCGTGACAAACCCACGACACATAGGGAATCACAAACCTTAACACCAATATTCTTACTAAAGCACAATTACTCATCAACATGAGTCACATATCACATCATCATATCTCAAAACTATTACAAGGAATCAAGTTTATTTTGTCCAATGGCCTTCATGAAAGTTTTTATTATATCCTTCTTGGATATCTATCACTTTGGGACTAATTTCCATGTGTTGCTTTTGATAAGCTAAAACAAATATGAGTGAAGATCAATAGCATAATATTTCTTTCTCTCAAATTAATTGAAGTGAAGCAAGAGTGAATTTCTTGAAATTTTCAATAACTCTCAAATAATTCTAAGTGAAGCAAGAGAGCATTTCTTCAAAAATACTAAAGCACACCATGCTCAAAAAGATATAAGTGAAGCACTAGAGCAATTCCATAGCTCATAAAAATTTAAATGAAGCATAGAGAGCAATTCTAACAAGTTATGGCATAATTTTGGCTCTCTCAAATATGTGTTTACAGCAAGGATTCATGACTTAAAACACAAAGCAAAACAAGCAAAGACTCATATCATACAAGACGCTCCAAGCAAAACTCATAGTATGTGACGAATAAAAATATAGCTTCGAGTAAAATACCGATGGTCGTTAGAAGAAAGAGGGGATGCCACTCGGGGCATCCCCAAGCTTAGTTGCTTGCTTCTCTTTGGATAATAGCTTGGGATGCCATGGGAATCCCCAAGCTTAGGCTCTTCTTACTCCTTATTCCCTCATCCATCGTAACATCACCCAAAACTTTAAAACTTCAATCACACAAAACTCAACAAAACCTTCGTGAGATCCGTTAGTATAAGAAAGCAAATCACTACTATAAGTATTGTTGCAACCCATCCATATTTTATTATTGCATGAGCTACTGTATTCCAACTTTTCTATGTCAAAAACTCTTCAAAGAAAACCATAGAATCATCAAAGAAGCAGACAGCGCAAAAAAAACAGAATCTGCCAAAAACAGAACATTCTGTAGAAATCTGGATATTTCGAATACTTCTGTAACTCAAACAATTCTGAAAAATTAGGATGAGCTGAGAAATTTGTATGTTAATCCTCTGCAAAAAGAGTTGGTATTTTATCACGATCTGTCTAAAAATGAGAATTATTTTCATGCGCGCCAAAGTTTCTGTTTTCAGCAAGATCAAACAACCATCACCCAAGAAGATCCTAAAGGCTTTGCTTGGCACAAACACTAATTAAAACAAAAAAACACAATCATAACAGTAGCATAATTGTGCAAGCACTCAAGAACAGAAAGCAAAAGGCAAAAATAAAGTTTATTCATTGGGTTGCCTCCCAACAAGCGCTATTGTTTCACGCCCCTAA
Organism: Triticum dicoccoides; assembly: GCF_002162155.2. Lineage (NCBI taxonomy): Eukaryota > Viridiplantae > Streptophyta > Magnoliopsida > Poales > Poaceae > Triticum > Triticum dicoccoides. Next base: position 506,676,448 of record NC_041382.1, on the reverse strand, counting down.
CTAAGCATAAATCAAGGATCTAAGTTTTATCATCCGTAGTTTTGGCAACTTCTGTAAGGGTTTTCTCAAACCCGGGAGGCTCTTTGTGCTTCCCTAAATTCTCAAGAAAATAAACCATCTTTAGATCTAAAATATCCAATCGCTTATGGTAGAGAGTAATACTACCATTGAGATGTTTGAGGGGTTCGTTATATTTTTGCAATTCAACCATATGTTTATGAAAATCACCAAGTTTGTCCAACATTTGAACTCCCTCAGGGGTGAAAGAGAACCCCTTCTTTTGAGGTGGAACCCCCAGAATTCCTTCTAAAATTTCATAGGCATCATTAGCAGCAAGCTCAATAAAATTCCCTTTAGCGGCAAAATCTAGGAGTTGTCTATGATGCAAAGCCAATCCTATGTAAAAATTGTGAAGCAAGATCTTAGCATCCCCCTTTAAATTGCAAATACGATATGATTCCATAAGCCTATACCAAGCATCTTTCAAATTTTCTCCTTGTCATTGCTTGAAGTATAAAACTTCAAAATCTGGTGACAAAGGAGGAGTAGACACGCTAGCCATCAGGAATAGAAAGCAAGAAAACGGCGAATGAAAAAGAGGGCGAATAAAATGACAATTTTTTTGAAGTGGGGGAGAGGAAAACGAGAGGAAATGGGCAAATAATGTAAATTTCAAGGAGACGAGATTTGTGATTAGGAACCTGGTAGATGTTGATGATCTCTCCCCGGCAACGGCGCCAGAAATTCCTTTTGATGTCTGCTAGACTACATCGGTATTTCCCCAAAGAGGAAGGGATGATGCAGCACAATGACGGTAGGTATTTCCCTCAGTGATGAGACCAAGGTTATTGAACCAGTAGGAGAACCAAGCAACACTACATAAACAGCACCTGCACACAAATAACAAATACTCGCAACCCGACATATTAAAGGGGTTGTCAATCCCTTTCGGGTAATGGCGCCAGAAATTGGCAAATAGACGTGAGAGAGTTGTAATAATTTTATAGATAGAACACGCGGGAACGTGAGGTAAAATAAATTGCAGCAAGGTATTTTTGTATTTTTGGTTTAATAGATCTGGAAATAAAAGCAAAGTAAAATATATTAAAGAAGAGACCCGGGGGTCGTAGATTTCACTAGTGGCTTCTCTCGAGAAAAATAGCAAACTGTGGGTAAACAAATTACTGTTGGGAAATTGATAGAACTTCAAATAATCATGATGATATCTTGGCAATGATCATTATATAGGCATCACGTCCAAGATTAGTAGACCGACTCCTGCCTGCATGTCGTGGAATTGTCACGGCAGATGTCCTAGTGTGAGGACTTAGTCGTGGAACCATCGCGATGAGGTTAGCTTAAAGGGGTTAATCAGGACAAAGGACACGAGGAGTTTATACTGGTTCGGCCCCTTACGGTGAAGGCAAAAGCCTAACCCAGTTGGAGGTGGTATTGCAAGTGTTTCGATGAGCAGGGAGCGAATACGCTTGACCTGGCTCTTGATCTGTTGTCTCTTGTTCTAAGCTGCCGCTGGGTCGTCCCCTTATATACACGGATTGACGCCCTGCGGCCTACAGAGTCCCGTCCGGCTTATACAACGTATCCATCTCGGTGACCTTTCTTACATGCCTTACAATACAAGTTTATGTACATGGTGGTTTATATCCGTGGGCCTTAAGCCGCCTTCGGGTTTGGGCCCTCTATTAAGCCTATCTATGAACCGCCATTTGTTAATATGCTCTTGGGCTTCATATGAGATGAACCGCCATAGGGATGACCCGGCCCCTCCTGGGAGGTCATACCTGATAGTTATATCCCCAACATTAGGCCCCAGGTTGATTTGAACTTGTTCATGTTAATCTTCAAGACTTAGAAAAATCCTTCCTCCTCGTACTGTGAAATATTGTAACCCACCATGACATCATCTCCAAAAATTGTGATAACCTGCCATGACGTCACCTGCGATTAATGCTACATAGAGTCCCAATCTTAATAAATCTCTTTCTTTACTGACCCTTCGAAAATCGATGCGCCCGGGCCGACACATATCCATTTTACTGTTCATTGATTCCCGCACCTGCCTTTTGTACTTCCAAGCCTATAAATAGGGCCATGAAGTCACCTTTCATTCTTCTCCTTCTCCTTCTCGATTTCTTCCTCCTCGCGACACACCAACCTGCACGAACCCCGCCGCCATCGACCTTCGTCTCCAACCTCAACTCCGGCCGCTGCATCACCCTGAACGGACCAGAAAACTGCGACGCCACTCCGCTGTCCTGTTAGCATCAGTAAGCCCTCCTTTTTTCATCATAGATCTGTCATTAGGTTTCATCGGTGTTCGTCGCCACCGTTCTTTCTCCTTGCTTAGATCCATGGATTAGATCCAAAACCACATAAATCTTGCGCAGTAGTAGTTTTAGCACCTATTTTTGATACTAGAATATATCCTCATCGCGACAGATCTCCTCTAGGGCACCTCCGCTTTTCTACTGTCGCCTCTGTAGGTTTGGAATTTTATTCCCTTTTCTGAACAACGGTAGATCTGAATTTATAGCTTCAACCTATGGAACCTGTTTGTCCCAACACTTAGCAAATTTTTACTCTTGGTAGCTCTTGAATATCTTAATCATGGCGGCTTATCCTGTCGGCTTATCATTACTTCATATATCATTAGCCCTCACTTAAGCCGCCATTCTGAACATGCACTGCAACTGTTAAATTGTAATCCCATCAACTAACTTGAGCCGGCAAATTATGTCCTTTCTTTAGGTTGTCCTTTCACCATGCCGCCAAAGACAATTATGACCTGTAACTGGGTTCCCTCCATCGTCACTGAGAGCACTTTGAAGGATTTTTTCACTGTTGGATATTTGCCAGAGAAAAGTGTCATGCATTATCGTGCTCCTGACCAGGGTGAAGAGAGACCTCAACCAAAAGACGGTGAAGTTATTGTCTTTACTGATCATATGAATCGGGGCTTCTCGCCGCCCAGCTCTAAGTTCTTTAGGGATGTCCTGCACTTCTTCAAACTCCATCCGCAAGACATTGGACCCAACTCCATATCAAACATTTGCAACTTTGAAGTTTTTTGTGAGGTATATCTGCAAGAAGAGCCTAGCGTTGAGCTTTTCAGGGAATACTTCTACCTGAACCGGTAGAATGAGTTCACCAACGGGCCTAGCTTGGAACTTGGTGGAATTTCAATTCAGCACAGAAGAGATGCCATCTTCCCTCAAGTAGCTCTGCCGAGTCACCCCAAGGACTGGAATCAAACATGGTTCTACTGCAAAGATATCTCGCCATCTGATGAAAATCCATTGCTGGGTTATCGTGTTGAACGTCTCGACTCAAGTTATCAACTCCTTGATAAACTTACTGCCGCCAAACGCAAGAAACTCATTCCTACCATCAGAAAATTCCAAGCCTGGCTAGGAAATGGTTTAACCGGAGTCGATTTAATCTGCTGCTAGGTTGCATGGCGGATCATACCCTTAAGCCGCCGATTCGGCTTAATGTGTACTTATACTGGAGGAACGGACGATCCCTTACACCATAGCTCTCTGCGTTTGACTGAAGAGGGCATCATTGAAATGGCAACGACGCTTGTAAATAGCAAATTTGAAGACTGCAGCAAAGTGGGCTTGAATCCTTTCTGCAAGCTTAACCCGCCGCCAGATGTAAGTCTCTTGATTTCTTTTACCTTACTTCATCACCCAAACACTGCATGAACTCAACTATGTTATTCTTACGTAGGCTAAATCTGACTTCTGGAAGGCCAAATATGACCATGAGGCTGCCAAAAAGGCTAGGGCTGCCGCGAAAGCCGCCAAAAAGACCATCAGGAGGTCTAGGAAGAAACCAAGTGCCTTTGATCTGCTTAAGCTGGAAGAAACCTCTGAGTCAGAGGTAGCCCTTGACTCTCTTGGCTTGTTTTTAACCACCTTATTAACACTAATTATTGCAAGGATGACACGGGAGCCAGCCAAGCAGTCGAAGAAGAGGTAACTATTATTTCCTCCGACTTAGAACCTTTACCAAGGCAGAAACTTCGGCGGGTAACCCAGAAAGTAAGGTTTTCACACCCCTTGGCTTATTTAGATCCTCATTTTCTCTTAAAACGGCAGCAACATGAAAGCCGCCACCAGACCCGGACCAGTGGAGGTGAAGATTTATCCTCCGGTTTACCAAACACTCCTCGAAAATGGCAAAATGAGGTTCTTTTTAACCTTAAATCTTTTATTTACCAACGGGTTTCTTTCGTTAACCACTCAATTCTTTTGATTCCATCTTTGCACGAGATTTCCGGTTCTTCCTCTAGCGATTCATCACAGACTCAACTGCCAGCTTTCAAGACTGCCCCTGGGTAAGAATAAGTATTTCTCTTCTGTACCTTTATATCTTCATCATTATGTTGACTTGTTCAAATTCCTTTTAGTGGTCAAGCAAAGCCCAACAAGAAAGCAAAGGTGACAAAGCCGGCTGAGGATCCAAGAGCCGCTGAACCGGACCAGCCAACCTTTGTACCAGAACACCCTGAACAACCAGAAGATCCTGCTCCCAATGCTAAACCTGAGATACCTGAGCCATCTGTTGATGAAACCACTATTGATCCGTCAACTACTAAACCTTCAAGCTCAGTTAACCCACCAGAGACTCGTGGTGATGACGTTTTAATCATTGGCACCGGATTTATTGAACCGGGGAATCCAACTGTACTAGCGAGACATTCTGCCAAACAAGAAGTCATGGAAAGACGGAAAGTGAGGTTCGATGTCTCCCACTATGCTCAATTGAGTAATAGTGAAGTATTATCTGGTTATCTCAATCAAAGTACACTCCATCCGTGACTTAGAAATTGAGATGGTCAAACAAATGCACCAGAAGTATGAGGTACATTCTTCGGCTTATATAAGTTATATATCCTGCCAGCCCCCAAGTCTTCTGATTATGATAAGATTGAATAATCTGTAGACTTAAAAAACTTACAAGCCTCTGTCTTAGACTCCCTCCAAGTCTGGTTTACAACTAAACTGGATGCTGATAGTATCACAATTTTGCATGTGTAGTCCCCAAGGGCCAGTTTAATCAGTATGAATGAGCCGGTCCTTTTGATCATTGTATAGAACTGAACTGTATAACCCCCATGAGTCGGTTGAGACTGTCGACAGCTCACCCGACTCATCTTTAGGAAGAGACAAGCAATATGCATTAGCCCCCAAGTGCAAGTGTTGTTTCTTGTAAAGCACTTGGGACTTTAGAAAATTCATTTTCGTTGAAAAATTGCGTTGACAGACATTAGCCCCCAAGTGCCAAGTGCTTTCGCTTGCAAAGTGCTTGGGACTTAACTGTTGTAATCCTCATTGAAATATGTTTGATAAACTTGTGCTGTACGCAGGCTGTTACTGCTGAACTAGAGTCTCAACTGAATGATGGCAAGACTCGGCTGGCGGCTCAAGAAAATGAGACCCGAAAGGTTGAATCAAAATTGCAGTTCAGTGTGTCTGTGTCGGAAAAATTGAAGACCGGTTTGGCTAAGGATAAAAAGGCTCGGGCTGAAGAAAAAACTGCCTTGATACAGCATGCTGAAAAGGTAGAGGCGGCTCTTGAGGAAGCTACCACTGAACTCACCGGTTTAAAACACAGTGTGTCTTAGATGGTTTCTACTATCTTCGGTAAGTCCCCTTGTTATTTATCCAAAGTAAGTATTTGTCATCATAATGTAAGCCGCCACTTAACCAATCTTTGAACTTTTTCAGGTCCCAGGAGCAGCAACCTTAGCCAAGACACATTGGTGAAGCTCAAGGCGGTTTATACTCTTGTTGAGCAATTATACACTGGAGCTCAGCAGACTCTCGCTACTATCTCTCCAACGAATCAAGGACTAAATCTGTTAAGCGACGTCTTGAAGAAGCTGCCCATCTTACCCACCATATTTCAAGAAATCAAACGGTCTTGTGCTAGAGCCGGAGCTGTAACAACCTTGAGCCGTGCCAAAGCAGGGGTACCCAAACTTGACCCAGCAGATGTAGCTAGTGGGTATCCTAGTCTGAAGGAAGATGGAACCTCTTTTGACCAGCGAGACTTTGTCGCCTGTGTCAAAGAGATTCGTCTGCATGCAACAATCATCGCTGAAGAGACCAATCTCACCAAGTACCAGCCGGCTTACGATGTAGACAAACAGAAGATGCAGACTCCTTCGTATAAAGTGATTGATTTAATTTCGCCAATTCGTAAGCACACTTTCGCCCCTGATATTGACCCGTCTGATCTGATTGACGACGAAGCTGAATTCGTCGCCTTGCGTGGCTTTTACTGGTCCAAACCCAACTTCCAGACGGTGGAGGAGGAAGATGAACCGGCAAGGGATGAATTGCAACCTTCAAGCCAGCCAGGCCAAGATTCATGAATCGGGGACGATGTATCATCTGCGTTCATCAAGACTTAAAAACAATTATCCTTGTGGGCACCAAGCGCCTTGTAATAAGCTAGCTTTAAACTCTTATTCTGCTATGCCATCATGCATATTGGCTATGTATGACACTGTTCATCCGCCATGTTAAGACATGGCATGTATGCTTTATGATATTAGCAAATTTGAATATGTTGCTGCGTACAGCAGGTGAAAAGGTGTCTTGTGATATTTGATCACACTGTTGGTTTACTAAGCCAGTGCGGTAAGGGTGATAACCCAAAACTTGAGCACTGGTAATTATCAGAAATTGTTGGTTCAGAAACAAAGTCGGGCCGGGTTAATAAACACCGTATATTATCTTATCTCAAACTGGTGACTTATAGTCAAAGCCAGGCCGGGTTAATAAACACTGGATAGTATCTCATCTCATACTGGCAACTTATAGTCAAAAGCCAGGCCAGGTTAATAAACATCGTTGAATTATCATCATAAAGCTTTATAAGCCTCATCAAATAAACCTCAAAAAAGAAAACCTGTCGAATAAAAACAAACAAAACACGAGGCTTTTCATGGGCTGCCAGGCCAAAAATCAAGTGCTTTCATGGGTCGCACAGCCACTGAGTTAAACCTATATACAAACCTTATAAGATGGACATCACATAACCAATTGTCGTTTTAACTTTGACAAGTTCAGTGTCTGCATAAGATTGACTTGTCAAACGTTCGGCGGGTCATTCTAGGATTACCTGGGTGGAGTGGCTTACTTAAAAAGGCAGGATAACCTGGGGTTTTAGGTGAATACACCTGGCTTCCAAGCCTGGATTTTAAGCCTATTACAAGGGTTATAAAAACTCTTTGTTCTTTAGAACAAAAGAGCCCCCAAGCAATATTTTGAGCTGTGCTCAAGGGCACCTATGTTTGAGTTGTGCTTTTGCAACAAACTCTCTTTGGTCCCTTTAACTTGGGAAAAAGCCCCCAAGTTTTTTTTGTGTGGCCAATAAGCCGGATCAAAGGGTAATCATAACTTTGCTCTATAAAGCAAAAGCCCCCAAGTGACCAAAAATTCATTTATTTGAAAGAAAAAAGCAACAGAGGCCCTGCTTTAGCAGGGGTGCCGGTTTATTATATTGATCATAATATATACATTATAAAAAATATGTACATCAGAAGAGCCAGTGGCTCAGGTGTAGTAGGGCCGAAGATGAGCAATATTCCACTGCCGAAGCATCTCCTCCTTCGGCTTACGTGAGTCTTTGTGCTCTCGAACATCGATAAGGTAGTAGGATCCATTGTTAAGATTCTTACTCGCCAAAAAAGGTCCTTCCCAAGGTGGGGATAACTTGTGCATATCAGTTTGATCCTGGATAAGCCAGAGCACCAGATCGTCTTCTTGGAAAGTTCTGGTTTTAACCCGGCGGCTGTGGTAACGACGCAGATATTGCTGGTAAATCACCGAACGAGCCGTTGCGATGTCACGCTCCTCATCCAACATGTCAAGTGCTTCCTGACATGCTTTTTCATTGTCCGCTTCAACATAAGCCGCCACACGAGGTGAATCATGACGGATGTCACTAGGGAGAACCGCCTCTGCTCCGTAAACCATGAAAAAAGGTGTGTACCCCATCGATCTGTTGAGGGTGGTATTAATACTCCATAACACGGAAGGTAACTCCTCCACCCAACAACCCGGCGTCCTCTGTAAGGGAAACATAAGCTGGGGCTTGTTGCCTCTCAAGATCTCTTAATTAGCTCTCTCAGCTTGACCATCAGATTGGGGGTGAGCCACTAACGATACATCAAGCCGGATATGCTCATGTTGACAAAATTCTTCCATAGCACCTTTAGAGAGATTATTGCCATTGTTTGTTATGATGCTGTGTGGAAAACCAAAACGGAAGATCACCTTCTTCATGAATTGAACTGCCGTTGCTGCAAACGGCCAAGTGATTGGAATCATCCTCAATTCTTGACTGGCTCTGCCTCTACCCACTTAGTGAACTTATCAACCGCCACCAAAAGGTGGGTCTTCTTATCCTTGCATCTTTTGAAAGGTCCAACCATATCAAGCCCCCGAACTGCAAACGGCCAAGTGATTGGAATCATCCTCAATTCTTGAGCCGACACATGAGCTCGTCATGAAAATTTCTGACATCCATCACACCTGCTGACCAGGTCCTCCGCATCCGCATGAGCTGTTAGCCAATAAAACCCATGATGAAAAGCTTTAGCCACGAGAGATTTTGAACCGGCATGATGACCACAGTCTCCTTCATGAATCTCACGCAGGATCTCACAGCCCTCTTCTAGAGAAACACAATGTTGAAACGCCCCTGTGACACTGCGATGATGTAGCTCTCCATTAACAATTGTCATTGACTTAGACCACCGGGTTATCTGCCTGGCTAAGGTTTCATCGTCAGGTAACTCACCCCGGGTCATATAGGCCAAATAAGGGACCGTCCAATCCAGAATTACACGAAGAGCCGCCACCAACTGAGCTTCCGGTTCAGGAATAGCCAAATCCTCCTCTGTAGGTAACTTGACCGACGGGTTATGCAAAACATCAAGAATGACATTAGGCGGCACCGGTTTACATTGAAAACCCAACCGGCTTAAAGCATCTGCCGCTTCATTTGTCCTCCGATCAACATGCTCAACTTGATAACCCTTGAAGTGACCAGCAATAATGTCCACCTCTCTTCGATAAACCGCCATGAGTGGATCCTTGGAATCCCAAGTACCAGAGACTTGCTGAGCCACCAAATCTGAGTCGCCAAAGCACCTAACCCGGCTTAGGTTCATCACCTTAGCCATCCGAAGACCGTGGATCAAGGCCTCATACGCAGCTGCATTGTTAGTGCAAGGGAACATCAAATGGAGAACATAACAAAATTTATCACCTCGAGGGGAAGCGAGCACAATTCCAGCCCCCGAGCCCTCCAATTGCCTGGACCCATCAAAGTGAATAGTCAAATGCGTGTTATCTGGCTTTTCCTCGGGCATCTGCAGCTCTATCCAGTCATTGATGAAATCCACCAGCGCCTGAGACTTGATAGCCGTGAGAGGCATATATTTCAAACCATGAGGACCAAGCTCAATGGACCACTTGGCTACCCGACCTGTGGCTTCTCTGTTCTGAATAATGTCCCCTAAAGGAGCATAACTAACCACAGTGATGGGATGACCCAGAAAATATTGCTTAGGCTTCCGACTGGCCATGAACACCCCATATCTAAGCTTCTGCCAGTGCGGATATCTCTGCTTGGACTCAGTAAGCACCTCGCTAATGTAGTAAACTGGCCTTTGAACCAGATATTCCTTGCCTGCCTCCTTCCTTTGTACCACAATGGCTACACTGACAGCCCGGCTATTAGCAGCCACATATAACAACAAAGGCTCTTTATCAACAGGGGCAGCAAGCACGGGTGGCTCAGCCAGCTGTTTCTTCAAGTCCTCAAACGCGGCATTAGCGGCATCACTCCAGACAAAATTATCTGTCTTTTTCATCATCTGATACAGAGGGATGGCCTTCTCTCCCAACCGGCTTATGAACCGGCTTAATGTCGCAATACGACCCGCTAGACGTTGCACATCATTGACACATGCCGGTTTAGCCAGAGAAGTGATGTCTTTGATCTTCTCTGGATTATCTTCAATGCCCTTGCTAGAGACCAAAAAGCCCAAGAGCTTGCTTGTCGGCCCACCAAAAACACACTTTACCGCGTTAAGCATCATTTTATAAACCCGGAGATTATCAAAGGTTTCCTTCAAATCATCTATCAATGTCTCTTTCTCTCTGGATTTCACCACAATATCATCCACATAAGCATGAACATTGCGCCCAATTTGATCATGAAGGCAATTTTGAACACATCTCTGATAAGTCGCCTGGGCGCTCTTGAGTCTAAAAGGCATAGACACATAGCAGAAGGCTCCAAAGGGAGTTATGAAAGATGTCTTCTCCTGGTCCTTAACCGCCATCTTGATCTGATGATAACCAAAATAAGCATCCAAAAAACTCAAACGCTCACAACCCGTCGTAGCATCAACAATCTGATCAATACGAGGGAGAGCAAAAGGATCGGCTGGACAAGCCTTGTTTAAATCCGTGTAGTCTACACACATAAGCCAAGTGCCGTTCTTCTTAAGTACCAGCACCGGATTAGCCAACCACTCAGGATGGAAAACTTCGACAATAAACCCAGCTGCCAAAAGCTGGACCACTTCCTCTCCAATGGCCTTCCGCCTCTCCTCATTAAACCGGCGAAGAAACTGTTTAACCGGCTTAAATTTTGGATCAATATTAAGAGTGTGCTCAGCGAGTTCTCTTGGTACACCCGGCATGTCTCAAGGCTTCCATGCAAAGATGTCCCAGTTCTCACAGATGAACTCGATGAGCGCGCTTTCCTATTTCGGATCCAGATTAGCACTGATACTGAACTGCTTGGATGAATCGCCGGGAACAAAATCAACCATCTTGGTATCATCTGCCGATATAAACTTTAAGACCGGATTATGCTCTGTAGTCGGCTTTTTCAAAGATGTCATATCCACCGGATCAACATTGTCCTTATAGAATTTTAACTCCTCCGTTTCACAAACCGACTCAGCATAAGCTGCATCACCTTCTTCGCATTCCAGAGCTATCTTAGTAGACCGACTCCTACCTGCATGACGTGGAATTGTCACGGCAGATGTCCTAGTGTGAGGACTTAGTCATGGAGCCATCATGATGAGGTTAGCTTAAAGGGGTTAATCAGGAAAAAGGACACGAGGAGTTTATACTGGTTCGGCCCCTTACGGTGAAGGCAAAAGCCTAATCTAGTTGGAGGCGGTATTGCTAGGGTTTCAATGAGCAGGGAGCAAATACGCTTGACCCAGCTCTCGATCTGTTGTCTCTTGTTCTAAGCCGCCGTTGGGTCGTCCCCTTATATACACGGGTTGATGCCCTATGGCCTACAGAGTCTCAGCCAGTTATACAATGTATCCGGCTCGGTGACCTTTCTTACATGCCTTACAATACAAGTTTATGTACATGGCGGTTTATATCCATGGGCCTTAAGCCGCCTTCGGTTTTGGGCCCTCTATTAAGCCTATCTATGAACCGCCATTTTTTAATATGCTCTTGGGCTTCATATGAGATGAACCGCCATAGGGATGACCCAGCCCCTCCTGGGCGGGTCATACTTGATAGTTATATCCCCAACACTGCATCTACTACTATTACTCCACACATCGACCGCTATCCGGCATGCATATAGTGTATTAAGTTCATGGAGAAATGGAGTAATGCAATAAGAACAATGACATGATGTAGACAAGATATATTTATGTAGAAATATACCCCATCTTGTTATCCTTAATGGCAATGATACATATGTGCTAGTTCCCTTCTGTCATTGGGGTCAAGCACCGTAAGATCGAACCCATCACAAAGCACCTCTTCCCATTGCAAGATAAATAAATCGAGTTGGCCAAACAAAACCCAAATATCGGAGAAGAAATACGAGGCCATAAGTGATCATGCATATAAGAGATCAAAGAAGACTCAAATAACTTCCATGGACAAAAAGATAGATCTGATCATAAACACAAAGTTCATCGGATCCCAACAAACACACCGCAAAAAGAGTTACATCATGTGGATCTCCAAGAGACCATTGTATTTATAATCAAATGAGAGAGAGGAAGCCATCTATCTACTAACTACGGACCCGTAGTGTGACAGCCCCGGTTCAATCGTACACTAAACATACATGCAAACGTGTACGATCAAGATCAGGGACTCACGGGAAGATATCACAACACAACTCAAAAAAAAATCAGTCATACACGCATCATATTACAAGCCAGGGGCCTCGAGGGCTCGGATACAAGAGCTCGATCATAGACGAGTCAGTGGAAGCAACAATATCCGAGTACAAACATAAGTTAAACAAGTTGACACAAGATGGCTAACACAAACTGGGATACAGATCGAAAGAGGCGCATGCCTCCTGCCTGGGATCCACCTAAACTACTACTGGTCGTCGTCAGCGGCCTGCACGTAGTAGTAGGTGCTTCCTCTTGAGCATTGCCTCTATTTGTGTAGGTAGCGTAAGTATTTTCCTCATTTTTTGAGAACCAAGGTATCAATCCAGTAGGAGACTACATGCAAGTCCCTCGTACCAACACAAACAAATAAGAACCTCTCAACCAACAACAAAGGGGTTGTCAATCCCTTCACGGTCACTTATGAGAGTGAGATCTGATAGAGATAATAATAATAAGATAAATATTTTTGGTATTTTTATGATATAGATTGAAAGTAAAGATTGCAAAATAAAATAGATTGGAAACTTATATGATAAAAGATAGACCCGGGGGCCATAGGTTTCACTAGTGGATTCTCTCAAGATAGCATAAGTATTATGGTGGGTGAACAAATTACTGTTGAGAAAAATTCAATCCGGCATAAATTTTTTGTATAATCAACCAAAGATTCAAACCATGTGTAGGGCAATTACGTATCATTAATTTCATCCTCTCCCAAGCTTGTGCGACATGTTCATGATCAAGTTGCTTAAAATTCATAATATAGTTTCTAAGAGAGGTGATCTTAGCGGGAGGAAAGTACTTAGAGATAAAAGCATCTTTGCACTTATTCCATGAATCGATACTATTTTTAGGCAAAGACGAAAACCAAGTTTTAGCACGATCTCTAAGCGAAAATGTGAATAGCTTCAATTTAACAATATCATTATCCACATCTTTCTTCTTTTGCATATCACACAAATCAACAAAGCTGTTTAGATGGGTAGCAGCATCTTCACTAGGAAGGCCGGAAAACGGATCTTTCATGACAAGATTCAGCAAAGCAATATTAATTTCACAAGATTCAGCATCGGTAGGTGGAGCAATCGGAGTGCTAATAAAATCATTATTGTTTGTATTAGAAAAGTCACACAATTTAGTATTATCTTGAGCCATCGTGACAAACAATCCAACACACAAGCACACAAGAAGCAAGCGAAAAGAGACGAACTAGAAAAGAGAAGGGGCATGGAAAAAGAGGACGAATAAAATGGAAAGGGTGAAGTGGGGGAGAGGAAAACGAGAGGCAAATGGCAAATAATGTAATGCGAGGGATAAGAGTTTTATGATGGGTACTTGGTATGTCTTGACTTGATGTAGATCTCCCCGGCAACGGCGCGGGAAATGGCTTGTTGACGGGAGATCAAATCTTGACTTGACTTGGTGCAACCTCCCTGGCAACGGCGCCAGAAATCCTTCTTGCTACCTCTTGAGCACTGTGTTGGTTTTCCCTTGAAGAGGAAAGGGTGATGCAGTAAAGTAGCGTAAGTATTTCCCTCAGTTTTTGAGAACCAAGGTATCAATCCAGTAGGAGACTACACGCAAGTCCCTCATACCTACACAAACAAATAAGAACCTCGCAACCAACGTGATAAAGGGGTTGTCAATCCCTTCACAGTCACTTACGAGAGTGAGATTTGATAGAGATAATAATAATAAGATAAATATTTTTGGTATTTTTATGATATAGATTGAAAGTAAAGATTGCGAAATAAAATAGACTGGAAACTTCTATGATAAAAGATAGACCCGGGGGCCATAGGTTTCACTAGTGGCTTATCTCAAGATAGCATAAGTATTACGGTGGGTGAACGAATTACTGTCGAGCAATTGATAGAAAAGTGCATAATTATGAGAATATCTAGGCATGATCATGTATATAGGCATCATGTCCGCGACAAGTAGACCGAAACGATTCTGCATCTACAACTATTACTCCACACATCAACCGCTATCCAGCATGCATCCAGAGTATTAAGTTCATAAGAACGGAGTAACACATTAAGCAAGATGACATGATGTAGAGGGATAAACTCAAGCAATATGATATAAACCCCATCTTTTTATCCTCGATGGCAACAATACAATACGTGCCTTGCTGCCCCTACTATCACTGGGAAAGGACACCGCAAGATTGAACCCAAAGCTAAGCACTTCTCCCATTGCAAGAAAGATCAATCTAGTAGGCCAAACCAAACTGATAATTCAAAGAGACTTGCAAAGATAATTAAATCATACATATAAGAATTCAGAGAAGAACCAAATATTGTTCATAGATAATCTTGATCATAAACCCACAATTCATCGGATCTCGACAAACACACCGCAAAAAGAGTTACATCGAATAGATCTCCAAGAAGATCAAGGAAAACTTTGTATTGAGATCCAAAAGAGAGGGAAGAAGCCATCTAGCTAATAACTATGGACCCGAAAGTCTGAGGTAAACTACTGACACATCATCGGAGAGGCTATCGTGTTGATGTAGGAGCCCTCCGTGATTGATTCCCCCTCCGACAGAGCTCCGGAAAAGGCCCCAGGATGGGATCTCTTGGGTATAGAAGGTTGCGGCGGTGGAAATAGGGTTTTGTGGTGCTCCTGGATGTTTTCGGGGTATATGGATATATATAGGAGGAAGAACTAGGTCGGTGGAGCTACAAGGGGCCCACGAGGGTGGGGGTGCGCCCAGGGGGGCAGGCGCGCCTCCCTGCCTCATGGCCTCCTCGTTGATTTCTTGACGTCTACTCCAAGTCCCCTGGATCATGTTTGTTCCAAAAATAACTCTCTCGAAGGTTTCATTCAGTTTGGATTCCGTTTGATATTCCTTTTCTGTGAAACACTGAAATAGGCAAAAAAACATCAATTTGCACTGGGCCTTGGGTTAGTAGGTTAGTCCCAAAAATAATATAAAAGTGTATAAATAAGCCCATTAACATCCAAAACATATAATATAATAGCATGGAACAATCAAAAATTATAGATACGTTGGAGACGTATCAGTAGGCACCTCCAGTGTAGTAGGAGTCGTCGTCGACAGTGGCATCTAGCTCCTGGACTCCAACGTCTGGTCGCAACAACCGGGTATAGAAAGGGGAAAAAGGGCGGAGCAAAGCAACCGTGAATACTCATCCAAAGTACTCGCAAGAAAGGAGCTACACTACATATGCATTGGTATCAATGAAAGGGGTAGTATATGTGGACTGAACTGCAGAATGCCAGAATAAGAGGGGGGTAGTTAGTCCTATCAAAGACTATGCTTCTGGCAGCCTCCATCTCGAAGAAGAAGAAGAAGAGAGTAGATGGTAAGTTAACCAAGTATAAACGCATAGCATAATCCTACCCGGCGATCCTCCCCTTGTCGCCCTGTGAGAGAGCGATCACCGGGTTGTATCTGGCACTTGGAAGGGTGTGTTTTATTAAGTATCCGATTCTAGTTATCATAAGGTCAAGGTATAACTCTGGGTCATCCTTTTACCGAGGGACACGGCTATTCGAATAGATAAACTTCCCTGCATGGGTGCACCACATTTCCCAACACGCTAGATGCCCTTTGGCCGGACACACTTTCCTGGGTCATGCCCTGCCTCGGAAGATCAACACGTCACAGCCCCACCTAGGCACAACAGAGAGGTCAGCACGCCGGTTAAAATCCTATGGCATAAGGGTCTGTGCCCATCGCCCATTGCACACCTGCATGTTGTGTACGCGGCCGGAAGCAGACCTAGCCCCCATAATACAAGCGCAGGGTTACGGTCCAATCCGACGCACGCCGCTCAGTCGCTGACGTCACGAAGGCTTCAGCTGATACCACGACGTCGAGTGCCCATAACTGTTCCCGCGTAGTTGGTTAGTGCATATAGGCCAGTGGCCAGACTCAGATCAAATACCAAGATTTTGTTAAGCTTGTTAATTGAATTAACCGTAGACGCCGACCAGGGCCAGGCCCACTTCTCTCCTAGGTGGTCTCAACCTGCCCTGTCGCTCCGCCGCAAAGGTCCACTCAGAGGGCCGCCAGGACAAACGTCCTTTCGGTCCTAATCCGTGAATCACTCGCGGGTACTCTACGAGCCGACCCGACTTTGGTCACCACATATATCATGTATTATGTATATAAGTATATACCCGTGATCACCTCCCGAGTGATCACGGCCTGAAAGTATAGCATGGCAGACGGACAAGAATGAAGGGCCACTGATGGAATACTAGCATCCTATACTAAGCATTTAGGATTGCAGGTAAAGGTAACAACAGTAATAGCAAAGACATGCTATGCATCAGGATAGGATTAACGGAAAGCAGTAACATGCTACACTACTCTAAGCAAGCAGTAGAGAGAAGAATAGGCGATATCTTGTGATCAAGGGGGCTTGCCTGGTTACTCTAGCAAGTAGGGGTCATCAACAACATAGTCGACCGGGGCACCAGCAGCGGCGTTAGTCTCGTAGTCTACTGGAGAGAAGAGGGGGAAGAAACAATGAATACAATGCAACCAGATGCATAACGATGCATGGCATGACAACGAACGGTGCTAGGCGTGCCCTAACGCGGTAGGACCAGTGAATGGGGGAAACATCCGGGAAAGTATCCCTGGTGTTTCACGTTTTCGGAGAGACGAACAGGAGGGGGAAAGTTGCGTGTTCACTATGCTAGGGATGTGTGGCGGACGAACGGGCCGCGTATTCGGATTCGTCTCGTCGTTCTGAGCAACTTTCATGTACAAAGTTTTCCCATCCGAGCTACGATTTAATTTATATTAATTTCAAAAGATTTAATCATTTTTAGAATTTATTTAATTATTTTAAATCAACATTATCTAGAATAGTGTATGCTAACGTCATCATGATGTCAGCATGACGTCAGTAGTCAACAGGGCATTGACTGGGTCAAATTGACGTGTGGGTCCCAGCTGTCATACTCTGTTTATCCTAATTAGGGTTTAACTAATCTAATTACTGCTTAATTAGTTAACAATAGTTAATTAGGTTAAATAAACATAATTAATTAAGTTAATTAATATAATAAATATAACTAATTAATTATTTAATATTTTTATTATATTTTTAAAAATCTTTTTTATAACGTTCTTGGGTGGGGCCCCCTTGTCATAGGCCCCGGGGGCCTTAACGATGCGGGGGCGCTGGCGGGCGATGGGCGCTGGCACCCAGCCCGAACGGGCGTCGATGCGGGAGCAAGCACCGGCAGCGAGCAAGCAAGGGCCGGAGGCAGCGGGCATGCGAGCGCACGGCGGCCGCGGAGTGCGGGAAGGGGAGCCCGGGGGTGCGGCAGTGCGGGGCAGGACGCGAGCGGGGGCTGCAGGGCGGCGCGCGCTGGCGGCCAAAGCAGCAGCTGCGGCGGCAGCGCA
>NC_041382.1:506586970-506658637 GCF_002162155.2 Triticum dicoccoides | reverse complement strand
GAGCACGGGGAATGGGGAAGCCGGTGCGTGTACGCGCGGGGCCGGGCGACGAGCGCGGTGGCGATGCGGCGGGGCGCGGCATGCGGTGGCCAGGGGCACGCACGGCAGAGGGAGGACGGCGCACACGGCGACATGGGGTGGTCGGAGTGCCGGCGGTGATGCGGTGGCGATGCGGTGCATGGGTATGGCACGGGGCGCAGGGTGCGTGCGTGCGTGGGTGCCATCCCCGGGCGCAGCCATCCTGGGTCGCGGCGAGGCCGGTGCGTGCGTGCGGGGCAGGGGGAACGCGGGAGCGTCGAGCACCGCAGTGGGCGGCGCGGGCACACGTGGATGGGCAGGAGAGGCCGCGGGAACATCGCAGTCGCGGCCGTAGGCGACGGCGAGCGGCGTAGCGGGCGGCTGCAAGGGGAGGAGCAGCTGGAGCAGGAGCAGGAGCAGGGGCGAGCGAAAGGGGCGACCGGGGGCCTCACCACAGGGCGTAGGGCAGCGAGGCGTGGGGAGGACGACGGGGACGGTTCAACGCATGGTAGGAGGCGGCGACGGCGTCCGGCGAGGTGGGCGGTTCGCGCTGCGGCGGCATCTAGCGCCGAGGCGAGCCCCCGATCTCGATCTGGTTCAGGGGGAAGAGAGCGAGGTGGAGTGGGGGTTGTGGGGTGTTGGTCGAGCTAGGGTTGGGCACCGCAGGCCATATAGCCCAGGGGCGCAGGTAGGCCGGCTGGGCTAAAGCCCAGGTGGGCGAGACGTTTTTCTTTTGTTTTATTTTACTTTTATGTCTTGTCTGCTCTTTCTATTTATTTTATTTTTACTGTTTACTTTATTTTCTGTTTACTATAGTTTTATAAAATGTAAAATTAGTTTCTAAAATAGTGTTACTACATATTCTAAAGCAACAAAAACTTGGGCAACTAGATAAAATAGTTTAATATTTTATTAATTGGAAAAGACATTTAATTAATTGTTTTCGTACTGTTTTGTTTACTTTAGGGCAATCAAACACTTTCAAAGAGGTTGGTTTCTCCACCAATATTACTTATGAATTATTTGTCACATCCAAAACATTTTAGTTTTATCATGTGAAAACTTTATGGTTTGACTCGATTTTGAATTTAAATTCGAGCGGGATGTGAATCACCGTGAGATTAACATCAGTAATCGTGGTGACGTGGCATCATTAGGAGAGGGTTACTGTAGCATAATTATCCGGGCGTCACAATTCTCCTCTACTACAAGAAATCTCGTCCCGAGATTGAAGAAGTGAAGCAAGTGAGAAAGTTTTGGTTACGAAATTCTAACGAATCTTCCAGGTCTTGGTTGCTCTTCTCAAAGAAATTGATCCCTTTCGTTGAGGTCTTCATTTCTCTACTCCAGGTCATCATGACGAAGCCGACATCCTTTCTTCAGGATCTTCATCGTACTTACACAAAGTTAAGTGGAAAAACTCGGGAAGGACGGAGTTCAACACATGTTAGGTACCTAGGGGCTATCTCGGTGAACGAGGTATAGATGCATCTCTCGAGTTGACATTCGAGAAAGTCATCAAGAGTTGACATTTCAGATCCAGTGATTTTATTCAAACAGAAAATAAAATTGAAAATATTCTCCAAGCAAAACACATATCATGTGACGAATAAAAATATAGCTCCGAGTAAGGTATACCGATAGTTTTGAAGACGAAAGAGGGGATGCCTTCTGGGGCATCCCCAAGCTTAGGTGCTTGAGTCTTCCTTGAATATTACCTTGGTGTGCCTTGGGCATCCCCAATCTTAGGGTCTTTCCACTCATTCTCCTCATATCGATATCTCACCCAAAGCTTGAAAACTTCAATCACACAAAATTTAACGGAACTTCGTGAGATAGGTTAGTATGATAAAGAATAAACCATTCAATTTGGTACTGTCAAAGACAAGGTTCATAATTTTTCTCACACAATGCCTACTGTACCATATCATTTCCACAATTTATATTGAGAAATATAAGCCATAGAAACTAGAAAACAAGCAAACTATGCAATGAAAACAGAATCTGTCAGAAACAGAACAGTCTGTAATGATCTGGCCACCAACCATACTTCTTCTACTCCAAAAATTATGAAATAAATTGGTGGACGTGAGGAATTTGTCTATTAATCTTCTGAAAAAAGAATCAACTCAATCACACTCTTATGTAAAAAATGACAGCTAATCTCGTGAGCGCAAAGTTTCTGTTTTTTACAGCAAGATCACATTAACTTTCACCCAAGTATTGCCACAAGTCTTACTTGGCACTTTATTGAAACAAAAGGTATAATACATGATTACTACAGTAGCTTAATCATGAGAACACACAAAAACAGTAAGTATAAATATTGGGTTGTCTCCCAACAAGCGTTTTTCTTTAATGTCTTTTAGCTAGGCATGATGATTTCAATGATGCTCACATAAAAGATAAGAATTGAAATATAAAGAGAGCATCATGAAGAATATGACTAGAACATTTAAACCTAACCCACTTCCTATGCCTAGGAATTTTATATGAGACACAATTTATGGGAACAAGAATCAACTAGCATAGGAAGGCAAAACAAGTATAACTTCAAAACTTTAAGCACATAGAGAGGAAACTTGATATTATTGCAACTCCTACAAGCATGCATTCTTCCCTCATAATAATTTTAAGTAGCATCATGAATGAGTTCAACAATATAACCATCACATAAATCATTCTTTTCATGATCTACAAGCATAGAAATTTTACTACTCTCCATATAAGCAAAATTCTTCTCATTCGAAATAATGGAATCATTACTAACTAAAGTTGACACTCTTCCAAACCTGCTTTAAATGATAGCATTATTCATACTCCAAAAGATATTAGTGAAGTTTATGGAGCATTATACAATTAATATAGACTAACCAATATCTAAGCTCAAAATATATAAGTGAAGCACATGAAGCATTCTATAAAACCGTACTCAAAAAATTTAAGTGAAGCACAAAGAGCAATTCTATAAGATCATACTTAAAAGATATAAGTGAAGCACATGAAGCATTCTATAAATAAATTAAGGGATATCTCATACTATCATGGTTCTTTAATGGAAAAACAAAAACACAAAGGACACAAATCATGTGAACAAAACAAAAACCAAGGTATACCGATAATTGTTGAACAAGAAAGATGGGATGCCAACCGAGGCATCCCCAAGCTTAGATGCTTGAGTATCCTTGGAATATTTACTTGGGGTGCCTTGGGCATCCCCAAGCTTGAGCTATTGCCTCTCTTTATTCTTCTCATATTGATAGCTCCTTGATCTTCGAACACTTCATCCGCACACAACTTTAACAAAAACTTTGTGAGATCCGTTAATATAATAAAGCAAATCACTACCTTTAGGTACTGTTGCAAACTCATTCCAATTTCATATTAGAACTATATCTAATGTATTCCAACTTCACCATGGTTCATATCCCCCCGATACTACCCATAGATTCATCAAAATAAGCAAACAACTCATAGAAAACAAAATCTTTCAAAAACAGGACAGTCTGTAGTAATCTGGAAGTTTAGTAAACTTCTGTAACTCCAAAAAATTCTAAAAAATATGACAATTTAAACAATTTGTACAGAAGTTATGTGCAAAAAGTTTCAGGCCCACTTGACTTTCCAGTAAAAATGTAAAATCACATGCTACAACCAAAGTTTCTGTTTTTGTACTGCACAAAGTAAACAAGCAATCTAATCATCCTAAAACCAAGGCCTGGCACATTATTTTTATAATACAATGGATATATACAAGGGGATAATTATTTTCAGAGAAGCTTCCATGAATTTTTTTTACATTGTTTCCATGAGCATGAACACAAGTGCTCAAGGTCGACCCTCATTTCTTCAATGCATAATCTTCCAATCACTTGTCTTATTGAAAAACTTTTTAGGCATGAGAGGCAAGTAAATTATTTTTGTGTTTTCATTCTTTTAAATTTTCTTGTATGTTTCACACACAACTAAACAGAAAAAAAAGGAAAAACAAAATCTACTTAGTGAAGAAAGCAAACAAGCACACACGAGAATATCAACCCCACGCTATTGCTCCCCGGCAACGGCACCAGAAAAGAGCTTGATAATCCCCAAGTGCAGGGAATCATCATAGCAATTCCCAATGGTGGAAGTGATAAGTATGGAGTGTCGAATCCACAAGGAGCTCAAGGTAAGATCAATATTATCTCAAGCCCTATCTGCCACTGATACGACTCTACATACACTGAACGTTTGCTTCCGACTAGAAACAAGAAATAAAACTACGTTGTGGGTATTAAGAGGATAACTTTGCATGATATCGGAGAGCTAAAACATAAAAGTAGGTGTTGTTATCATAAAGTTAGAATATATTACTAAATATTATAAATAGCGAGTGTGGAATAATGATGGGTCGGTTTGCGGAATTGTCCTAGGCAATTGTTAACAAGACCGATAGTCGTCATTGCAATTTCATATGAGGGAGAGGCATAAGCTAACATGCTTTCTCTTCTTGGATCATATGCACTTATGATTGGAACTCTAGCAAGCATCTGCAACTACTAAAGATCATTAAGGTAAAACCAACCCATAGCATTAAAGCATCAAGTCCCCTTTATCCCATACGCAACAATCCCCTTACTCGGGTTTATGCTTCTGTCACTCAAGCAACCCACTGTAAGCGAATCATAAATGTATTGCAACACCCTACAGCGGGAATCCCTCACGCTTGTGCGACACAGAGGGAACAATAGGACAGCATCAAAATAAAACATACAACTCATACCAATCTAGATCAACAATCAACCCAAAGACAAAGGATATCTACTCAAATCATCATAGGATGGCAACACACCATTGGATCATAATATGTGGCATAAAGCACCATGTTCAAGTAGTGATTACAGCGGGGTGAGGGAGAGTGGACCGCGTAAAAGATATGAGGATGGTGATGATGATGGTGATGTTGATGAAGTCGATCACCGCGGCGATGA
The DNA here is from genome assembly GCF_002162155.2 of Triticum dicoccoides. NCBI lineage: Eukaryota > Viridiplantae > Streptophyta > Magnoliopsida > Poales > Poaceae > Triticum > Triticum dicoccoides. The sequence continues at coordinate 506,653,649 of NC_041382.1, read as the reverse complement.
TTCCCCTCCCGAGGGCACTTCGGTGCCACCGAGAGAGAGGAAGCGAGGTTCTCCCCCTTGTGCTTCCTCCTCCATGGCCTCCCCCTGGATGGGAAGAGGTTCTCCCTCTGGATCTTATCCTTCATGGCGATGATGGCCCCTTCGGGATCCTCCTCCATAGCCTCCGGTGATGATGGCCCCCTCCGGCAGGGTGCCAGAGAGGGCCTAGATTGATTTCTCGTGGCTACAGAGGCTTGCGGCGGAGGAACTTCCAATCTAGGTTAATTTTTGGAGGTTTGGGTATTTATAGGAGAGGTTGGCGTCGAGAACAAGTTAGGGGGCCCCACGGGTAGTCCACCCCGACCCTTGTGGGGCCCACGGGACTCCCCTCTCGTAGATTTTTGTTCCAGTATTTTTTATATTTTCCAAAAAAAATCTCCGTTGATTTTCATGGCATTCCGAGGACTTTTATTTCTGCACAAAAACAACACCACGGTAGTTCTACTGAAAACAGCCTCAGTCTGGGTTAGTTCTAATCAAATCATACCAAAATCATATAAAACTATTGTAAACATGGCATTAATACTTCATAAATTATAGATACGTTGGAGACGTATCACTGTTCGAGGTGAACGATAAGACGAGGAAGATCGACGTAAGCTTAGCTCATCGTCGAAAGATGTGCTCTGGGAATAAGGACCAGGTGGCACAGTTTAAAATTTAGCACAAGATGATAGCCGATCAGGCTAGGATTGACATGCTCAAGTTCAAACTAGTGAGTAAAGGAGATTACTAAGAGTTGTTTAATCATGGTGCAGACCCGATTTAGTTATCGGTGTCCTCGAGTGACTAACAACTCGGAACCAGGAAACATTGGAATCGATGAGGAATAATACTTGATGAAGACTCATAATAAGCAACATGGTTCGGTGATATTATCGAGATACAGAGGATAATACTCGGAGGTAGAGAAAAATAGAGGGTTGAAAAGTGTATTGATCTGCAAAAGACAAGTACTTTAACTTGTCCGAGAAAAGGAATCAAGGAATATCAATATGGTCGAAACCATAGTCGCCAGGGATCCAATTCAAAGACACCAGAATAACTATCCAACTGATTAAAAGTTTTGCAAGAAGCTTCCATGATAAGTTCCACATCAGGTCCATGGGCATGAACACTAAGTTCAAGGTCGACTCCCACTTCTTCAATGCATAACCTTCCATTCACTTCTCGTGTTTCAAAAATGACATTAGTTGTTGAAAGTTTTACCTAGTGCAATACCAGATAAGTACGACCCGTGAAATCTTATGGGTTCAAACAGATTAGGGAAGGTGTTGGTTCAACCCATCGGGCATCTTAGGAACATATACCACAAACTTTAAGAGTAAATATCACCATCTCGAAAGCAGAGTATGGTTGGTCAAATAAGAGAATAGGATTTACCAATGGCATTATGTATTAGGGAAAGAACTTCCAAAGTGATTGAATATGAGGGACGTTGTCAGATAAAACCCAACAAAGGATTTGGTGGTGATGTGAGCATCGGTACTCAACCAGAGGAAGAAGGGATGCAAGGAGATCAGATTATAGAAACAACTGACTAACTCAAAGCTCAATGAAAAAGAATTATGATTTCCAAATCAAGGGATCAGAAGCAAACACTCTGATTAAGGATGGATAAGCTGAGAAGGCTTAGGGGTACAATCGATGGCAATTTGATTGGGCGAGATCCAGCCCATGTTAAAAATGACGTCTGAGCCGGAAGGATGAATTCTAGGATCTGATTGAGGATTGCGAGCATCCGCAACATATTGAATCAATAGACTCAAAATGATAATGACAAAGGATGTCAACAGAGATTACTAGAATTATGAAATTAACCATAATGCAGGCAGACGAGTATTTGCAGAGCAACAACAGGCAGAGGATTACCGGGAGATCAGATAGTATTCCAATGTATCTTGTGAATCATATGAACAACGAGGGAAGAACAGATACTCAGTATTAATGTGGAAAAGGGGCTGCAAAGAAGTGGGAACAAAGGATTCTCGGAACATCGAAGAATTTTTTAGGGTATCAAGTAATAACAAGGGCAACTGGGATCGAAGGTATGAACAACAAGTGTAAGTAGTTATACATAAGGATTTATCGGTGGTCGGGAATTTTTAAAGTGATGGGAACATGTTCTCGGGAGAACCTCGGAGAATATCTTTGAAGTGTTCTGGTGAAGCAGGTGATCATCTGTAATAAAGGGCTTTCCGGGTAGATGTGATCAGGTGATCCTAATGTCAGAGTTAGTAAATTCATTTTAACCCGAATAGAAGAGATATGAGTCCGAGAGTATAGATGAGGAATAAAAGATCCTAATACCACCCAATGGTGACGTGGTCCTGTAAGCCACACAGCCATGTTAGTAAAAGTTTTGCAATGTCTAGACTCGACTTCGGCCAAGGAGTGTGGAAGGGGGATTCCTACAGGCAGTTGACTCTGATACCAACTTGTGACGCCCCCAATTCAATCGTACACTAATCATACATGCAAACGTGTACGATCAAGATCAAGGACTCACGTGAAGATATCACAACACAACTCTGAAAATAAAATCAGTCATACAAGCATCATATTACAAGTCAGGGGCCTCGAGGGCTCTAATACAAGAGCTCGATCATAGACGAGTCAGCGGAAGCAACAATATCTGAGTACAGACATAAGTTAAACAAGTTGCCATAAGATGGCTAGCACAAACTAGGATACAGATCGAAAGAGGCGCATGCCTCCTGCCCGAGATCCTCCTAAACTACTCCTAGTCCTCGTCAGCGGTCTGCACATAGTAGTAGGCACCTCAAGTGTAGTAGGAGTTGTTGTAGATGGTGGCATCGAACTCCTGGACTCCAATGTTTGGTCGCAACAACCGAGTATAGAAAGGGGAAAAGGGGGGAGCAAAGCAACTGTGAGTACTCATCCAAAGTACTCACAAGTAAGGAGCTACACTACACATGCATTGGTATCAATGAAAGGGGTAGTATATGTGGACTGAACTGCAGAATGCCAGAATAAGAGTGGGTAGCTAGTCCTATCAAAGACTACGCTTCTAGCAGCCTCCATCTTGAGGCAGAAGAAGAGAGTAGATGGTAAGTTAACCAAGTATCATCGCATAGCATAATCCTACCCGGCGATCCTTCCCTCTCGCCCTGTGAGAGAGCGATCATCGGGTTGTATCTGGCACTTGGAAGGGTGTGTTTTATTAAGTATCTGCTTCTAGTTGTCATAAGGTCAAGGTACAACTCCGGGTCATCCTTTTACCGAGGGACACGGCTATTTGAATAGATAAACTTCCCTGCAGGGGTGCACAACATTTCCCAACACGCTCGATCCCCTTTGGCCGGACACACTTTCCTGGGTCATGCCCAGCCTCGGAAGATCAACACGTCGCAGCCCCACCTAGGCACAACAGAGAGGTCAGCATGCCGGTCTAAATCCTATGGCGCAAGGGTCTGGGCTCACCTCCCATTGCACACCTGCACGTTGCGTACGCGGCCGGAAGAAGACCTAGCCCCCTTAATACAAGCGCAGGCTTATGGTCCAATCCAGCGTGTGCCGCTCAGTGGCTGACGTCACGAAGGCTTCAGCTGATACCACGACATTGAGTGCCCATAATTGTTCCTGCGTAGTTGGTTAGTGCATATAGGCCAGTGGCCAGACTCAGATCAAATATCAAGATCTCATTAAGCGTGTTAATTGAATTAACCACAGACGCCGACCAGGGCCAGGCCCACCTCTCTCCTAGGTGGTCTCAACCTGCCCTGTTGCTCCACCACAAAGGTCCACTCAGAGGGCCGTCAGGACAAACGTCCTTTCGGTCCCAATCCGTGAATGACTCACGGGTACTCTACGAGCCGACCCGACTTTGGTCACCACATATATCATGTATTATGTATATAAGTATATACCCGTGATCACCTCCCGACTGATCACGGCCCGATAGTATAGCACGGCATACGGACAATAATGAAGGGCCACTGATGGAATACTAGCATCCTATACTAAGCATTTAGGATTGCAGGTAAAGGTAACAACAGTAATAGCAAAGATAGGCTATGCATCAGGATAGGATTAACGGAAAGCAGTAACATGCTACACTACTCTAAGGCAAGCAGTAGAGAGAAGAATATGCGATATCTGGTGATCAAGGGGGGGGGCTTGCCTGGTTACTCTGGCAAGTAGGGGTCGTCAACAACATAGTCGATCGGGGCACCAGCAGCGGCATCAGTCTCGTAGTCTACCGAAGAGAAGAGGGCGAAGAAACAATGAATACAATGCAAACATATGCATAACGATGCATGACATGACAACGACGATGCTAGGCGTGCCCTAACGCTGTAGGAGGTGATACCGGCAAAGGGGGAAAACATCCGGGAAAGTATCCCCGGTTTTTCACGTTTTTGGACAGATGAACCGGAGGGGGAAAGTTGCATGCTCGCTATGCTAGGGATGTGTGGCGGACGAACGGGCTGCGTACTCCGATTCGTCTCGTCGTTCTGAGCAACTTTCATGTACAAAGTTTTCCCATCCAAGCTACGGTTTATTTTATATTAATTTAAAAATATTTAATCATTTTTTGAATTTATTTAATTATTTTAAATCAACATTATCCGGAATAGTGTATGCTAACATCAACATGATGTCAGCAAGACGGCAGCAGTCAACAGGGCATTGACTGGGTCAAACTGACGTGTGGGGCCCAACTGTCATACTTTGTTTATCCTAATTAGGGTTTAACTAATCTAATTACTGCTTAATTAATTAACAATAGTTAATCAGGTTAATTAAACATAATTAATTAATTTAGTTAATTATTTATTATATTTTTTAAAATCCTTTTTATAACGTTCTGGGGTGGGGCCCCTTGTCATAGGCCCAAGGGGCCTCAACGGGGCGGGCGCGCTGGCGGGGGACGGGCGTTGGCACCCAGCCCAAACGGGCGTCGATGCGGGAGCGAGCGCCGCAGCGGGCGAGCAAGGGCCGGCGTGTAACATCCCAAATTTCCAATTTGGAATGTTATACTTAGATCATTTATGCATATCATATTTTATAGCATTTTGTTTCGCGATCCTCAAAATTCTAAGCAACTCAAGGACCCACGGAGAGAGTTGGGGATTTCATCGTTTTCATATTTCAATTTTTCTCAAATATCAAAACAAGGATCATTTGGGTTTTAATTATTTTTCCTCTCCGAAAATATTTCTAATTAAAATATATGAGAGGAGATAATATGACTTCTCCAAAATAAATGAAATATTAGAGGAAAAATATTGAAATTAAATAAGTAATTTTATTTGGATTTTTTGCAATTTTATTTGAATTAGAAAAAAAATTGCATATTTTAAAATTGCATTTTTTTAGGCCAAGAAAATATTCATCCTGTTCTAAATATTTTATTTAGACGATGAAAAATTGTTTTGGCATTTTTAGTTTTTTATTTTAATTTCTAAGATTTTTCCGGTGAAACCTGTTTAAAAAAAAAACTCCCCGCCGGACCGAACTGGGTCGAGGCCTAGCTGGCCCAACTGTCGCGCCGCCCTCCTCGTCCTGTGTCGCCATCGGGCTCGGATGAGTCCGAGCCATGCCCGCCGCACCGACCCCCTCCCCAAGTCGGGCGTCGCCGCCACCTCGCCCCCCCCCCTTTAAAAGCCCAGCCCGGGGCCCCCCAGGAGCCCTGAGTCGCCGCCGCCGCCGCTAGCCCATGCTGCCCGCCGCCGCTGCTGCCTCGCCTCGTCGGAGCCGCACGTCGCCGCAGCCGCCGCCGTCCCGATCCGATCTGAGTCACCGTTTTTTTGGTTTTAGGTAATAACCCCGGTTTTAAAAAAAACCTAGATGCGTTTTTTTATTTTATTTTGGTTCGGTTTTTTCTCGGTTTAGTTATTTAGCGGACGCTTGTCCGTTCGTTCGTTTTAACGAATGGTGTTCGTCAGTTAGCCGCAGACAGCGAACATTCATTCGTTAGCCTGTTCGTCTCGTTTTATTTCCAGGGTTTTTCTGCGATTATTTTCGATCACGATTTCTTCCCAAATCTTCATTTTAGTTTATCTTTTCACTCGTTTATCCAAATCAGGTGAAACAGACGCCTAGATCTTCGTCTCGAAGCCCTCTTTCTATTTAAACAACTTGAACAAGATTTTAGAATTGTAAAATTTGACTTTAGTCCATATTAGTAAGCAGATCTTGTTTCTTTTGTAGTTTGAGTTTCGTTGCTCCGTTTGATTTGATTCTTTTTGCAAACCGGAGTTCTTCAGTTGAACTTTATGGTTAGATCTTCTTATTTGAGTTTTACCCATGCATCTTTGCTTGATTTCTTATGTATGCTATTGTTTGTTTGCGATAGAATTCCTGGAGTGCGAAGCGTGCTACTACGAGTCACTAGGTTTTGCGGATCGTCGGCAAGGCAAGTAACACATTGATCATACCCCTTTATTTACTCAGTTTTATGCATTAGTTTCAACCCTCACACATTGCATGAGTAGGATCTCTTAAAAAGTGGGTCTGGGAAGTAGTTGATGAGGTAGAACCTATTACCTATTTTATTATCAAACCCTTGGGAGTTACCTCTACGTTATGCCTATATTGCCATGCTATGCTCTTAGACGTGGATTGGGTTTGAGAGTATCCATGACAGATGTGAGTTTGTTAATTAATGGTTCAACTTAAGGTGGCAACTTTAATACACATCTGGGTGGATTGCTTGTGGGCACCTGGAGAATCCAGTGTTGTCCTAGGATATCCCGGAGTACCAGAGTGATCATCCTATGGTCCGCCACCTAGGCTCAAAGGCACCATAAGATTATTCATGCTAGAAACTTCCGTGTGAAACCACAAGCTATTATGGGCTCTAGCATAGTTGAGTATGTTGCATGACCTCTTCCAGTGGTAGGCTAGCAGATGTAGGGGATGTAGGTTGGTACTGTCTACCCAGGATTAGAGTTAATGCTTCTGAAAGACTGTGTCTCGGTCATCCGTTTCTCAAACACCTTGTAGTGCGAGAAATTCAACGGAGAAGATCGAGTCTTGTGGGGAAAAGTGTGCAAACCTCTGCAGAGTGTATAATCTAATCATGGTTAGCCGTGTCCCCGGTTATGGACATCCTGAGTATCTGGTACTTGAATTATTGATTTGATCTCATCACTCTATATAAATTTGTTGGGATGTTAATGATTACTTTAATTGGGATTGAGTTGGAGGAACCTTCTCAATGTTTCAACTACCATGATAGTTAAATAAAATATATTCCTTTGTTGTAGGGAAAAATTGGCTTTTCGCAAAACATTATAACCATAGAGCCTCCACCAGCCATAATTGCATGTAGTGAAAGTATATATTTTGTTCATTGCTCTACTGTGTTACTATGCCAGCATATTCCATGTGCTGACCCGTTTCGGGCTGCAAGGTATCATGTTGCAGACTTTTCAGACGACGAGTAAGGTGCCATGGGTCGTTTGTCATGCACTCAGCTATGCCATTGGAGTTGATGGACTCGCTTTATCTTCCAAGCCTTCCGTTGTTATCTTATTTAGATGGCCTCAAGCCATATTATTGTAATAAGTTCTCTTTTGAGACATTCGATGTAATAAGTGTGTGATTGCTACTCTATTATAAATCCTTCGAGTATTGTGTATGCCAACATTACCGATCCAAGGATGACAGTGAAGCACAGAGACTTGACCGTCTAAGGTCGGGTCGCTATAAGATGGTATCAGAGCACACGCTGAATGTAGGACACGGCCACTAAGATGAGCCATAGGACACTCTTCTCTATCATTTCTGACTCCTCTGCATTTTCTACTCTTTAGGATGGCAGACTCAAGGAATAAGTTTGCACAATCGAATGAATACACACCTTTTGGGAGACACCTGAAGGAAGTCACTAGATACCTGAACATCGGAATACCAAGCTTCACCAGGACCTACACGGCCACACTACTAGAAGAGGAACGTTGGATGATTCGAGTTCAAGTTCCAGGAAGGACATTCACGCCAGTCACTGAGCCCATAGAGTTTTCCTTTGATGCACCAACCTGGAGTTTAGGCAAGAGCATGGCAGCCCACATTACTATGGGATGCATCGGCGAAGTCTATCACAAGGAGCTTAAGGACACTATCTACCAAATATGTGGGCGCCGAGATGAGAAATGGGAGATGATCAGCACCAGGAAGGACAGGTCCATTGCAGCCTTCATCCAGGAGTTAAATCATCACATTCGTCGCCAAGAGAACCAGATGTGCGCACGCATGATAGATTTGAAGAAGGCGATGACCAGGATCACAGAGCTAGAAGAGGAACTCAAGTCTACATGCGATGGATATGAGGAGGAAATGACGATACTAGTGGAGATGAATGACGACCTGACAAGGAAGCTAGGAGTTTTCATGGGAGACCCTGCGCCGGGAGGAGAAGACGAAGAACCCAAGGAGATTCGTTCTGAAGACTGCATCATCATCGAAGACACCGACTCCGACCCTGATGGTAGTGATGAAGATTATGAAGACAAAGCTGGAGCAGATATCATGGAGTCTTCCACCGATCAAAATTTCTAGATGACCACCATATGATTAGTAGTATTCCCAATGTATATATTAGTAGTCCAAGCACTGTAACGATAGTTCTAGACCCTTTTGTATGCCCTTGCTTGATTGATTGAGTGATATGATATGATTGTGTTTGTCACATGTGCATATGGGTAGTGCTTTCTCATTAGACATTCTATTCTAATCTCCCCCTCTAAACCCATCAGATGCCTCCGAGACGTGACCCTGGATTTGTCTTCCCACCAGAGCTCACTTAGTTGATCCAGCAACAGAATACATTGATGCAGTTGCTAGTTCAGAATTAGGGCAACAACAACAACAACAACAACAACAACAACAACAACAACAACAACAACAACAACAACAACAACAACAACAACAACAACAACAACAACAACAACAACAACAACAACAACAACAACAACAACAACAACAACAACAACAAAAGCAACAAAAACCCACCGCCACCACCTCCAATTGACAACTTAGCCCGTTTTCTGAGGTTACAACCACCGGTGTTTTCCAGTAGCACTGAGCCCATAGTTGTGGATGACTGGCTACGCAGGATTGGAAGGGAGTTAACCACTTCCGGTTGCACAGATGCTGAGAAGGTGCATTTTGCTGCACACCAATTGGATGGACCCGCAGCCACATGGTAGGAAAATTACACAACCACTTTCCCCATAGCCAATGTTACTTGGGAGCAGTTTCAGCAAGCATTTCGCACTGCTCATGTCTCAACTGGAGCTATGAGTATGAAGAAGCGTGAGTTTCGCAACTTACGCCAGGGCAACCGTACTGTAGGGCAGTATGTGGAGGAGTTTAGCAAGCTAGCTCGTTATGCCCCAGATGTTGTGGCCACAGATGCCGCGAAATAGGAGAAGTTTATGGAAGGGTTGAATGATGAGATGAGCATGCAATTAATGGTGGCAACATTCAACAACTACCAGGAGTTGGTAAATAAGGCTCTTATGATTGAAGGGAAGCAACAGCAGATTGAGAGCCGCAAGAGGAAGTATGGGCAAGGAAAGTACAATTCAGGAGCTCAGCAGAAACCCCGATTCACCTTGAACCCGGGAGGATTTACCCATAACCATGGAGGCCATAACCATAATGGAGGAATTCTGCATAACCATCATGGCCCTAGGAATGGAAATGTGAGTGGAGCAGGCAGCAACCAGAACTGCTCTAACCCAAGCACGCCCGCTAAGAAGGATTTAAGCCACATCACTTGTTTCAAGTGTGGGAAGACTGGACACTATGCCAGCGAGTGTTTTGAAGCAAAGAATGGAAATGGCAATGGAAGCTCTGGGAAGAAGCCCAACCCTTTCAACAAGGGACAAGTGAACCACATGAACGTGGAGGAAGTTGAAGAGCAGCCTGATACAGTCATCGGTGAGTTTTTGGTTAAGTCATTTACCGCTCTCGTTCTTTTTCATACTGGTGCATCACATTCATACATTTCAAGGGGATTTGTGGACAAGTTTAGGTTACCCACCTTAGGCCTTAGGACACCTTTACTAGTGAGCTCACCCGATGCAGAGTATATGGCCAGCTGATGGTGTGACCGGTTACCCTTAACCATTGGCAGCCATGTTTTCCCCTTAGACCTAATAATTTTGGAATCCCAAGGATTGGATGTGATACTGGGGATGGATTGGCTATCGAAGTATGGAGGAAACATTGATTGCGCAAGAAAGTCAATTATGCTCACTACCCCGGAGGGAAAACTGATTAAGTATGTATCCAGGCATGCGCCAAGGAGGACCCAAGTAAATTCCCTCTCCGGAGTCATCCAGGAGGAAGTACCTGTAGTGAAGGATTACCCAGATGTATTTCCAGAGGAGCTACCAGGAATGCCGCCAGATCGAGACATCGAGTTTTTGATAGAACTGTTGCCAGGCACCGGACCGATATCGAAGAGACCATACAGGATGCCCGCGAATGATCTGGAAGAGATCAAGAAGCAGATTAAGGAGTTACTGGAGAAAGGTTACATTCGACGAAGTTCATCACCATGGGGAGCCCAAGTGCTCTTGGTTGAGAAGAAGGATGGATCATTGAGGATGGTTGTTCATTATCGTGCATTGAATGAAGTGACAATTAAGAACAAGTACCCACTGCCGATGATCAATGATTTGTTTAACCAGCTGCAAGGAGATAAAGTATTTTCCAAGATCAATCTCTGATCAGGATACCACCAGTTGAAGATTCAAGAAAAAGATATACCTAAGAAAGCTTTCACCACAAGGTACAGGCTTTATGAGTATACAGTTATGTCATTTGGATTGACTAATGCCCCTGGCTATTTCATGAGCATGATGAATAAGGTGTTTATGGAGTTCTTGGATAAGTTTATTGTGGTGTTCATTGATGATATCTTGGTATACTCAAAGGATGAAGAGGAACACAAGGAGCATTTGCGTTCGGTTCTTGAGAAGCTCAGGGAACATCAATTGTATGCCAAGTTCAGCAAATGTGAGTTTTGGTTGAAGGAAGTTGGATTTCTTGGACATGTTATATCAGGAGAAGGTATAGCGGTGGATCCCACCAAGGTTCAGTCAGTCTCTGATTGGTTACTACCCACCTCGGCTGGAGAGATTCGCAGTTTTCTGGGACTTGCAGGATATTACCGAGATTCATTGAGAATTTCTCAAAGATCGCAAAACCCATGAAGGAGTTGTTGAACAAGGACACTAAGTTCAAATGGACAGAAGAATGCGAGGCCAATGTTCAGGAGTTGAAGAAATGTCTGACTACAGCCCAGTGCTGATTCTGCCAGATATACACAAAGATTTCCAAGTGTATTACGACGCATCACGCTTAGGACTTGGAGGAGTACTTATGCAGGATGGAAGAGTTGTTTCATATGCCTCACATCAACTTCGACCGCGTGAGTTGAATTACACCACGCATGAATTGGAGTTAGGAGCTGTAGTGCATGCACTCAAAACCTGGAGACATTTTCTTATTGGAAACCGTTGTGATGTGTACATGGATCATAAGAGTTTGAAGTACATTTTCACACAGAAGGAGCTGAATCTCAGGCAGAGGAGATGGTTGGAGCTTATAAAGGATTATGACATGAAGCTACACTATCATCCAGGAAAGGCCAATGTCGTAGCAGACGCTTTGAGCCAGAAGAGTTACGTCAATACTCTCTTAAAAGGAGGATTGCCAAAGGAGTTAGCCGAAGATCTCAGGGAGCTTCGTTTGGAGATTGTTCCTAGAGGTTTTGTTGCAGCAATGGAAGTTCAGTCAACCCTATTGAGAAAGATTCGTGAAGCTCAGAAGGATGACAAGGAAATTGCTGAAATAAAGGAGAGAATGAGCAAAGGAAAAGCCAAAGGTTTTCGTGAGGATGAGCACGACACCTTGTGGTTTGAGGACCGTATTTATGTGCCCGATAATGCAGAGATCAGGAAGTTGATACTACAGGAAGCACATGACTCGCCATACTCGGTACACCCCGGAAACACCAAGATGTATTTGGATTTGAAGGAGCATTTCTGGTGGACTGGTATGAAGAACGATATTGCCGAGTATGTAGCCGTATGTGATGTATGTCAGAGAGTGAAGGCAGAACATCAGAAGCCAGCAGGATTACTGCAGCCTATGCCAATACCCGAATGGAAGTGGGATAAGCTTGGCATGGATTTTATCACCGGATTACCCAGGACCCGATCGGGATATGGTTCTATCTGGGTAGTAGTGGACCGCTTGACCAAAGTAGCTCACTTTATCCCAGTGAAAACCACCTATACCAGTGCGAAGTTGGCCAAGATATATATGACCAGGGTCGTATGTCTGCACGGAGTTCCAAGGACCATCGTATCAGATAGAGGAACACGGTTTACTTCAAAGTTTTGGCACTAGCTGCACCAGACTTTGGGAACCAGGCTAGAGTTCAGTACAGCCTTTCATCCGCAGACAGATGGACAGACCGAGAGAGTCAATCAGATTATGGAAGACAAGATGAGAGCTTGTGCGCTAGATTATGGATCTAGTTGGGATGACAACTTGCCCTACGCGGAGTTCTCATACAACAACAGCTACCATGAAAGTTTGAAGATGGCACCGTTCGAAGCCATGTATGGAAGAAGATGCCGAACACCGTTGATGTGGGATGAAGTTGGAGACCGCTAGTTGTTTGGACCAAATTTGATTAAGGAGTCCGAAGAGAAGGTTAAGCTGATTCGAGATAGACTGAAGGTAGCTCAGTCCAGACAGAAGAGCTATGCAGACTCAAAATGCAAGGAGGTAGTCTATGAAGTCGGTGACAGAGCATATCTTCGTGTGTCACCGCTCCGAGGAGTTAAGCGATTTGGAGTCAAGGGAAAGTTAGCCCCAAGATTTGTAGGACCATACCGAGTTTTGGAATGTATGGGATAGGTGGCCTACAAGTTGGAGTTACCTGAAGGACCGACAGGAGTTCATGATGTGTTTCACGTTTCCCAGTTGAAGAAGTGCCATGCAGAGATGGCCGATATCCCTCTGAGAGATACAATGCCCCTGGAAGCAATTCAGTTGGATAGTGATCTGACCTATGAGGAGAAACCAGTCAAGATTCTCGAGTTTGCCACCTGAGTTACTCGTAGCAAGGTTATAAAGTTTTGCAAAGTTCAGTGGAGCCACCATACCGAGGATGAAGCCACCTGGGAACGAGAGGATGATCTACGCAAAGACCACCCACACCTATTTTCTAGCCAACCTGAATCTCGAGAGCGAGATTCATCTTAAGGGGGTAGGTTTGTAATATCCCAAATTTCTAATTTGGAATGTTATACTTAGATCATTCATGCATATCATATTTTATTGCATTTCGTTTCGCGATCCTCGAAATTCTAAGCAACTCAAGGACCCACGGAGAGAGTTGGGGATTTCATCGTTTTCATATTTGATTTTTTCTCAAATATCAAAACAAGGATCATTTTGGTTTTAATTATTTTTCCTCTCCGAAAATATTTCTAATTAAAATATATGAGAGGAGATAATATGACTTCTCCAAAATAAATGAAATATTAGAGGAAAAATATTAAAATCAAGTAAGTAATTTTATTTGGATTTTTCTGCAATTTTATTTGAATTAGAAAAAAAACGCATATTTTAAAATTGCATTGTTTAGGCCAAGAAAATGTTCATCATGTTCTAAATATTTTATTTAGACAGTGAAAATTTGTTTTGGCATTTTTAGATTTTTAATTTAATTTCTAGGATTTTTCCAGCGAAACCTGTTTAAAAAAAGAAAAAAGAAAGAAAACTCCCTGCCGGACCGAACTGGGCCGAGGCCCAGCTGGCCCAGCCGCCGCGCCGCCCTCCCCGTCCCGTTTCACCGTCAGACTCGGAGGAGTCCGAGCCGCGCGCGCCGCGCCGACCCCCTCCCTAAGTATGGCGCCGCCGCCACCTCGCCCCCCCCTTTAAAAGCCCACCCTGAGGCCCCCCAGGAGCCCCGAGTCGTCGCCGCCGCCTGCCCACGCCGCCCGTCGCCGCTGTTGCCTTGCCTCGCCGGAGCCGCATCGCACGTCGTCGGAGCCGCCGCTGTCCCGATCTGATCCGAGTCGCCGTTTTTTCGGTTTTAGGTAAAAACCCCGTTTTTAAAAAAAAAACTAGATGCGTTTTTTATTATATTTTGGTTTGGTTTTTTCTCGGTTTAGTTATTTAGCGGACGCTCGTCCGTTTGTTCGTTTTAACGAACGTTGATCGTCAGTTAGCCGTAGACAACGAACGTTCCTTCGTTAGCATGTTCGTCTTGTTTTGTTTTCCAGGGTTTTTCCACGATTATTTTTTATCACGATTTTTGCCCTAATCTTCGTTTTAGTTTTATTTTTGCTCATTTATCCAAATTAGGTGAAACAAACGCCTAGATCTTCGTCCCAAAGCCCTCTTTCTGTTTAATCAACTTGAAAAAGATTTTCGTATTGTAAAATTTGACTTTAGTCCAGATTAGTAAACGGATCTTGTTTCTTTCGTAGTTTGAGTTTAGTTGCTCCGTTTGATTTGATTCTTTTTGCAAAGCGTGCTACTACGAGTCACTAGGTTTTGCGGATCGTCAGCAAGGCAAGTAACACATTGATCATACCCCTTTATTTACCCAGTTTTATGCATTAGTTTCAACCCTCAAACATTGCATGAGTAGGATCTCTTAACACGTGGGTCTGGGAAGTAGTTGATGAGGTAGAACCTATTACCTATTTTATTATCAAACCCTTGGGAGTTACATCTACGTTATGCCTATATTGCCATGCTATGCTCTTAGACATGGATTGGGTTTGAGAGTATCCATGACAGATGTGAGTTTGTTAATTAATGGTTCAACTTAAGGTGGCAACATTAATACACATCTGGGTGGATTGCTTGCGGGCACCTGGAGAATCCAGTGTTGTCATAAGATATCCGGAGTACCCGAGTGATCATCCTACGGTCCGCCACCTAGGCTCAAAGGGATCATAAGATTATTCATGCTAGAAACTTCCGTGTAAAACCACAAGCTATTATGGGCTCTAGCATAGTTGAGTATGTTGCATGACCTCTTCCAGTGGTAGGCTAGCAGATGTAGGGGATGTAGGTTGGTACTGTCTACCCAGGGTTAGAGTTAATGTTTCTGAAAGACTGTGTCTTGGTCATCCGTTTCTCAAACACCATATAGTGCGAGAAATCCAACGGAGGAGATCGAGTCTTGTGGGTAAAAGTGTGCAAACCTCTGCAGAGTGTATAATCTAATCATGGTTAGCCGTGTCCCCGGTTATGGACATCCTGAGTATCTGGTACTTGAATTATTGATTTGATCTCATCACTCTATATAAATTTGTTGGGATGTTAATGATTACTTTAATTGGGATTGAGTTGGAGGAACCTTCTCAATGTTTCAACTACCATGATAGTTAAATAAAATATATTCCTTTACTGTAGGGAAAAATTGGCTTTTCGCAAAACATTATAACCATAGAGCCTCCACCAGCCATAATTGCATGTAGTGATATTATTTATTCTGTTCATTGCTCTACTGTGTTACTATGCCAACATATTCCATGCATTGACCCGTTTCGGGCTGCAAGGTATCATGTTGCAGACTTTTCAGACGACGAGTAAGGTGCCATAGGTCATTTGTCATGCACTCAGCTATGCCGTTGGAGTTGATGGACTAACTTTATCTTCCAAGCCTTCCGATGTTATCTTATTTAGATGGCCTTAAGCCATATTATTGTAACAAGTTCTCTTTTAAGACATCGGATGTAATAAGTGTGTGATTGCTACTCTGTTATAAATCCTTCGAGTACTGTGTGTGTCACCATTACCGATCCAGGGATGATACTAAAGCACAGAGACTTGACCGTCTGAGGTCGGGTCGCTACACAGCTACAGCGAGCGCGCGAGCGCACGGTGGCCACGGAGTGCGGGCACGGGAGCCCAGGCGTGCGACAGCGCGGGGCAGGACGCGATCGGGGGCTGCCGGGCGGTGCGAGCGGGCGGCCAAAGTAGCAGTTGTAGCGGCAGCGCAGGCGGGCGCCGCCAGCAGCCAGCGAGCACAGGAGCGGAGAAGCCGGGGCATGCACGCGCGGGGGCAGGCGACGAGCGCGGTGGTGATGCGGCGGGGCGTGGCATGCGGTGGCCAGGGGCATGATACAACTTCAACGTATCTATAATTTTTGATTGTTCCATGCTATTATATTATCTATTTTGGATGTTAATGGGCTTATTTTTACACTTTTATATTATTTTTGGGACTAACCTATTAATCGGAGGCCCAGCCCAAATTGCTGTTTTTTTTGCCTATTTTAGTGTTTCGCCGAAAAGGAATATCAAACGGATTCCAAACGGAATGAAACCTTCGGGGGCGTTATTTTTGGAACAAACGTGATCCAGGAGACTTGTAGTGGACGTCAAGAGACAATCGAGGAGGCCACAAAGCAGGGGGCGCGCCCACCCCCCTGGGCGCGCCCTCCACCCTCGTGGGCCCCTTGTTGCTCCACAAACCTACTTCTTCATCCTATATATATCCATATACCCTGCAAACATCCAGGAGCACCACGAAAACCTAATTCCACCGCCGCAACCTTCTGTACCCAAGAGATCCCATCTTGGGGCCTTTTCCGGAGCTCCGCCGGAGGGGGCATCGATCACGAAGGGCCTCTACATCAACTCCATGGCCTCTCCGATGATATGTGAGTAGTTTACCTCAGACCTTTGGGTCCATAGCTAGTAGCTAGATGGCTTCTTCTCTCTCTTTGGATCTCAATACAAAGTTCTCCTCGATTCTCTTGGAGATCTATTCGATGTAATCTTCTTTTGCAGTGTGTTTGTCGAGATCCGATGAATTGTTGGTTTATGATCAAGTTTATCTATGAACAAAATTTGAATCTTCTCTGAATTCTTTTATGTATTATTGGTTTATCTTTGCAAGTCTCTTCGAATTATCAATTTGCTTTGGCCTACTAGATTAATCTTTCTTGCAACGGGAGAAGTGCTTAGCTTTGGGTTCAATCTTGCGGTGCTCGATCCCAGTGATAGAAAGGGAAACGACACGTATTGTATTGTTTCCATCGATGATAAAAAGATGGGGTTTACATCATATTGCATGAGTTTATCCCTCTACATCATGTCAACTTACTTACGGCGTTACTCTGTTCTAATGAACTTAATACTCTAGATGCATGCTGGATAGCGGTCGATGTGTGGAGTAATAGTAGTAGATGCAGAATCGTTTCGGTCTACTTGTCATGGACGTGATGCCAATATACATGATCGTGCCTAGATATTCTCATAATTATTCGCTTTTCTATCAATTGCTCGACAGTAATTTGTTCACCCACCGTAATACTTATGCTATCTGGAGAGAAGCCACTAGTGAAACCTATGGCCCCCAGGTCTATTCTCCATCATATAAGTTTCCCATCTACTTTATTTTGCTATCTTTTACTTTTAATCTATATCATAAAAATACCAAAAATACTTATCTTATTATTATCATCTCTATTAGATCTCACTCTTGCAAGTGGTCGTGAAGGGATTGACAACCCCTTTATCGCGTTGGTTGCGAGGTTCTTATTTGTTTGTGTAGGTACGAGGTGACTCGCGCGTGGTCTCTGTCACATCCCTAGTTCTGGTATGACCTAGGCTAGCCTTCATGTTTGCATCATGTTTAAATTTCATTGAAATTTGAAATGGGGATTTGTGAAACCCTCAGAATCATTCTGGAAATGACCCAAATAAAAAAATTGCTCCAAAAAGGTCCAAGAAAATGCTCATGCTGCTCTCTGAAAATCTTGGATAGAGATAAAAATCAAACCAACATTTTCAGGAGCTCATAAGTATTTATTTTGGGCATTTGGAATTAATGCAGTAATTATTTGCTTTGCATATATATTGTTATATATATAATATATGTCCAAAAATTCTGAATTTTGATGAGGGGCTTTGGATTAATCCCCTAGGTCCCTGCAAAATTTGACAGAAGTAAATAAAATGATTTAGTATTATTACTAAGTCAAAACAAATGTCAGAAAAATTAGAAAAGAAAACAAAACAAAGGAAAAAAGCTTACCTGTGCTTACCTACGGCCTGGCCCAGTGGCCCAACAGGCCGGCCCAGCCGATTGGCCAGTGCCAGTCGTCCCCTTCCTCTCGCCAGGAGGACAGGGCGTGTGCCCGCGGCGCGCACGCACGCGCCCGAGCCACCTCCTGCTTCCGCCGCTGCCTCGACGCCCTGGACAACGCCACGTTTTCCCCTGGACCGCCTCGTCCTCTCCCGTGCCTCCATTCTCCTCTGCTCTCCTTCTCCCGCTGCTGCCGAGCGCCTCGCAGCGTGCCGACGACCACCACCGCGGCCACCGGCCACCCCACGCCTCGCTGACGCGCCAAGAAGCTCCGCCTCGTCCCCCTCTTCCTCCTCACCAAGATGTAAGGCGTCGGAGGCCCCTGGACGCCGCCAGCTCCGCCGTTCCCCTCCTCGGCCACCGAGGACCGCCGCCGTCGATTCGCCGCCGTCAGGTCTTCCCCGGGCCCGCTGCGCAGCTCGTCGCACCACCATGAGCCCCTGCTCCTGCTCCCCTATCAGTTTTTCCCCTCGTGTGCCATAGCCATCGCCTCGCCTGCAACCGAACGCGCCGCCGCCCGCGCTCGTCACCGGTGATGCTCCGATGACCATTTGGTCTCGGGCATGCGACCAACGTACTCATCGCATCATGTAGGCCACCGCTAGCGCCTCAGATCACTTGCTCGCACACCGCAACGCTGCCCGCACCCACGCCCGAACTCCGACAACCACCGCGGGCTCCACTCCGGCGAGCTCCGGCCTCCCCACGACCCAGCACCTGCACCGTTCGACGCGCGGGAGCAAGAGCTTTCCAATGCACCCAGACACGCTTCGAACGAGGCCCTATAGAGGTTTTGCGAGCCGCGCCGCCGTCTCGGGCCTCGCCGGTGTCAAGTCGCCGGTGGGTTTGACCCACTTTGACCCCGGCTGGACCCCGCCTGAGTCAATGACATGTGGGCCCCGGCCCTGCTAATTGTTAGTTAGGATTAGTTTAATAGCTAACTAACCCTATTAACTATTTGGGTCACTGACGCGTGGGCCCAACCCCATTAACTAAACCAGTTTAGGTTTAATTTAATTTAGGATTAGCCACAGACACTGACGTGTGGACCCCACACGTAAGGTTTGACCTGGTCAGCCGCCTTTGACCTGCTGACGCAATGATGCTGCCATGCTGACGCAATATATCATTTTTCTGGTTTAAAAATAAATCAGGAAATCCCACAAAATGATATAAACTTCAAAAAATCATAGAAATTAAACGGTAGCTCAGATTGAAATAAGTTATATGTGAAAAATTATCAAAAAAATTCAATCTATCCATCTGTACCATTTTCAAGCATGACAAACCAACTTATACAAGCTGTATATGAGGAAACACATGAATGGCATTTATAAAGGCTTATTTTGGAGTTGCATTTGAAACTTTGGTTCGAATGGACGTCATGCAAATGAATGCTAGATGCATTAACTCAAACAAACATCACATACTCATGCCATGATCATGCATCATATTGTTGCATATGCTTGTGTTTGATTGTCGACACCGTTCCTTCTCGATAGGTCCTGCTCCGGAGACCGATCCAGAGTACCTGTCAGAGGAGCAGTGCCCCCTGTTGATCTACCAGGCAAGCAAACCCCCTTGTTCATTTCGATACAATCCTACTCTCTCGCTCCTGCTCTCATTTATTGCATTAGGACAACAACGATTCAACTACTACTTTATGTTGCGGTAGTTGAACCCATTCCTCTGCATGACCTGTCATTGCCACAATAAATAGTTAAAACCCACTAGCATGTGTAGGAGTTGATTGAGCCATGTTGTGTTCCTGCCATGCCATGCCTGCTATTGCTTAGAGTTGTGTCAGGTCTGATTCATCGGGAATGAATTGGAGTGGTACGATATGTTCTGGTGCTGAGAGTTAAGCATGTGAACACGATTTGGTAAAGGTAGCGGTGAGAGGCCATGTAGGAGTACATGGTGGGTTGTCTCATTGGGACCGTCCTTAAGAACTGAGTTCTGTGTAAGTTGTCCAATGACTAGTTACTACCACACATTGGGCTCCAGGCGCTCCAAGCTCTCTCAACTTATTAGCCAACTTGATCTCTATCCAGGAGTTGCAAATAGTTTCTGGTGTTTGTAGGTAGTGTTAGTAATCTACCAAGTGGCACCCGGCCAGGTGGGCTTGGGACAGACTAGGCACAGTGGCATGGTGTACCAAGTGGCACCCGAATTGTGGGCTTGGGAACTCTGCTCACATCGTCTGGGGTCGTGAGCGACACCTCGGCCGGATCTCCTTGCGGATGGAACCCGAATAGGCGATAAACCTGGATGGGAGACTTGTGTGGTTAGTCAAGTCATGGTCGACACCCTCGCCAGGCTTCCGCTTGAAGGTTGCCGAGGTACATGACGTGTACATGGTGATAAGTGGTGAGAGCGTGTGTGAAGAAGTACACCCCTGCAGGGTTATCATGATCTATTCGAATAGCCGTGTCCTCGGTTATGGACTTCTTGGATGCTTACGTGGTACATAGACAACTTGAAGTGGGTACTCTAAAATGCTCAAGACAAGTGTGAGTGCTATGGATGGCCTTCTCGTAAGAAGACGAGGATGAATACATAGTAGTGTATTGATGTGGTGATTAGTGGACTCGTGTGCGTTGCCTCACCTCAAAGAAGTTTCTCGTTGTCGTAGAACAGGATAGCCACTGAGTCAAAGCTGGCTTGCTGCAACTAAACCCCACATTGCCTTCTTGACACTAATGCATGTATGATAGGATCTGATGTAAGTCTTGCTGAGTACCTTTGTACTCACGTTTGCTTTATTTATGTTTTGCAGGTGAGACATCTGTCTCACTAGTAGTACCGCTTGGACTTCGACGAGTAGCTTGTTACCTCAGCTACGATCTTGTACCCTTGGGAGGGACTTGTAGATAGTCAGGCTTCTCAGCCTTTTTCTTTTGTAGTTGTTTGTACTCAGACATGTAATGTTTCCATTGCTTGTATGCTCTGAATGATGGGTCATGTGACCCCTGTTTGTATTTAATGCTATGTGGCTCTTCTGAGCCTTTATCTATATGAGTTTGCGTTATGTTGTGATGCCATGTTGTACAACACATACTTGCATGTTATGCGTACGTGTGACGTGTATTGCTATGTGTGAGATCCGACAACCTAGTTGTTTATCCTTGGTAGCCTCTCTTATGGGGAAATGTAGTCTAGTGTTTCCACTAAGCCATGGTAGTCCGCTACAGCCCAGTTTACCCGGAGTCCTGTTAGCCCAGCACTACTGCTCCGGAACACTTAGACTGGACGGCATGTGATTCACTTCGTTCCTGTGTCTGTCCCTTCGGGGAAATGTCACGCGATGACATCCAGAGTCCTGCCTAGCCTGCTACAGCCCGGTTCACCGGAGTCCTGTTAGCCCAGTGCTACAGCCCGAATTCGCACGCTGCTGACCGACATGCTCGATGTTGATTCATGTATGCCTGTCCCCATAAGTTAGTGCCACTTTGGGTTCACGACTAGTCATGTCGGCCCGGGTTCTCTGTCATATGGATGCTAGCGACACTATCATATATGTGAGCCAAAAGGCGCAAACGGTCCCGGGCCATGGTAAGGCGACACCCGTGGAAATACCGTGCGTGAGGCCGCAAAGTGATATGAGGTGTTACATGCTAGATCAGTGTGACTTAGAATCGGGGTCCTGACAGCCTTGGTATCAGAGCCTGACTACCTGTAGGATTACCAAGCCAACCTGGTCGAAGTTGAGTCTAGAAATTGTTTAGCTATATCAGGGAATTGATTGTGGAAGGGAATGTAAGGCTCTTTTTACTCCTTATACATCATGCCTTCTGATCTGAGTCATCCTATCTTTCCTATGGCGTTAAGGAACTAGGCTTCCTCTTCTGTCTATCAGGATCACATGTTACTACTCCATAGTCTCTTAGGATTGGTTGATCAGAGTCTTATTCCAGTTTTCGAGTACTTCCGGTGTAGTTGGTTAGTACTATCTCAGAACCTTGAGTGATGATGTTGAGTATGGTGCTACCCCATTTTTTTTGCAGAATGTCTCATCTTGAGCATTTTACTGCTGTTATGCTGCCGGAATTGTCCTAGGGGTTCGAGAGATACTAATTTATTGTGCTACCTTCTGCATCCTATAGTTGGTGCTGAATCCATCATTGTTTTCCTTGGTTTCATTCTTCAGGATGTTGCCGGTTAACCGAAGTTCTGTTGCTCGTAGCCGGAACCACGGAGATGGTAGGGATGAGGATCCTCCCGACCAGCCTTCGTTGGCAGAGTTCATGTTAGAGATGGAGAAGAACAAGCATGAGTCTAACCGCTTGTTAGCACGTATCGAGAAGAACACTGCACCTCAGTGCAAGGAGTCAGCGACCATCTATGATTTCATTGATCTGAACCCACCTACCTTACATCATTCTATTGAACCACTCAATGCAGATGACTGACTCCGTAGTATCACTATTAAGCTGCATTCTGCGAACGTAGCTGAAGGTGACAAGGTCACCTATGCTGCATATCACTTGGAAGGTCCTGCTAGTCTTTGGTGGCAGAACTATGAGGCTTTGCTTCCAGCTGGCCAGATAACCACCTGGAGAGATTTCACTGAGGCTTTTCGCGAGCATCACATTCCTCAGGCTCTCATTGACCGCAAGAGAGAAGAGTTCTATAGTTTCACCCAGAGTAAGATGGCTGTTGATGCTTACAGTAGAGAGTTTGATAACCTCGCCCGCTATGCTATAGAAGAGGTGTCCACAGACGCCAAGAAGCAGGCTAGGTTCCGGAAGGGTCTCAACCCCAAGTTGCGTCGTGATCTCCACTTGCATCATTGCAATATATTCCAGTCTCTTGTGAACAAGGCCATTAATGCAGAGACAACTCAAATCACTTACGAGGAGTCTCGTAAGCACACCCGTGATTTGGGTTCTTCCTCCAGTTCTAGTTCTCAGAAGCGCCGGATTTGGGTTCTGAACTCCGCTCTTCCACCCGGTTATTCACCAAGGCCCTCTTATGTGGTGCCTCACCCAGTTCAGTTACATGCTCCACCTAGGCCTACTGGTAGACCGCTTGTCAATGCGGGTCCACGTCCTACTTCAGGGACTTGCTTCACATGCGGAGAGCCGGGACACTATGCACGTGACTGCTCTCAAACCAACTATGCTCCACCCCAGCCTGAGAAGTCTGTTGGCCGTGGTAAGCCATCACGCAAGACAATCAGTGTCAAGTCAGCTTCCACTGAACGTGGACATGTGCATCACGTCTCAGCTAAAGACGCTCATGATGATCTAGATGTCGTTCTTGATACACTCCTCGTCAATTGCCATCCAGCGTCAGTTTTGTTCGACACTGGAGCATCTCACTCCTTCATTTCTGAAAGCTATGCTAACTTGCACAACATTTCATTTTGTGATATGCCCTCTCCACTAGTCATTCAAACTCCTGGATCCAAATGGCAAACTTCTAGTATAAGCCATGGTAATGAAATCCTTGTTGACAGACTTGTATTCCTTGCATCACTTATAGCCCTCAAGTGTACAGATATTAACATCATCTTGGGTATGGACTGGATGAAAGCTCATTATGCCAAGATTGATTGTTACACTAGGTCTGTTCAGCTTACACACCCATCTGGCAAGATAGTCACTGTCTCCACTAGAGTTGCAAAGCGCCAACTCTATTCTCTTAATGCCAACCCTCTTCCTGACCTTGAAGATATCCCGGTAGTCCGTGACTTTCCAGATGTCTTTCCTGAGGAACTGCCAGGTATTCCACCTGACAGAGATGTAGAGTTTGTCATAGATCTTATCCCAGGAACCGCTCCAATCCCTAGGAGACCTTACAAGATGGCACCCTTAGAACTAGCTGAGCTTAAGAAACAACTCGATGAATCCTTGCAAAAGGGTTTAATCCGTCCTAATTCTTCTCCCTGGGCTTGCCCCGTCCTCTTCGTCAAGAAGAAGGATGGTACGGAGCGGATGGTTGTAGATTATCGTCCCGTTAATTTGGTCACGATAAAGAACAAGTATCCGCTCCCCAGGATCAACGACATGTATGATCAACTCACTGGATCCTCAGTCTTTTCCAAGATGGATTTGAGGTTAGGCTACCACCAAATCAAGATCAGAAATGGGGACATTCCTAAGATGGCTTTTGTCACTCGTTATGGCCAGTACGAGTACACCGTCATGTCCTTCGGTCTAACCAATGCTCCAGCTACTTTCTCCCGCTTGATGAACTCGATCTTCATGGAGTACTTAGATAAGTTCGACGTGGTTTACCTCGATGATATCCTTATTTACTCGAAGAATGATGAAGAGCATGCCGAACATCTTAGACTTGTGTTAGAAAAACTCAGAGAGCGCCGCCTTTATGCCAAGTTCTCCAAGTGTGAATTTTGGTTGCCAGAAGTGACCTATCTCGGCCACGTGATCTCAAGCAAGGGCATTGTTGGCAATCCCGAGAGAGTTCAGGTCGTTCTTGATTGGACTCCGCGAGAAACAATTAAGCAAGTTAGGAGTTTCCTTGGTCTAGCCAGTTATTGTCGCTGCTTCGTTGAGAACTTCTCCAAAGTGGCCAAACCTCTCACGGAACTTCTCAAGAAAGATAAAAAGTTTGAGTGGTCCCCACAGTGTGAGCACAGTTTTTAGGAACTGAAAAGACGCCTGACTTCTGCTCCCATACTTGTGCCACCGGATTTCACTAAGGATTTTGTTATCTATTGTGATGCCTCACGACAGGGACTAGGTTGCATTCTTATGCAAGATCGCCATGTGATTGCCTATGCATCTCGACAGTTGCATCCACATGAGGAGAATTATCCTACACATGATCTAGAGCTTGCAGCCGTAGTCTATGCACTTAAGACCTGGCGACATTACCTTCTTGGTAAGCGTTGCGAGATTTACACCGATCACCAGAGTCTCAAGTATATCTTCACCCAACCAGATTTGAACCTTAGGCAAAGACGTTGGTTGGAGTTGATCTCAGATTATGACTTAGGGATTACCTACACCCCAGGCAAGGGCAATGTCATGGCTGATGCGCTAAGTCGTAAGTCCTATTGCAACAATCTTATGTTGTAGCAGGGCCAACCATTTCTCCATGAGGAATTCTGTAAGCATAATCTTCACATTGCTCCTCATGGATTCCTTTCTACCTTGGTGGCGAAACCTACTCTTGTGGATCAGATCATCTCTGCTCAGAAGAAGGATACGGGAATTTCCCAGATCAAGAGAAACACTGACAAGGGAGTTGGTGGCAGTTTCACCATAGATGATCGAGGTGTTGTTTTCTTTGAGAATCACTTGGTGGTTCCCAAGAATCAACATATGCGACAACTGATTCTTAAGGAGGCCCATGAATCTCCTCTCACTATTCATCCCGGTAGTACTAAAATGCATCAGGACCTACGCCAGAGGTTCTGGTGGACTAGGATGAAGAGAGAAATTGCTCATTTTATTGCTAACTGCAACGTTTGTCATCGCGTTAAGGCAGAGCATCAAAGACCTGCTGGCACCCTTCAGCCTTTAGCTATTCCTGAGTGGAAATGGGATAAAGTTGGTATGGACTTCATCACTGGCTTTCCCAGGACCAAGAGAGGGAATAATGCTATCTTCGTAGTCATTGATCGTCTTTCCAAAGTGGCTCACTTCCTACCTGTTCGAGAGAGTATCACTGCTAGTCAGCTCACTGACTTATATATTTCTTGAATAGTGTCACTTCATGGCGTTCCACTAGAGATCAATTCAAACCGTGGTCTTTTCACTTCTCGTTTCTGGGAGAGTTTCCAAACTGCCATGGGCACCCACCTTTCTTTCAGTACCGCTTTCCACCCTCAGTCAAGTGGTCAGGTGGAAAGGGTCAACCAAATTCTCGAAGACATGCTTAGAGCTTGTGTTATCTCATTCTGTATGGATTGGGAGAAGTGTATTCCCTTCGCCGAGTTTGCTTATAACAATACCTACCAATCCAGCCTCAAGAAAGCTCCTTTTGAGGTCCTGTATGGACGAAGATGTCGAACACCTTTGAACTGGTCAGAAACTGGTGAAAGACAATTCTTTGGACCAGACATGATTCAAGAGGCAGAAGAGCAAGTTCGCATCATTCGTGAGAATTTGAAAACAGCCCAATCTTGTCAAAAGAGCCAGTATGACCGTCGTCATAAGGGAGTGGCTTATGAAGTTGGCGACAAGGCTTACCTTCGGGTTACCCCTTTGAAGGGTACCCATCATTTTAGTATCAAGGGCAAGTTGGCTCCTTGTTACATTGGTCCTTTTCGCATTCTCGCTAAACAAGGAGAGGTTGCCTACCAGTTGGAACTACCCCCACATCTTTCCCGAGTACATGATGTCTTCCACGTCTCTCAACTCAGGCGTTGCTTCTCGGATCCCATCCGCAGAGTGGACCACGAAACGCTTGATCTCTAAGATAACCTCACATATGGAGAATACCTTGTTTGCATCCTTGATCAAGTAGAGCGTGTCACTCGATGTCATAACATCAAGTTTCTCAAGGTTCAGTGGTCTCATCATTCCAAGAGAGAAGCTACCTGGGAGCGTGAAGATCGTCTTCGACTTGAGTACCCCACTTTCTTTCCGTCGACTCCTGAATCTCGGGACAAGATTCTTTCGAGTGGGGGCGAGTTGTCACATCCCTAGTTCTGGTATGACCTAGGCTAGCCTTCATGTTTGCATCATGTTTAAATTTCATTGAAATTTGAAATGGGGATCTGTGAAACCCTCAGAATCATTCTAGAAATGACCAAATAAAAAAATTGCTCCAAAAAGCTCCAAGAAAATGCTCATGTTGCTCTCTGAAAATCTTGGATAGAGATAAAAATCAAACCAACATTTTCAGGAGCTCATAAGTATTTATTTGGGGCATTTGGAATTAATGCAGTAATTATTTGCTTTGGATATATATTGTTATATATATAATATATGTCCAAAAATTCTGAATTTTGGTGAGGGGCTTTGGATTAATCCCCTAGGTCCCTGCAAAATTTGATAGAAGTAAATAAAATGATTTAGTATTATTACTAAGTCAAAACAAATGTCAGAAAAATTAGAAAAGAAAACAAAAGAAAGGAAAAAAGCTTACCTGTGCTTACCTACGGCCTGGCCCAGTGGCCCAACAGGCCAGCCCAACCGACTGGCCAGTGCCAGTCGTCCCCTTCCTCTCGCCAGGAGGACACGGCGTGTGCCTGCGGCGCGCACGCACGCGCCCGAGCCACCTCCTGCTTCCGCCGCTGCCTCGACGCCCTGGACAACGCCATGTTTTCCCCTGGACCGCCTCGTCCTCTCCCGTGCCTCCTTTCTCCTCTACTCTCCTTCTCCCGCTGCTGCTGAGCGCCTCGCAGCGCGCCGATGCTGCTGAGCGCCTCGCAGCGCACCACCGCGGCCACCGGCCATCCCACGCCTCGCCGACGTGCCAAGAAGCTCCGCCTCGTCCCCCTCTTCCTCCTCACCAAGATGTAAGGCGCCGGAAGCCCCTGGACGCCGCTAGCTCCGCTGTTCCCCTCCTCGGCCACCGAGGACCGCCGCCATCGATTCGTCACCGTCAGGTCTTCCCCAAGCCCGCTGAGCTGCTCGTCGCACCGCCGTGAGCCCCTGCTCCTACTCCCCCTATCAGTTTTCCCCTCGTGTGCCATAGCCATCACCTCGCCTGCAACCGAACGTGCCGCCGCCCGCGCTCGTCACTAGTGATGCTCCGGTGACCATTTGGTCTCGGGCATGCGACCAACATACTCACCGCATCACGTAGGCCACCGCTAGCGCCTCAGCTCGCTTGCTCGCACACCGCAACGCTGCCCACACCCACGCCCAAACTCCGGCAACCGCCGCGGGCTCCACTCCGGCGAGCTCCGGCCTTCCCACGACCCAGCACCTGCACCGTTCAACGTGCGGGAGCAAGAGCTTTCCAACGCACCCAGACACGCTTCGAACGAGGCCCTATAGCGGTTTTCCGAGCCGCGCCGCCGTCTCAGGCCTCGCCTGCGTCAAGTCGCCGGTGGGTTTGACCCACTTTGACCCCGGCTGGACCCCGCCTGAGTCAATGACATGTGGGGCCCGGCCCTGCTAATTGTTAGTTAGGATTAGTTTAATAGCTAACTAACCCTGTTAACTATTTGGGTCACTGACGCGTGGGCCCAACCCTGTTAACTAAACCAGTTTAGATTTAATTTAATTTAGGATTAGCCACACACACTGACGTGTGGACCCCACACGTCATGTTTGACCTGGTCAGCCGCCTTTGACCTGCTGACGCAATGTTGTTGTCATGCTGACGCAATATATCATTTTTCTGGTTTAAAAATAAATCAGGAAATCCCAAAAAATGATATAAACTTCAAAAAATCATAGAAATTCAACGGTAGCTCAGATTGAAATAAGTTATATATGAAAAATTATCAGAAAAATTCAATCTATCCATTTGTACCATTTTCATGCATGACAAACAAACTTATACAAGCTGTATATGAGGAAACACATGAATGGCCTTTATAAAGTCTTATTTTGGAGTTGCATTTGAAACTTTGGTTCAAATGGACTTCATGCAAATGAATGCTAGATGCATTAACTCAAACAAAAATCACATAATCATGCCATGATCATGCAGCATATTGTTGCATATGCTTGTGTTTGATTGTCGACACCATTCCTTCTCGATAGGTCCTGCTCCGGAGACCGATCCAGAGTACCTGTCAGAGGAGCAGTGCCCCCCTGTTGATCTACCAGGCAAGCAAACCCCCTTGTTCATTTCGATACAATCCTACTCTCTTGCTCCTGCTCTCATTTATTGCATTAGGACAAAAATGATTCAACTACTACTTTATGTTGTGGTAGTTGAACCCATCCCTCTGCATGACCTGTCATTGCCACAATAAATAGTTAAAACCCACTAGCATGTGTAGGAGTTGATTGAGCCATGTTGTGTTCCTGCCATGCCATGCCTGCTATTGCTTAGAGTTGTGTCAGGTCTGATTCATCGGGAATGAATTGGAGTGGTACGATATGTTCTGGTGCTGAGAGTTAAGCGTGTGAACACGATTTGGTAAAGGTAGCGGTGAGAGGCCATGTAGGAGTACATGGTGGGTTGTCTCATTGGGACTGTCCTTAAGAACTGAGTTCTTTGTAAGTTGTCCAATGACTAGTTACTACCACACATTGGGCTCTGGGCGCTCCAAGCTCTCTCGACTTATTAGCCAACTTGATCTCCGTCCAGGAGTTGCAAATAGTTTCTGGTGTTTGTAGGTAGTGTTAGTAGTCTACCAAGTGGCACCCGGCCAGGTGGGCTTGGGACAGACTAGGCACAGTGGCACAGTGTACCAAGTGGCACCCGGATGGTGGGCTTGGGAACCCTGCTTACATCGTTTGGGGTCGTGAGCGACACCCCGGCCGGATCTCCTTGCGGATGGAACCTGAATAGGCAATAAACCTGGATGAGAGACTTGTGTGTTTAGTCAGGTCATGACCGACACCCTCGCCAGGCTTCCGCTTGAAGGTTGCCGAGGTACATGACGTGTACATGGTGATAAGTGGTGAGAGCGTGTGTGAAGAAGTACACCCCTGCAGGGTTATCATGATCTATTCGAATAGCCGTGTCCTCGGTTATGGACTTCTTGGATGCTTACGTGGTACATAGACAACTTGAAGTGGGTACTCTAAAATGCTCAAGACAAGTGTGAGTGCTATGGATGGCCTTCTCGTAAGAAGACGAGGATGAATCCATAGTAGTGTATTGAGGTGGTGATTAGTGGACTCGTGTGTGTTGCCTCACCTCAAAGAAGTTTCTCGTTGTCGTAGAACAGGATAGCCACTGAGTCAAAGCTAGCTTGCTGCAACTAAACCCCACATTGCCTTCTTGACACTAATGCATGTATGATAGGATCTGATGTAAGTCTTGCTGAGTACCTTTGTACTCATGTTTGCTTTATTTATGTTTTGCAGGTGAGACATCTGTCTCACTAGTAGTACCGCTTGGACTTCGACGAGTAGCTTGTTACCTCAGCTACGATCTTGTGCCCTTGGGAGGGACTTGTAGATAGTCAGGCTTCTTAGCCTTTTTCTTTTGTAGTTGCCTGTACTCAGACATGTAATGTTTCCGTTGCTTGTATGCTCTGAATGATGGGTCATGTGACCCATGTTTGTATTTAATGCTATGTGGCTCTTCTGAGCCTTTATCTATATGAGTTTGCGTTATGTTTTGATGCCATGTTGTACAACACATACTTGCATGTTATGCGTACGTGTGACGTGTATTGCTATGTGTGGGATCCGACAACCTAGTTGTTTATCCTTGGTAGTCTCTCTTATGGGGAAATGTAGTCTAGTGCTTCCACTGAGCCATGGTAGTCCACTACAGCCCGGTTTACCCGGAGTCTTGTTAGCCCAGCACTACTGCTCCGGAACACTTAGACTGACCGGCATGTGATTCACTTCGTTCCTATGTCTGTCCCTTCGGGGAAATGTCACGCGGTGACATCTGGAGTCCTGCCTAGCCTGCTACAGCCCGGTTCACCGGAGTCCTGTTAGCCCAGTGCTATAGCCCGGATTCGCATGCTGCTGACCGACATGCTCGATGTTGATTCATGAATGCCTTTCCCCGTAAGTTAATGCCACTTTGGGTTCACGACTAGTTATGTCGGCCCAGGTTCTCTGTCATATGGATGCTAGCAACACTATCATATACGTGAGCCAAAAGGCGCAAACGGTCCCGGGCCATGGTAAAGCGACACCCGTGGAAATACCGTGCGTGAGGCCGCAAAGTGATATGAGGTGTTACATGCTAGATCGGTGTGACTTAGAATCGGGGTCCCGACAGTCTCCTACTGGATTGATACCTTGGTTCTCAAAAACTGAGGGAAATACTTACGCTGCTTTACTGCACCACCCTTTCCTCTTCAAGGGAAAACCAACACAGTGCTCAAGAGGTAGCAAGAAGGATTTCTGGCGCCGTTTCTGGGGAGATCTATGCCAAGTCAAGACATACCAAGTACCAATCACAACTCGTATCCTTCTCATTACAATATTTGCCATTTGCCTCTCGTTTTCCTCTCCCCCACTTCACCCTTGCCATTTTATTCGCCCTTCTTCTGTTCGTCTTTCCATTTGCTTTGATATATTACTTGGCTCGTTTGCTCGTTTGGTTGGAATAGTTGTTTAATTATTGCTAAAAAGAGAACCTAAGATCTATGGATCCTCACCTGCTTGCTAATATTTTTAAGAGATCAATTATGATGAACCAATTGCTAGTGAGTTTTGTGCAATATATTATCTTTATGAAGTTTTGCTTGAAATTCGTGAATCTGAAAATTGTGATGAAGTACTTTATGGAGTGATTTACGATGGATCTTTGAATAGAAAACATGATTGCAATGATGATAGTATAAATTCTATTAATGTCAATTGTGCTTATAATATGCAACCCTAAGCTTGGGGATGCTAGTTTTGCTATGTCTACTACTTGTTGCAATGATCATGATTGGGGTGATTCTTCTTATGAGCTTGAAAATTTATTTAAGCCCCATGATGAATATGAGATTGATAATAGTGTTTGCAATATTATTGAAAGTGGGTTTGGAAGAGTGTCAACTTTAGATCCCACATATTTGGAGAATGTTCAATCTTATGAAATTTTTGATAAAAGTGGGTTTGGATAGGTCATGACTTTAGTTAATGTTAATCCCACTATTTCGGAAGAGTGTCAACTCTGCATGCATGTGGATCATGCTGAGAATATTTTATGTGATAGCTATATTGTTGAATTTGCTTATGATCCTACATGTAATTATTATGAGAGAGGAAAATATGGTTGTAGAAATTTTCATGTTACTAAATTACCTCTCGTTATGTTGAGATTGCTATTGTTTCTTTCCGCTTCCTTGCATATGCTAGTTTTTGCTTGCCTTGATAATTTGTTTGACTATAAGATGCCTATGCATAGGAAGTACGTTAGACTTATATTTGTTTGTCACATGTTTTATGATGCTCTCTTTGTGCTTCAATTCTTGTCTTTCATGTGAGCATCGTTGAAATCTTATGCCTAGCTATAAGGCTTTAAAGAAAAGCGCTTGTTCAGAGACAGCCCAATATTTTTCCATGCTGTTATTAAATAAATAATTTATCTAGCCTCTGTTTTGGTTGTGTTTTTTGTGTTTAATTAGTGTTTGTGCCAAGTATAACCGTCGGGAAGACTTGGGGAAAGTCTTTTTGATCTTGATGTAAAAAAAACAAAAACTTTAGCGCTCACAAGAATTGCTGCCATTTTTTTGGAGAGTGATATTTAGTTAATTATTTTCGCAGATGATTAATAGATAAATTCCTCATGTCCAGCAATTAATTTTAGAATTTTTTGGGTTCCATAAGTTTGCATTAGTTACATATTACTATAGACTGTACTGTTTTTGACAGATTATGTTTTTCGTGTGTTGTTTGCTTATTTTGATGAATCTATGGCTAGTAAAAGAGTTTATAAACCATAGATAAGTTGGAATACAGTAGGTTTAACACCAATATAAATAAAAATGAGTTCATTATAGTACCTTGAAGTGGTGTTTTGTTTTCTTTCGCCAATGGAGCTCACGAGATTTTCTTGTTAAGTTTTGTGTTGTGAAGTTTTCAAGTTTTGGGTAAAGATTTGATGGATTATGGAACAAGGAGTGGCAACAGCCTAAGCTTGGGGATGCCCATGGCACCCCAAGGTAAAATACAAGTACACCAAAAATCCTAAGCTTGGGGATGCCCCGGAAGGCACCCCCTCTTTTGTCTTCGTTCATCGGTAACTTTACTTGGAGCTATATTTTTATTCGCCACATGATATGTGTTTTGCTGGGAGCGTCTTCTATTATTTGAGTCTTTGCTTTTTAGTTTACCACAATCATCCTTGTTGTACACACCTTTTGAGAGAGACACACATGAGTTAAAATTTATTAGAATACTCTATGTGCTTCACTTATATCTTTTGAGCTATATAGTTTTTGCTCCAGTGCTTCACTTATATCTTTTAGAGCACGGTGGTGGTTCTATTTTATATAAATAATTGATCTCTAATGATTCACTTGTATTATTTTTAGAGTCCTTTAGAACAACATGGCAATTTGCTTTTAGGTATAATAAAAACTTTCATATAAGTGCATTGAATACTATGAGAAGTTTGATACTTGATGATTGTTTTGAGATATGGAGATGGTAATATTAGAGTCATGCTAGTTGAGTAGTTGTGAATTTGAGAAATACGTGTGTTGAAGTTTGTGATTCCCGTAGCATGCACGTATGGTGAACCGTTATGTGATGAAGTCGGAGCATGATTTACTTATTGATTGCCTTCCTTATGAGTGGCGGTCGGGGACGAGCGATGGTCTTTTCCTCCAATCTATCCCCCTAGGAGCATGTGCATAGTACTTTGTTTTGATAACTAATAGATTTTTGCAATAAGTATGTGAGTTCTTTATGACTAATGTTGAGTCCATGGATTAAACGCACCCTCACCCTTTCACAATTGCTAGCCTCTCTATTACCGTGCACCTTTCACCGGTATCATACACCCACCATATACCTTCCTCAAAACAGCCACCATACCTACCTATTATAGCATTTCCATAACCATTCCGAGATATATTGCCATGCAACTTTCCACCGTTCTGTCTGTTATGACACGCTTCATGATTGTCGTATTTCTTTGAATGATTATGTAGTTTACATCGTATTTGTGGCAAAGCCATCGTTCATAATTCTTTCATACATGTCACTCTTGATTCATTGCATATCCCTGTACACTGACGGAGGCATTCACATAGAGTCATATTTTGTTCTAAGTATTGACTTGTAATTCTTGAGTTGTAAGTAAAAAAATTGTGATGATCATCATTATTAGAGCATTGTCTCAGTGAGGAAAGGATGATGGAGACTATGATTCCCCCACAAGTCGGGATGAGACTCCGGACAAAAAAAGAGGCCAAAAAAGGCCCAAATAAAAAAATGAAATGAGAGAAAAAGAGAGAAGGGACAATGTTACTATCCCTTTTCCATGTTTGTGCTTCAAAGTAGCACCATGATCTTCATGATAGAAGTCTCTTATGTTGTCACTTTCATAAACTAGTGGGAATTTTACATTATAGAACTTGGCTTGTATATTCCAATGATGGGCTTCCTCAAATTGCCCTAGGTCTTTGTGAGCAAGCAAGTTGGACGCACACCCACTTAGTTTCTTTTGTTGAGCTTTCATACACTTATAGCTCTAGTGCATCCGTTGCATGGCAATCCCTACTCACTCACATTGATATCTATTCATGGGCATCTCCATAGCCCATTGATACGCCTAGTTGATGTGAGACTATCTTCTCCTTTTTTGTCTTCTCCACAACCACCATTCTATTCCACCATAGTGCTATATCCATGGCTCACGCTCATATATTGCGTGAAGATTGAAAAAGTTTGAGAACATCAAAAGTATGAAACAATTGCTTGGCTTGTCATTGGGATTGTGCATGATTTAATATTTTGTGTGATGAAGATAGAGCATAGCCAGACTAAATGATTTTGTAGGGATAACTTCCTTTGGCCATGTTATTTTGAGAAGACATGATTGCTTAGTTAGTATGCTTGAAGTATTATTATTTCTATGTCAATATTAAACTTTTATCTTGAATCTTTCGGATCTGAACATTCATGCCACAATAAAGAAAAAATACATTGAGAAATTTTTTAGGAAGCATTCCACATAAAAAATTACGTTTTTATCATTTACCTACTCGAGGACGAGCAGGAATTAAGCTTGGGGATGCTGATACGTCTCCAACGTATCTATAATTTTTGATTGTTCCATGCTATTATATTATCTATTTTGGATGTTAATGGGCTTATTTTTACACTTTTATATTATTTTTGGGACTAACCTATTAACCGGAGGCCCAGCCCAAATTGCTTTTTTGCCTATTTTAGTGTTTTGCCGAAAAGGAATATCAAACGGAGTCCAGACGGAATGAAACCCTCTGGAGCGTTATTTTTAGAACAAACGTGATCCAGGAGACTTGGAGTGGACGTCAAGAAACAATCAAGGAGGCCACGAGGCAGGGGGCGCCCCCTGGGCGCGCCCTCCACCCTCGTGGGCCCCTCGTTGCTCCACCGACCTACTTCTTCCTCCTATATATATCCATATACCTCGCAAACATCCAGGAGCACCACGAAAACCTAATTCCACCGCCGCAACCTTCTGTACCCAAGAGATCCCATCTTGAGGCCTTGTCCAGAGCTCCGCTGGAGGGGGCATCGATCATGGAGGGCCTCTACATCAACTCCATGGGCTCTTCGATGATGTGTGAGTAGTTTACCTTAGACCTTCGGGTCCATAGCTAGTATCTAGATGGCTTCTTTTCTCTCTTTGGATCTCAATACAAAGTTCTCCTCGATTCTCTTGGAGATCTATTCGATGTAATCTTCTTTTGCGGTGTGTTCGTCGAGATCCGATGAATTGTGGGTTTATGATCAAGTTTATCTATGAACAATATTTGAATCTTCTCTGAATTCATTTATGTATGATTGGTTTATCTTTGCAAGTCTCTTCGAATTATCAGTTTGGTTTGGTCTACTAGATTGATCTTTCTTGCAATGGGAGAAGTGCTTAGCTTTGGGTTCAATCTTACGGTGCTCGATCCCAGTGACAGAAAGGGAAACGACACGTATTGTATTGTTTCCATCGAGGATAAAAAGATGGGGTTTACATCATATTGCATTAGTTTATCCCTCTACATCATGTCATCTTACTTAAGGTGTTACTCTGTTCTTATGAACATAATACTCTAGATGCATGCTGGATAGCGGTCGATGTGTGGAGTAATAGTAGTAGATGCAGAATCGTTTCGGTCTACTTGTCACAGACGTGATGCCTATATACATGATCATGCCTAGATATTCTCATAATTGTTAGCTTTTCTATCAATTGCTCGACGGTAATTTGTTTATGACCCACGGTAATACTTATGCTATCTTGAGAGAAGCCACTAGTGAAACCTATGGCCCCCGGGTCTATTCTCCATCATATAAGTTTCCCATCTACTTTATTTTGCTATCTTTTACTTTCAATCTATATCATAAAAATACCAAAATACTTATCTTATTATTATCATCTCTATCAGATCTCACTCTTGCAAGTGGCCGTGAAGGGATTGACAACCCCTTTATCGTGTTGGTTGTGAGGTTCTTATTTGTTTGTGTAGGTACGAGGTGACTCGCGCGTGGTCTCCTACTGGATTGATACCTTGGTTCTCAAAAACCGGGGGAAATACTTACACTGCTTTACTACACCACCCTTTCCTCTTCAAGGGAAAACCAATGCAGTGCTCAAGAGGTAGCAAGGCACGCAAGGCAGAGGGAGGATGGCACGCACGGCGACGAGGGGTGGTCGGGGCGCCAGCGGTGATGCGGAGGCGATGCGGTGTAGGGGTACGGCACGGGGTGCAGGACACGCATGTGCATGGGTGCCATCCCCGGGCGCAGCCAGCCTGGGTCGCGACGAGACCGATGCGTGCATGCAGGGCAGGGGGAACGCGGGAGCGTCGAGCACCACAGTGGGCGGCGCGAGCGCGTGTGGACGAGCAGGAGAGGCTTCGGGAACGGCGTAGTGGCGGCCGCAGGCAGCGGCGAGCGGCGTAGCGGGCGGCTGCAAGGGGAGGAGCAGCAGTAGCAGGAGCAGGGGCGAGCGGAAGGAGCGGTCAGGGGCCTCACCACAGGGCGTAGGGACTAGGGCAGCGGGGCGTGGGGAGGACGACGGGGACGGTTCGACGCAGGGTAGGAGGCGGCGATGGCGTCCAGCGAGGTGGGCGATCCGGGCTGCGGCGGCATCGAGCACCGAGGCGAGCCCTCGATCTCGATCCAGTTTGGGGTGGAAGAGAGCAAGGTGGAGTGGGGGTTGTGGGGTGTTGGTCGAGCTAGGGTTGGGTACTGCAGGCCATATAGGCCAGGGGCGCGGGTGGGCCGGCTGGGCTAAAGCCCAGTTGGGCCAGACATTTACCTTTTGTTTTATTTTACTTTTCTGTTTTGTCTGCTCTTTTTATTTATTTTCTTTTTACTGTTTAATTTATTTTCTATTTACTATAGTTTTATAAAATATAAAATTAGTTTCTAAAATAGTGTTACTACATATTCTAATGCCACAAAAACTTGGGCAACTAGATAAAATAGTTTAATATTTTATTAATTGGAAAAGACATTTAGTTAATTGTTTTCCTATTGTTTTGTTTACTTTAGGGCAATCAAACACTTTCAAAGAGGTTGGTTTCTCCACCAATATTACTTATGAATTATTTGTCACATCCAAAACATTTTAGTTTTATCATCTGAAAACTTTATGGTTTGACTCGATTTTGAATTTAAATTCGAGCGGGATTTGAATCACCATGAGATTAACATCAGTAACCATGGTGACGTGGCATCATTAGGAGAGGGTTACTATAGCATAATTATCCGAGCGTCACACGTAGGTCTACAAAAGACTACGCATGTATCATCGGAGCGGCGGCACCAATGGACATGATGAACCCCTCCGTGATGGTGTCTATATTGGATCTGGTGTTTCTGGAACTTGCAGTGGCTGGAGTTAATTTTCGTCGACTCCCCTAGGATTTCTGGTATATTGTGGTATTTATAGAGTAAAGAGGTGGTCTGGGGGCACCCGAGGTGGGCACAACCCACTAGGGCGCGCCTGGGCCTCCAGGCACGCCATGGTGGGTCGGAGCCCCCCCCCCAGGTGCTTCTTCGGCCCACTGGATGTCTTCCGGTCCATAAAAAATTCATAAAAAGATTCGCTGCATTTGGACTCCGTTTGGTATTGATTTCCTACGATGTAAAATACATGCGAAAAATAGCAACTGGCACTTGGCACTATGTCAATAGGTTAGTACCAAAAATGATATAAAATGACTATAAATGATTATAAAACATCCAAGAATGATAATATAACAACATGGAACAATCAAAAATTATAGATACGTTGGAGACGTATCAAATACACGTCACAAGGTGATGTATTACGGAACGAGTAAAGAGACTTTCCGGTAATGAGATTGAACTAGGTATGAAGATACCGACGATTGAATCTTGGGAAAGTAACATACCGATGGATAAAGGGAATTACGTATGTAGGAGCCAATATGGGCATCCAGGTTCTGCTATTGGTTATTGACCGGAGAGGTGTATCGGTCATACCTACATAGTTATTGAACCCGTAGGGTCCGCACGCTTAAAGTTCGGTGACGATATAGTATTATATGAGTTATGTGATTTGGTGACCGAATGTTTCTCAGAGTCCCGGATGAGATCATGGACATGACGAGGAGTCTCGAAATGGTCGAGAGGTAAATATTGGTATATAGGACGATGGTATTCGGACACCGGAAGTGTTCCGGGGGGTATCGGGTACATATCGGATCACGGGAAGGGGTTTCGGGCACCCCTGACAAAAGATATGGGCCTTATGGGCCAAGAGGGGAAACGCACCAGCCACAAGGGGCTGGTGTGCCCCCCATATGGGTCGTCCAAGGTGGAGAAGGAAAGGGGAAGGAGGAAAGGAAAGAAAGGGAATAGGATCCCCCCTTCCTTCTCCCCTCCCCCTCTTTTCTTCCCCCTCTGATATACATGGCAGGGGGCGCACGGCTTGGGACGAGCCCAAGTAGGACTCGGTCCTACTTGGGGCGCCTCCTAGCCTCTCCCCTCCCCTCCCACACACACACACACACACACACACACACACACACACATATATATATATATATACATATATGGGGGGCTCCTAGCACACACCAGATCAATTGTTAGCAGTGTGCGGCATCCCCCTCCACCGTTTACACCCCCGGTCATATTTTTGTAGTGCTTAGGCGAAGCCCTACAAGGATCACTTCACCATCACCATCACCACGCCGTCATGCTGACGAAACTCATCTACTACCTCGACGACTTGCTGGATCAAGAAGGCGAGGGACGTCACCGAGCTGAACATGTGCAGAATGCGGAGGTGTCGCGCGCTCGGTACTTGATCGGTTGACGTGAGAAGAAGTTCGACTACATCAATCGTGTTGCGAAACGTTTCCGCTTACGGTCTACGAGGGTACGTAAACATACTCTCCCCCTCGTTGCTATGCATCTCCATGGATAGATCATCGCGTGTGCGTAGAAAAAAATATTTTCCATGGAACGATTCTCAACAATTACCCCCTCCGTCTCAAAATAAGTGTCACCGATTTAGTAAAACTTGGTACTAAACGAACGACACTTAGAGCATCTCCAGCCGTTCGGCGCCCCCAGGGGCTTGAAATACGTCACCTTGGTACCAACCGGCGATAGAATCGGCATGGGGGCGGTCGGGTTCCCAACCGCCGCCCCAAGCTGGCCCAGACGCCGCTTTTTGAAAACCAAATTTGGCCAAACTTCGTACAAAATGACACAAATTTGGAGAAAATTAAGGCATTTTCATTGATATTTATACAAACTCAAAACATAATTTTAAAACTAAACTAAAAACTACTACTACGCCGCCGCCTCATGTCTACTATGTAGCTTCATTCTTGTAGACTCGTGTTGGGCCTCCAAGCGCAGAGTTTTGTAGGACATTAGCAATTTTCCCTGAAGTGGATGACCTAAGGTTTATCAATCCGTGGGAAGTGTAGGATGAAGATGGTGAAGGAAATATGCCCTAGAGGCAATAATAAAGTTGTTATTTATATTTCCTTATATCATGATAAATGTTTATTATTCATGCTAGAATTGTATTAACCAGAAACTTAGTACATGTGTGAATACATAGACAAATAGAGTGTCCCTAGTATGCCCCTACTAGACTAGCTCGTTAATCAAAGATGGTTAAGTTTCCTAGCCATAGACATGTGTTGTCATTTGATGAACGGGGTCACATCATTAGAGAATGATGTGATGGACAAGACCCATCCGTTAGCTTAGCACTATGATCGTTTAGTTTATTGCTATTGCTTTCTTCATGACTTATACATGTTCCTATGACTATGAGATTATGCAATTCCCGAATACCGGAGGAACACTTAGTGTGCTATCAAATGTCACAATGTAACTGGGTGATTATAAATATGCTCTACAGGTGTCTCCAATAGTGTTTGTTGAGTTGGCATAGATCGAGATTAGGATTTGTCACTCCGATTGTCGGAGAGCTATCTCTGGGCCCTCTCGGTAATGCACATCACTATAAGTCTTGCAAGCAATGTGACTAATGAGTTAATTGCGGGATGATGCATTACGGAACAAGTAAAGAGACTTGTCGGTAACGAGATTGAACTAGGTATGATGATAACGATGATCGAATCTCGGGCAAGTAACATACCGATGCCAAAGGGAACAATGTATGTTGTTGTGCGGTTTGACCGATAAAGATCATCGTAGAATATGTAGGAACCAATATGAGCATCCAGGTTCCGCTATTGGTTATTGACCGGAGATGTGTCTCGGTCGTGTC
This sequence comes from Triticum dicoccoides, assembly GCF_002162155.2. Lineage (NCBI taxonomy): Eukaryota > Viridiplantae > Streptophyta > Magnoliopsida > Poales > Poaceae > Triticum > Triticum dicoccoides. The sequence continues at coordinate 506,613,061 of NC_041382.1, read as the reverse complement.
TACATAGTTCTCGAACCCGTAGGGTCTGCACGCTTAACGTTCGATGATGATTTGTATTATGAGTTATGTGATTTGATGTACCGAAGGTTGTTCGGAGTCCCGGATGTGATCACGGACATGACGAGGAGTCTCAAAATGGTCGAGACATAAATATTGATATATTGGACCATGTTATTCGGACACCGGGAGTGTTCCGAAGAGTTTCAGATAAAACCGGAGTGCCGGAGGGTTACCGGAACCCCCCCTCCCCCCGGAAGTTAATGGGCCACCATGGGCCTTAGAGGAGAGAGGGCCGGCCAGGAGGTGGCGCGCGCCCCCCAGTCCGAATTGGGCAAGGGGTGGGGGCGGCGCCTGATAACCCACAAGTATAGGGGATCAATTATAGCCTCTTTCGATAAGTAAGAGTGTCGAACCTAACGAGGAGCTAAAGGTAGAAAAACATATTCCCTCAAGTTCTATCAACCACCGATACAACTCTACGCACGCTTAACATTCGCTTTACCTAGAACAAGTATGAAACTAGAAGTACTTTGTAGGTGTAACGGGATAGGTTTGCAAGAATATAAAGAGCACATAAATAAAAACTAGGGGCTGTTTTAGGTAAAGTAGCAATAAAGTTAGTATAGCGAGTGTGGAAAAGTGGTGGTAGGAGTTGCGGAATTGTCCCTAAGCAATTGACTACTTTACTAGACCGATAGCAAGTTTTATGTGGGAGAGGCCACTGCTAGCATGTCATCCCTGACTTGGAATTCTATGCACTTATGATTGGAACTATTAGAAAGCATCCGCAACTACTAACGTTCATTAAGGTAAAACCCAACCATAGCATTAAGATATATTGGTCCCCCTTCAATCCCGTATGGATTAATTTCTATGCTAGGTTGAAGCTTCTGTCACTCTTGCCCTCCAATACATAGTCCTATCAACATACAACTAACCCTATGGTGTGATCCACGCGTGCGCTCATATGATGGGCACCAAAGGACAACAACATAACCACAAGCAAATTAAACAAATCATAGCAATTCACCAATTACCGATAGGACAACGAAAATCTACTCAGACATCATAGGATGGCAACACATCATTGGATAATAATATGAAGCATAAAGCACCATGTTCAAGTAGAGGGTACAGCAGGTTGCGACAGAGTGGACCGCTATAGATAGATGGGGGAAGGTGATGAAGACGTTGGTGAAGATGACAGAGGTGTTGGTGTAGATCGTCGTCACACGATGATGGCCCCGGCGGCATAACAGCGCCACCGGGAGAGAGGGGGAGAGAGCCCCCTTCTTCTTCCTTGACCTTCTCCCTAGATGGGAGAAGGGTTTCCCCTCTGGTCCATGGCTTCCATGGCGGCAGAGGGGCGAGAGCCCCTCCGAGATTGGATTTGTCTCTCTGTCTCTCTCTGTTTCTGTGTTCCACATTCTGGCCTTTCACCATTTCTTATATTCTCGGAGATCTGTAACTCCGATTGGGCTGAAATTTTAACACGATTTGTATCCGGATATTGGCTTTCTTGCGGTGAAAGAAGGGCACCAACGGCCTTATGGGGTGGCCACGAGGGTCAGGGACGCGCCCCCCTGCCTCGTGGCCCCCTCGGGCATCATCTCGCGTTGATTCTTCTTCCCAAAAATCACATATATTCCAAAAAATCTCCGTAAGTTTTTATCCCGTTTAGACTCCATTTGATATGGATTTTCTGCAAAACAAAAAACATGCAACAAATAGGAAGTGGCACTGGGCACTAGATCAATATGTTAGTCCCAAAAATAGTATAAAAGTTGCCAAAAGTATATGAAAGTTGTATAATATTGGCATGGAACAATGAAAAATTATAGATATGACAGAGACGTATCAGCGCCCCCTCCTTCCTTCTCTCCCCTTCCTCCTTCCTTCCCCTCCTTGTTGGACTAGGAAAGGGGGGAACCTACTCCTAGTAGGAGTAGGATTCCCCCCCCTTGGGGCGCGCCCCTTGAGGCCGATCGGCCCCCTCCTCCCCTCCTTTATATACGAGGGAGGGGGCACCCCATAGACACACAATTTGATTTCTTAGCCATGTGCGGTGCCCCCCTCCATAGATTTCCACCTCGGTCATATTGTCGTAGTGCTTAGGCGAAGCCCTGCGTGGTAACTTCATCATCACCGTCACCACGCCGTCGTGCTGACAAAACTCTCCCTCGGCCTCAGTTGGATCTAGAGTTTGAGGGACGCCACCGAGCTGAACGTGTGCAGATCACGGAGGTGTCGTGTGTTCGGTACTTGATCGGTTGGATCGCAAAGACGTTTGGCTACATCAACCGTGTTACTAAACACTTCCTCTTTCGGTCTACGAGGGTACGTAGACACACTCTCCCCTCCCGTTGCTATGCATCTCCTCGATAGATCTTGCGTGATCATAGGATTTTTTTTTGAAATACTACGTTCCCCAACAGTGGCATTCGAGCCAGGTCTATGCTTAGATGTTATATGCATGAGTAGAACACAAAGAGTTATGGGCGATAATAGTCATACTGCTTACCAGCATGTCATACTTTGATTCGGCGGTACTCTTGGATGAAGCGGCACAGACCGACATTACATGACCGCGTTCATGAGACTTGTTCTACCGACGTCCTTCGCACATAGGTGGCTAGTGGGTGTCTGGTTCTCCAGCTTTAGTTGAATCGATTGTGACTATGCTCGGTCCTTGTTGAAGGTTAAAACAACACACTTGACGAAAAATCATTGTGGTTTTTTGATGCGTAGGTAAGAATGGTTCTTGCTAAGCCCGTAGCAGCCACGTAAAACTTTCAACAACAAAGTAGAGGACATCTAACTTGTTTTTGCAGGGCATGTTGTGATGTGATATGGTCAAGACATGATTATATAAATTGTTGTATGATATGATCATGTTTTGTAACACAGTTATCGGCAACTGGCAGGAGCCATATGGTTGCCACTTTATTGTATGAAATGCAATCGCCATGTAATTGCTTTACTTTATCACTAAGCTGTAGCGATAGTCGTAGCAGCAATAGTTGGCGAGACGACAATGTTGCTACGATGGAGATCAAGGTGTCAAGCCAGTGACGATGGTGATCATGACAGTGCTTTGGAGATGGAGATCAAAGGCACAAGATGATGATGGACATATCATATCAGTTATATTGATTGCATGTGATGTTTATCCTTTATGCATCTTATTTTGCTTAGTACGGCGGTAGCATTATAAGATGATCTCTCACTAAATTTCAAGGTATAAGTTTTCTCCCTGAGTATGCACCGTTGCGATAGTTCATCATGCCGAGACACCACGTGATGATCGGGTGTGATAAGCTCTATGTTCACATCCAACGGGTGCAAGCCAGTTTTGCACATGCAGAATACTCGGGTTAAACTTGACGAGCCTAGCATATGTAGATATGGCCTCGGAACACTGGAGACCGAAAGGTCAAACGTGAATCAGATAGTAGATATGATCAACATAGAGATGTTCACCATTGAAAACTACTCCATCTCACGTGGTGATCGGACATGGTTTAGTTGATATGGATCACGTGATCACTTAGATGATTAGAGGGATGTCTATCTAAGTGGGAGTTCGTAAGTAATATGATTAATTGAACTTTAATTTATCATGAACTTAGTACCTGATAGTATTTTGCATGTCTGTGTTGTTGTAGATAAATGGCCCGTGCTACTGCTCCTGAATTTTAATGTGTTCCCATTGAAAGCTAAGTTGAAAGATGATGGTAGCAACTACACGGACTGGGTCCGTAACTTGAGGATTATCCTCATTGATGCACAGAAGAATTATGTCCTGGAAGCACCGCTAGGTGCTAGGCCTACTGCAGATGCTGCTGATGATGTTAAGAACGTATGGCAGAGTAAAGATGATGACTACTCCATAGTTCAGTGTGCCATGCTTTAAGGCTTAGAACCGGGACTTCAATGACGTTTTGAACATCATGGAGCACATGATATGTTCCAGGAGTTGAAGTTAATAATTAAAGCAAATGCCCGGATTGAGAGATATGAAGTCTCCAATAAGTTCTACAGCTGCAAGATGGAGGAGAATAGTTCTGTCAGTGAACATATACTCAGAATGTCTGGGTACCACAACCACATGACTCAACTGGGAGTTAATCTTCCTGATGATAGTGTCATTGACAGAGTTCTCCAATCACTGCCACCAAGCTACAAAAGCTTCGTGACGAACTATAATATGCAAGGGATGGATAAGACAATTCCCGAGCTCTTCGCAATGCTAAAGGCCGCGGAGGTAGAAAACAAAAGCAGCATCAAGTGTTGATGGTTAACAAGACCACTAGTTTCAAGAAAAAAGACAAAGGGAAGAAGGGGAACTTCAAGAAGAATAGCAAGCAAGTTGCTACTCCCGGGAAGAAGCCCAAGTCTGGACATAAGCCTCAAACTGAGTACTTCTACTGCAAAGGGACGGGTCACTGGAAGCGGAACTGCCCCAAGTATTTGGCGGATAAGAAGGATGGCAAAGTGAAAGGTATATTTGATATACATGTTATTGATGTGTACTTTACTAGTGTTCATAGTAACCCCAGGGTATTTGATACCGGTTCAGTTTCTAAGATTAGTAACTCGAAACAGGATTTACAAAATGAACAGAGACTAGTTGAGGGTGAGGCAACGATGTGTGTTGGAAGTGATTCCAAGGTTGATAAGATCACCATCGCATACTCCCTCTACCTTTGGTATTAGTGTTGAACCTAAATAAATGTTATTTGGTGTTTGCGTTGAGCATGAATATGATTGGATCATGTTTATTGTAATATGGTTATTCATTTAAGTTAGAGAATAATTGTTTTTCTTTTTACATGAATAAAACCTTCAATGGTCATACACCCAATGTGAATGGTTTGTTGAATCTCGATCGTGGTTATACACATATTCATAATGTTGAAGCCAAAAGATGCAAAGTTAATAATGATAGTGCAACTTATTTGTGGCACTGCTGTTTGGGTCATATTGGTGTAAAAAGCATGAAGAAACTCCATGCTGATGGGATTTTGGAATCACTTGATTATGAATCACTAGATGCTTGTGAACCATGCCTCATGGGCATGATGACTAAGACTCCGTTCTCCGGAACAATGGAGCGAGCAACGGACTTGTTGGAAATAATACATACGGATGTATGCGGTCCGATGAGTGTTGATGCTCGCGGCGGGTATCGTTATTTTCTGACCTTCACAGATGATTTGAGCAGATATGTGTATATCTACTTAATGAAACATAAGTCTGAAACATTTGAAAAGTTCAAAGAATTTCAGAGTGAAGTAGAAAATCATCGTAACAAGAAAATTAAGTTTCTACGATCTAATCGTGGAGGTGAATATTTGAGTTATGAGTTTGGTCTTCATTTGAAACAATGCGGAATAGTTTCACAACTCACATCACCTGGAACACCACAGCGTAATGGTGTGTCCGAATGTCGTAACCGCACTTTATTAGATATGGTGCGATCTATGATGTCTCTTACTGATTTACCGCTATAGTTTTGGGGTTATTCTTTAGAGACGGCTGCATTCACGTTAAATAGGGCACCATCAAAATCCGTTGAGACGACACCATATGAACTGTGGTTTGGCGAGAAACCCAAGTTGTCGTTTCTTAAAGTTTGGGGTTGCGATGCTTATGTGAAAAAGTTTCAAACTGATAAGCTCGAACCCAAATCGGAGAAGTGTGTCTTCAGATACCCAAAAGAAACTATTGGGTACACCTTCTATCACAAATCCAAAGGCAAGATATTCGTCACTAAGAATGGATCCTTTCTAGAGAAGGAGTTTCTCTCGAAAGAAGTGAGTGGGAGGAAAGTAGAACTTGATGAGGTAATTGTACCTTCTCCCGAATTGGAAAGTAGTTCATTGCAGGAATCAATTCCAGTGATTCCTACACCAATTAGTGAGGAAGCTAATGATGATGATCATGAAACTTCAGATCAAGTTACTACCGAACCTCGTAGGTCAACCAGAGTACAATCCGCCCTAGAGTGGTACAGTAATCCTGTTCTGGAGGTCATGTTACTTGACCATGACGAACCTACAAACTATGAGGAAGCGATGATGAGCCCAGATTCTGTGAAATGGCTTGAAGCCATGAAATCTGAGATGGGGTCCATGTATGAGAACAATCAAATTGTCGCAAAAGGATTTCGACAAGTTCAAGATGTTGACTACAATGAGATTTTTTCACTCGTATCGATGCTTAGAGTCTGTCCAAATCATGTTAGCAATTGCCGCATTTTATGAAATCTGGCAAATGGATGTCAAAACTGCATTCCTTAATAGATTTATTAAAGAAGAGTTGTATATGATGCAACCAGAAGGTTTTCTCGATCCTAAAGGTTCTAACAAAGTGTGCAAGCTCCAACAATCCATCTATGGACTGGTGCAAGCATCTCAGAGTTGGAATATACGCTTTGATGAGTTGATCAAAGCATATAGTTTTATACACATTTGCGGTGAAGCCTGTATTTACAAGAAAGTGAGTGGGAGTACTACAACCTTTCTGATAAGTATATGTGAATGGCATATTGTTGATCGGAAATAATGTAGAATTTTCTGGAAAGCATAAAGGAGTGTTTGAAAGGAGTTTTTAAAATAAAGACCTCGGTGATGCTGCTTACATATTGAGCATCAATATCTATAGAGATAGATCAAGATGCTTGATAAGTTTTTTTTCACTGAGTACATACCTTGACAAGATTTTGATGTAGTTCAAAATGAAACAGTCAAAGAAGGAGTTATTGCCTATGTTGCAAGGTGTGAAGTTGAGTAAAGACTCAAAACCTGACCACGGCAGAAAATAGAAAGAGAATGAAAAGTCATTCCCTATGCCTGAATTCATAGGTTCTATAAAGTATGCTATGCTTTGTACCATACCTATTGTGTACCTCACCATGAGTTTGGCAAGAGGGTACAATAGTGATCCATGAGTGGATAACTGGACAACGGTCAAAGTTATCCTTAGTAGAATAACGATATGTTTCTTGGTTACGGAGGTGATAAAGATTTCGTCGTAAAGAGTTATGTTGATGCAAGCTTTTACACCGATCCAGATGACCTGAGTCTCAATATGGATACATATTGAAAGTGGGAGCAACTAGCTAGAGTAGCTCCATGTAGAGCATTGTAGACATAGAAAATTCGCAAAATACATACGGCTCTGAATGTGACAGACTCATTGACTAAGCTTCTCTCACAAGCAAAACATGATCACACCTTAGTACTCTTTGGGTGTTAATCACATAGCGATGTGAACTAGATTCTTGACTCTAGTAAAACCCTTTGGGTATTAGTCACATGGCGATGTGAACTAATCACATAAAGATGTGAACTATTGGTGTTAAATCACATGACGATGTGAACTAGATTATTGACTCTAGTGCAAGTGGGGGACTGAAGGAAATATGCCCTAGAGGCAATAATAAAGTTGTTATTTATATTTCCTTATATCATGATAAATGCTTATTATTCATGCTAGAATTGTATTAACCGGAAACTTAGTACATGTGTGAATACATAGACAAACAGAGTGTCCCCAGTATGCCTCTACTAGACTAGCTCGTTAATCAAAGATGGTTAAGTTTCCTAGCCATAGACATGTGTTGTCATTTGATGAACAGGATCACATCATTAGAGAATGATGTGATGGACAAGACCCATCCGTTAGCTTAGCACTATGATCGTTTAGTTTATTGCTATTGCTTTCTTCATGGCTTATACATGTTCCTATGACTATGAGATTATGCCCACCTCCAGAGATTTCCACCTCGGTCATATTGTCGTAGTCCTTAGGCGAAGCCCTGCGTCGGTAACTTCATCATCACCGTCATCATGCCGTTGTGCTGATGAAACTCTCCCTCAGCCTCATCTGGATCTAGAGTTCGAGGGACGTCGCTGAGCTGAACGTGTGCAGATCATGGAGGTGCCATGCGTTTGGTACTTGATCGGTTGGATCGCAAAGACGTTTGACTACATCAACCGCGTTACTAAACGGTTCCGCTTTCGGTCTACGAGGGTACGTAGACACACTCTCCCCTCCTGTTGCTATGCATCTCCTAGATAGATCTTGCATGATCATAGGAATTTTTTTGAAATACTGCGTTCCCCAACAGATGGTATCTCTCAAAGAACCCTGCAACCAAATACAAGAAATCTCTTGTGTCCCCAACACACCTAATACAATGGAAAATTTTATAGGTGCAGTAGTTCGACGAAGAGATGGTGATAAAAGTGTAATATGGATGGTAGAAATATATTTTTACAATCTGAATAAATAAAAACAGTAAGGTAGCAAACGATAAAAGTGAGCACAAACGGTATTGCAGTTCTTGAAAATGAGGCCTAGGGTCTGTACTTTTGCTAGTGCAATCTCTCAACAATGCTAATATAATTGGATCATATAACCATCCCTCATGTGCGATGAAGAATCACTCCAAAGTTCTTATCTAGCGGAGAACATAAGAAGAAATCATTTGTAAGGTACGAAACCACATCAAAGCTATTCTTTCATATCGATCTATCCAAGAGTTCTTACTAAAATAACACCAAATAATTTCAGATTAATAATACTCAATCCAACACAAAGAACCTCAAAGAGTGCCCCAAGATTTCTATTGGAGAAACAAAGACAAGAACGTGCATCAACCCCTATGCGTAGATTACCCCAATGTCACCTCGGGAATCCGCGAGTTGAGTGCCAAAACATATATCAAGTGAATGAAAATAATACCCCATTGTCACCATGGGTATTCATATGCAAGACATATATCAAGTGTTCTCAAATCCATAAAAGTATTCAATCTGATAAAACGAAATCTCAAAGGGAAAACTCAATTCATCACAACAAGATAGAGAGGGGAAAACACCATGTGATCCAACTATATTAACAAAGCCCCTGATACATCAAGATCGTGCCATCAAGAACATGAGAGAGAGAGAGAGATTAAACACATAGCTACTGGTAAAACCCCTTAACCCCGAGGGTGGACTACTCCCTCCTCATCGTGGTAGCCGTCGGGATGATGAAGATGGCCACCGGTGATGATTCCCCCCTCCGACGGAGTGCCGGAACAGGGTCTAGATTGGTTTCTCGTGGATACAGAGCCTTGCAGCGGCGGAACTTCTGATCTAGGGTTACCCCGAGGGGTTTTGGAATATTTGACTATTTATAGGGCAAAGAGGGGGTATGGGAGGCCATCGAGGTGGGCACAACCCACCTGGGCGCGCCTGGGGGGCTGTGCCCCCCTCAAGGCACCCCCAAGGTGCTGCTCTGGCCCATTGGATGTCTTCTAGTCCATAAAAAAACCACAAAAAGTTTCGCGGTATTTGGACTCCATTTGATATTGATTTCCTGTGATGTAAAAAATAAGCAAAAAAACAGCAACTAACACTGGGCACTTGGTCAATAGGTTAGTCCCAAAAAATGGTATAAAGTTGCTATAAAATGATTGTAAAACATCCAAGAATGATAATATAACAGAATGAATACTTCTCATAAATTATAGATATGTTGGAGACGTATCAGCATCCCCAAGCTTTATTCCTACTCGTCGTCGAGTAGGTAAATGATAAAATAAATAATGTATGAAGTGTGAATGCTAGCAAAGTGCACAAGTTTGATAAATGACAATTTCAATCACTTTTCCTAGCATCATAACAACAATTCTTTTCTATAAGACTTATCATGTTAAAGTAGCAACCAATTCACATGTTAAGGTTCAAACAACGAATTCTCTTGAAACTCAACAACCTATGTTCTCAGTCACCAAGCAGTTGCAATTCAACTTATTCAACAGAGTCTAAGTAAGAGCTCCACATAATCAACCATCATATAGTCTTATATGATTGCTAGCACTCACCGCATACACATGAGCAAAACGTTTCAATCGGACACATAGAAAGATAGGGGCTTATAATTTAGCCTCCCAACGTATTCACCTCAAGGGTAATGTCAACAATAATAACTCATGCTACCCATATCCAACTGGATATATGTGCCTAGATCTATTCTCACCACATGATGCTTACCAAAAGAGAAAAATAAAAAGGAATGGAGAGAAAAACTTTGACTCTTGCATGAAAGTAAATACATAAAAGTAAAAGGTAGGCCCTTCGCAGAGGGAAGCAGAGGTTGCGATGCACTTTTTGTTTGTATGCTCAACCCCTTAGTGCAAAAGAACGTCACGTTATATTGCCCCTTATGATAGCAACCTTTATTATGCAGTCTGTTGCTTTTATTCTTTGCCATCACAAGTTCGTACAACGCTCAAATTTATCTTACACTAAATGATCTAACACTTTTAGAAGCAATTTTTATTGCCTTATTGCACCGATGACAACTTACTTGAAGGATCTTACCCAATCCTTAGGTAGGTATGGTGGACTCTTGAAAATAGGATTTGGGTCTAAGGGTTTTTTGATGCACAAGTAGTTTCTCTACTTGGTGCGGAATTTTTGGCTATCAAAGATGGGGGGCAAGCACCACATGTTGAAGGATCTATGACAACATAACTTCTATGTGAATATGAACAAACATAAACCATTACATTGTCTTCCTTGTCCAAGGTCAACAATTTTGGCATATAATATTTTGATGGGGGCTCACAATCACAAAATATTTCCAAGATAGTGTATTTGCATGTGAAAGTTCTCTTCCTTATGGTAATCAGTCAGGAATTGCTTGTATGACCAATATTGTGATTGTCAAGCTTCAAAAGATTTCATTTTCTAAACCCAATGTGAAGCTACCACTAGGCATGATATGAACATATAATTTCAACTTCATGATATTCAATTCATTCAACAATTTACTCATAGAATATAAGTGAAGCACAAGAGTAAATGACAAGCTACTCCAAAAAGATATAAGTGAAGATCAAGCGAGTAGTTATGTAAATGGGTAGCTATTTGAGGACTCTCTCTTATTTAAAAGTTTCAGATCTAAGTATTTTATTAAAATAGCAAGCAAAACAAAACAAAATGACATTTCAAGAATAGCACACATCATGTGAAGAAGCAGAAACTTAGGCTCAACCGATACTAACCGATAATTGTTGAAGAAGAAAGGTGGGATGCCTACTGGGGCATCCCCAAGCTCAGATGCTTGAGACTTCTTGAAATATTATCTTGGGTGCCTTGGTCATCCCCAATCTTGATCTTTTGTGTCTCCTTAATTCCTTTCATATCACGGTTCTCCTAAATCTCAAAAACTTCATCCACACAAAACTCAACAAGAACTCGTGAGATAAGTTATTATAAGTCAATGCAAAACATTATCATTCTCTGCTGTAGAAAATAACCAAAATTATTATTCAACATTGCGTACTAAGTGTCTCTGTATATTTAATACTCCTATCCTCAAATAGAATCATTAAACAAGCAAACATATGCAAACAATGCAAACATAACAGCAATCTGCCAAAACAGTACAGTCTGTAAATAATGCAAGAGTATCAATACTTCTTTAACTCCAAAAATTATGAAAATTTACGACACTTTAGAAAATTTATCATAGCTTATTGTGCAAAAAGTTTCAACATTTTATCACATTCTGAATTTTCTAGGGAATTTTTGCAACAGCGATAAACTTTCTGTTTTCAAACAGCCACATATAGACTTGCAAAATAAGCATGGCAAAGGCTATACTTGACATTTTTAATGAAATAAAAGATGCGAAACATTATTCTAAAGAACATAAAGCAAATCCTAGCAAAATAAAATGACGCTCCAAGCAAAACACACATCATGTGATGAATAAAAATATAGCCTCAAGTAAGGTTACCGATGATGTTGGAGATGAAAGAGGGGATGCCTTCCGGGGCATCCCCAAGCTTAGTTGCTTGGATATTTGCTTGAATATTACCTTGGGGGTGCTTTGGGCATCCCCAAGCTTAGTGTTTTGTCACTCCTTATTCTCCTCATATCGATATCTCACCCAAAATTTGAAAATTGCAATCACACAAAATTTAACGGAACTTCGTGAGATAGGTTAGTATGATGAAGAGCAAACCATTCACTTTTGGTACTGTCAAATACAAGATTCATAATTGTTCTCACACAATTCCTAATGTAGCATATAATTTCCAAATTTTATATTGAGCAAGATAAGCCATACAAACTAGAAAACAAGCAAACTATGCATTGAAAACAGAATCTGTCGAAAATAGAACAGTGTGTAGTAATCTGTACTCCAACCATACTTCTGCTACTCCATTTTTTTGAAAAAATAGGACAACCTGGGAAATTTGTATATTAATCTTCTGTAAAAAGAATCGGTATTTTATCACGCTTATGTTAAGAATGAGAATTATTTTCCTGAGCGCAAAAGTTTCTGTTTTTCAGCAAGATCAAATCAACTATCACCATAGACCATCCCAAAGGTCTTACTTGGCACGTTACTGAAACAAAAACAATAAAACATGATCACTACAGTAGCCTAATCATGTTAAAACACACAAAACACTAGGTAAAAGTGTTGGGTTGTCTCCCAACAAGCACTTTTCTTTAACGCCTTTTAGCTAGGCATGATGATTTCAATGATGCTCGCATAAAAGATAAGAATTGAAACATAAAGAGAGCGTCATGAATCATAAGTTCCTCTCTCATAATAATTTTAAGTAGCATCATGAATAGATTCATCAAATATAACCATCACATAAAACATTCTTTTCATGATCCACAAGCATAGAAATTTTATTACTCTCCACATAAGAAAATGTCTTCTCATTCACAATGGTGGGAGTATCATATGAAACTCGAATACTATAAATTGTTTCCACATTAAAAGAGTAATGTTCAGGAAAAGGGTAATCATAACTATGACAAGTTTTATAAATATAATCATCACTACTTTTTATAACATAAGTATCATCACAATAATCATCATAAGTAGCTAGTTTGTTCTTATCATAGATAGGAGGCATGCAGCCATCATAGAAAATTTGATCATCCAGAGTTGGGGTACTAAAAAGATCATCTTCATTAAACATAGCATCCCCAAGCTTGGGACAAACATTGATTGCAGCAAATAAATTCTCAAACATGTCATTCTCATCAAACATAGCATCCCCAAGCTTGTGGCTTGGCATATCATAAGCATAATCACTCTCATCATTAATAGTATGAATAGCACCAACGGTATAACAATTGCTATCATCATGATTTCCCAATTTGGTGCAAAAAGATTTCCAAGATTATAAGAAGTATCATTATCTTCCCAATCATAATCGTCACAACAAGCAATAGGCATAACAAAATCATCATCAATAGTGCTCTCGGACATTGTGCCATAAGACATAGAAGAAATATCATCATCAAGTGCATCATCTTCCACAATTATTTTTGATTCATTTTCATGAGGCACAACAATAATAGGAGCAACATTATTTGGGAGAGATGCCTTTTTACCTCTTTCTTTCTTCTTTTCCTTTTCTTCTTCACCACCTCACGTATGGGTTTAATCATTTTTTTGAGCTTCTTGTTGAAGAGATTGATTGGACAAGAAGCTCCTCCTCGTTACCTGATTCATCATAATAAACACTAGGAGGGTATTGGGAAATATTTTCCCTTTCATTATTACTCCCTTCATATTCTATTTGTTTTCTTGTCTTTAGATAGTTGGCAATATAAGGATTCTCAATGCAATTTACCAAACAAAACATATAAATTTCCTCTAGATCAAAATCAAGAAATCTCTCGAGATTAAATTTTGAAATACCCTTAGTTATATGTTTCATTTCTTAATACCCCAAAAGAAGACTAGGCTCTTTATGATGCTCAAGAGCAATTAAGTTATCACAATTTTTGGACATGATTTGATCATGAAACAATTTGCATTGGAGATTTAAATGACCACGTTCATTGCAAAGTTCACAAGGATGGCGAAAAAATAAATCTTTCAGCACAATCATCTAGCCTCTCTTGCAACTTTTCCGTTTCTAAATATTTATGCTTCTTACAAAATCTATTTTCCCTTTTTGGTGTGCATTTTCACTCCCAATTCACTCCGCAAAAATTGGCATTCTTATAGGAGACATCATTATCATGACTAATGCAATCATCATTAACATCATGGATATTCAAAGAATTCAAACTAGCAATATTGCATTCATGCCCATCATCCAACGTTTTTATGCCATAAATTTTGTTGAATTCTTTTTCTAGAAATTGAGCACAATTATCGGAATCCTTATTCTCAAGATAGACATTATAAAGATAAAGAACAACCTGAGGTAACCCAATCTCCATTTTTTTGTAGTTTTCTAATTATAGACCAAACTAGTGATAAAACAAGAAACTAAAGATTCAATTGCAAGATCTAAAGATATACCTTCAAGCACTCACCTCCCCGGCAGCGGCGCCAGAAAAGAGCTTGACGCTACTACGCAACTTTATTCTTGTAGACTCGTGTTGGGCCTCCAAGCGCAGAGTTTTGTAGGACAGTAGCAATTTTCCCTCAAGTGGATGACCTAAGGTTTATCATTCCGTGGGAGGTGTAGGATGAAGATGGTCTCTCTCAAACAACCCTGCAACCAAATACAAGAAATCTTCTGTTGTATAGGTGCACTAGTTCGGCGAAGAGATGGTGATAAAAGTGTAATATGGATGGTAGAAATATATTTTTATAATCTGAATAAATAAAAACAGCAAGGTAGCAAACGATAAAAGTGAGCACAAACGGTATTGCAATTCTTTAAAATGAGGCCTAGGGTCCGTACTTTTGCTAGTGCAATTTCTCAACAATGCTAATATAATTGGATCATATAACCATCCCTCACGTGCGATGAAGAATCACTCCAAAGTTCTTATCTAGCGGAGAACATAAAACGAAATCGTTTATAGGGTACGAAACCACCTCGAAGCTATTCTTTCCAATCGATCTATCCAAGAGTTCATACAAAAATAACACCAAATAATTTCAGATTCATAATACTCAATCCAACACAAAGAACCTCAAAGAGTGCCCCAAGATTTCTACCGAAGAAACAAAGACAAGAACATGCATCAACCCCTATGCGTAGATTACCCCAATGTCACCTCGGGAATCCGCGAGTTGAGTGCCAAAATATATATATCAAGTGAATCAAAATAATACCCCATTGTCACCTGAGTATTCATATGCAAGACATATATCAAGTGTTCTCAAATCCATAAAAGTATTCAATCCAATAAAACGAAATCTCAAAGGGAAAACTCAATTCATCACAACAAGATAGAGAGGGGAAAACACCATATGATCCAACTATATTAACAAAGCCCCCGATGCATCAAGATCGTGACATCAAGAACACGAGAGAGAGAGAGAGAGAGAGAGAGATTAAACACATAGCTACTGGTACAAACCCTCAGCCCTGTGGGTGGACTACTCCCTCCTCATCGTGGTAGCCGCCGGGATGATGAAGATGGCCACCGGTGATGATTCCCCCCTCCAACGGAGTGCCGGAACGGGGTTTAGATTGGTTTCTCGTGGCTACAGAGCCTTGCGACGGTGGAACTTCTGATCTAGGGTTACCCCGAGGTTTTTTGGAATATTTGACTATTTATTGGGCAAAGAGGGGGTACGGGAGGCCACCGAGGTGGGCACAACCCACCTGGGCGCGCTTGGGCCCCCAGGCGCGCCCTGGTGGGTTGTGCCCCCTCGGGGCACCCGCCAGGTGCCGCTTTGTCCTATTGGGTGTCTTTTGGTCCATAAAAAATCCACAAAAAGTTTCGCGATGTTTGGACTCCGTTTGATATTGATTTCCTCCGATGTAAAAAACAAGCAAAAAACAACTGGCACCGGGCACAGGGTCAATAGGTTAGTCACAAAAAATGATATAAAGTTGCTAAAATGATTGTAAAACATCCAAGAATGATAATATAATAGAATGAATACTTTATAAATTATAGATATGTTGGAGACGTATCACCGCCGCCTTGAGACTTCTACATGCCGAGGAGCCTGTAGAAGTTGGTGTAGTCGTCGCCATCATCGTCGTCGTTGTCCTGCACACCGCTGCCATCCTTGCTGCAGCCCTGCCCTGGGTCACCATGGTGGACAGGGTTGGACGGCCCGGGCACCTCCTCGTCGTTGTCGTCGAGGATGATGATGCCGCCCTCGTCGCGGCCGCGGCGCCGAGTGGCGATCTCCTTGAGGGCGCGGCGTTGGCGCTCCATCTCCTCCCGGACGTAGTCGTCCCGCGTCCATTTGAGGCCAGTCTCCTCATTGGTGGCCATGTTGAGGTGCTCCTGCTTGATGATGACTAGCGACGTCGTTGGCTCCTTCTCCGCCCTGACCAGGTGAAGATGGCCGCCGGGTGGGGGAACGTTGTGTTGGGGAACGTAGCATGCCTTTTCAAAAAAAATCCTACACTCACGCAAGATCTATCTAGGAGATGCATAGCAACGAGAGGGGGAGAGTGTGTCCATGTACCCTCGTAGACCAAAAGCGGAAGCGTTTGACAACGCGGTTGATGTAGTCGAACTTCCTCTCGTTCTGACCGATCAAGCACCGAACGTACGACACCTCTGAGTTCTGCACACGTTCAGCTCGATGACGTCCCTCTAACTCTTGATCCAGCAAAGTATCGAGGGAGATTTACGTCAGCACGACGGCATGGTGATGGTGATGGTGAAGTGATCCGCGCAAGGCTTCGCCTAAGCACTACGACAATATGACCGGAGGCGTAAACTGTGGAGGGGGGCGCCGCACATGGCTACCAACTGTTGATCTGTGTCCTAGTGTTGCCCCCCTCATATATATAGGTTGGAGGGGAGGAGAGGCAGCCAAGGGGGCGCCCCAAGTAGGAGGAATCCTACTTGGGTGCCACCCAATTCGGCCTCCCCCCTTCCATATTCATCCGGAGGGGGAAGGAAGGAGAAGGGAGGAGAGAAGAAAGGGGGAGGTCGAATTGCTCCCCTTCCTTTCTCTCTTCCCCTCTTTCCTTCCCCCCTATTTCGGCCTGCATGGGGCGCACCAGCCCCCTAGGGGCTGGTCTGTCCCCTTCTTGGCCCATTAGTCGCATGTAGTTGCCGGGGGGATGCTCGGAACCCCTTTCGGTGACCCGATATGTGCCCGGTACCCCCGGGACACTTCCGTTGTCCGAATATCATCGTCCTATATATGAATCTTTACCTCTCAGCCATTTTGAGACTCCTCGCCATGTCCATGATCTCATCCGAGACTATGAACAACATTCGGTCACCAAATCACATAACTCATATAATACAAAATCATCATCGAACGTTAAGTGTGCGGACCCTATGGGTTCGAGAACTATGTAGACATGACCGAGACACCTCTCCGGTCAATAACCAATAGTGGAACCTGGATGCTCATATTGGTTCCCACCTATTCTACGAAGGTCTTTGTCAGTCGTACCGTAATGACAACATACGTTATTCCCTTTGTCATCAGTATGTTACTTGCCCGAGATTCGATCGTCCGTATCTTCATACCTAGTTCAATCTCGTTACCGGCAAGTATCTTTACTCGTTCTATAATACATCATCCCGCAACTAACTCATTAGTCACATTGCTTGCAAGGCTTCTTATGATGTGTATTACTGAGAGGGCCCAGAGATACCTCTCCGATACTCGAAGTGACAAATCCTAATCTCGATCTGTGCCAACCCAACAAACACCTTCGGAGATACTTGTAGAGCGTCTTTATAATCACCCAATTACGTTGTGACGTTTGATAGCACACAAGGTATTCCTCCGGTATCCAGGAGTTGCATAATCTCATAGTCAAAGGAATATGTATATATATGACATGAAGAAAGCTATAGCAATAAAACTGAACGATCAATATGCTAAGCTAGCGGATGTGTCTTGTCCATCACATCATTCTCCTAATGATATGATCTTGTTCATCAAATGACAACACATGTCTATGGTTAGGAAACTTAACCATCTTTGATTAACGAGCTAGTCTAGTAGAGGCTTACTAGATACAGCGTGTTTTGTCTATGTATCCACACATATATCAAGTTTCTGGTTAATACAATTCCAGCATGAATAATAAACATTTATCATGATATAAGGAAATATAAAATAACAACTTTATTATTGTCTCTAGGGCATATTTCCTCCAGTCTTCCACTTGCACTAGAGTCAATAATCTAGTTCACATCGCCATGTGATTTAACACCAATATTTAACATCTTTGTGTGAATAACACCCATAGTTCACATCGCCATGTGACCAACACCCGAATGGTTTACTAGAGTCAACAATCTAGTTCACATCGCTATGTGATTAATACCCAAAGAGTACTAAGGTGTGATCATGTTTTGCTTGTGAGAGAAGTTTAGTCAACAGGTCTGCCACATTCAGATCCATATGTATTTTGCAAATTTCTATGTCTACAATGCTTTGTATGGAGCTACTCTAGCTAATTGCTCCCACTTTCAATATGTATCCAGATTGAGACTCAGAGTCATCCGGATCAGCGTCAAAGCTTGCATCGATGTAACCCTTTACAACGAACTCTTTGTCACCTCCATAACCGAGAAACATTTCCTTAGTCCTATTTAGGTACCTAAGGATAATTTTGACTGTTGTCTAGTGATCTACTCCTGGATCACTATTTTACCCCCTTCATTCTTTCTCTATCTTCTGTCGTGGTCGGGCATTGAGTCTGACTCAACTTCACACCCTGTAATACATGCAAGAACCCTTTCTTTGACTGATCGATTTTGAACTTCTTCAAAACTTTATCAAGGTATGTGCTTTGTGAAAGTCTAATTAAGCGTCTTGATCTATCTCTATAGATCTTAATGCCCAATATATAAGTAGCTTCACCGAGGTCTTTCATTGAAAAACTTTTATTCAAGTATCCTTTTATGCTATCTAGAAATTCTATATCATTTCCAATCAACAATATGTCATCTACATATAATATTAGAAATGCTACAAAGCTCCCACTCACTTTCTTGTAAATACCATATACTTTGATCATCTTATCAAAGTGTATATTCCAACTCTGAGATGCCCACACCAGTCCATAGATGGATCGCTGGAGTTTGCACACTTTGTTAGCACCTTTAGGATCGACAAAACCTTCTGGTTGCATCATATACAACTCTTCTTTGAAAAATCCATTAAGGGATGCAGTTTTGACGTCCATTTGCCGGATTTCATAATCATAAAATGCGGCAATTGCTAACATGATTCGGACAGACTTAAGCATTGCTACGGGTGAAAAAGTCTCATCGTAGTCAACTCCTTGAACTTGTCAAAAAACTTTCGCAACAAGTCGAGCTTTGTAGATAGTAACATTACCATCAGTGTCAATCTTCTTATTGAAGATCCATTTATTCTCTATGGCTTGCCGATCATCGAGCAAGTCAACCAAAGGCCACACTTTGTTCTCATACATGGATCCTATCTAAGATTTCATGGATTCAAGCCATTTATTGGAATCTGGGCTCATCATAGCTTCCTCATAGTTCGTAGGTTCGTCATGGTCTAGTAACATGACTTACATAATAGGATTACCGTACCACTCAGGTGCGGAACATTCTGGTTGACCTACAAGGTTCAATAGTAACTTGATTTGAAGTTTCATGATCATTATCATTAGTTTCCTCTCTAGTTAGTGTAGGCATCACTGGAACTGATTTATGTGATGAGCTACTTTCCAATTCGAGAGAAGGTACAATTACCTCATCAAGTTATACTTTCCTCCCACTCACTTCTTTCGAGAGAAACTCCTTCTCTAGAAAGGATCCATTCTTAGCAACAAAGATCTTGCCTTCGGATCTGTGATACAAGATGTACCCAACAATTTCTTTTGGGTATCCTATGAAGACGCACTTCTCCGATTTGGGTTCAAGCTTATCAGGGTGAAGCTTTTTCAAATAAGCATCGCAACCCCAAACTTTAAGAAATGATAGCTTAGGTTTCTTGCCAAACCACAGTTCATACGGTGTCGTCTCAATGGATTTAGATGGTGCCCTATTTAAAGTGAATGCAGCTGTCTCTAATGCATAACCCCAAAATGATAGTGGTAAATCGGTAAGAGACATCATAGATCACACCATATTTAATAAAGTACGGTTGCGACATTCGGACACACCATTATGTTGTGGTGTTCCATGTGGCGTGAGTTGTGAAACTATTCCACATTGTTTTAAACAAAGGCCAAACTCATAAATCAAATATTTGCCTCTGCGATCAGATCATAGAAACTTCATTTTCTTGTTACGATGATTCTCCACTTCACTCTGAAATTCTTTGAACTTTTCAAATGTTTCAGACTTGTGTTTCATTAAGTAGATATACCCATATCTGCTCAAATCATCTGTGAAGGTCAGAAAATAATGATACCCGCCGCGAGCCTCAATACTCATCGGACCGTATACATTGGTATGTATTATTTACAATAAGTCATTAGCTCGCTCCATTGTTCCGTAGAACGGAGTTTTAGTCATCTTGCCCATGAGGCATGGTTCGCAAGTATCAAATGATTCATAATCAAGTGATTCCAAAAGCACATCTGCATGGAGTTTCTTCATGCGCTTTACACCAATATGACCTAAACAGTAGTGCCACAAATATGTTGCACTATCGTTATCAACTTTGCATCTTTTGGCATCAATATTATGAATATGTGTATCACTACGATCGAAATTCAATAAACCATTTATGTTGGGTGTATGACCATAGAAGGTTTTATTCATGTAAACAAAACAACAATTATTCTCTGACTTAAATGAATAGCCGTATTACAATAAACATGATCCAATCATATTCATGCTCAACGCATACACCAAATAACATTTATTTAGGTTCAACACTAATCCCGAAGGTAGAGGGAGTGTGTGATGGTGATCTTATCAACCTTGGAATCACTTCCAACACACATCATCACCTTGCCCTTAAGTAGTCTCTGTTCATTCTGCAACTACTGTTTCGAGTTACTAACTTAGCAACCGAACTTGTATCAAATACCCAGGGGCTACTACGAACACTAGTAAGGTACAAATCAATAATTTCTATATCAAATATACCTTTGTTCACTTTGCCATCCTTCTTATCCACCAAATATTTGGGGCAGTTCTGTTGGGGAACAAGTTCCACTTCGAGTGACCATTTCCTTTGCATTAGAAGCACTCAGTTTTATGCTTGGGTCCATCTTTGGGCTTCTTCACGGGAGTGGCAACTTGCTTTCCATTCTTCTTGAAGTTCCCTTTCTTTCCCTTGCCCTTTTTCTTGAAACTTGTGGTCTTGTTAACCATCAACACTTGATGCTATTTCTTGATTTCTACCTTCGCCGATTTCAGCATCGCGAAGAGCTTGGGAATCATTTTCGTCATCCCTTGCACATTATAGTTCACCACGAAGTTCTAGTAACTTGGTGATAGTGACTAGAGAATTCTATCAATCACTATCTTATCTGGAAGATTAACTCCCACTTGATTCAAGCGATTTCAGTACCCAGACATTCTGAGCACATGCTCACTGGTTTAGCTATTCTCATCCATCTTGTAGGCAAAGAACTTGTCAGAGGTCTCATACCTCTCGACACGGGCATGAGTTTGAAATACCAATTTCAGCTCTTGGAACATCTCATTATGCTCTGTGGCATTCAAAACATTTTTGAAGTCCCAGTTCTAAGCTGTGAAGCATGGCGCACTAAACTATCAAGTAGTCATCACATCAAGCTTGCCAAACGTTCATAATGTCTGCATCTGCTCCTGCAATAGGTCTGTCACCTAGTGGTGCATCAAGGACATAATTCTTCTGTGCAGCAATGAGGATAATCCTCATATCACGGACCCAGTCCGCATCATTGCTACTATCATCTTTCAACTTAGTTTTCTCTAGGAGCATAACAAAAAACATCGGGGGCTACAATGCGAGCTATTGATCTACAAAATAATTTGCAAATACTATCAGGACTAAGTTCATGATAAATTAAGCTCAATTAATCATATTACTTAAGAACTCCCACTTATATAGACATCCCTTGAGTTATCTAAATGATCACATGATCCATATCAACTAAACCATGTCCGATCATCACGTGAGATGGAGTAGTTTTAAATGATGAACATCTCTATGTTGATCATATCTAGTATATGATTCACGTTCGACCTTTCGGTCTCTAGTGTTCCGAGGCCATGTCTATACATGCTAGGCTCGTCAAGTTTAACCCGAGTATTCCACATGTGCAAAATTGTCTTGCACCCGTTGTATGTGAACGTAAAGCTTATCACACCCGATCATCACGTGGTGCATCAGCATGACGAACTGTCGCAATGGTGCATACTCAGGGAGAACACTTATACCTTGAAATTTTAGTAAGGTATCATCTTATAATGCTACCACCGTACTAAGCAAAATAAGATGCATAAAAGATAAACATCACATGCAATCAAAATATGTGACATGATATGGCCATCATCATCTTGTGCTTCTGATCTTCATCTCCAAAGCATTGTCACGATCTCCATCGTCACTGGCATGACACTTTGATCTCCATCGTAGCGTCGTGGTCATCTCGCCAACTATTGCTTCTACAATTATCGCTAACGCATAGTGATAAATTAAAGCAATTACATGGCGTTTGCATTTCATACAATAAAGAGACAACCATAAGGCTCCTGCCGGTTACCAGTAACTTATACAAAACATGATCATCTAATACAATAACGTATATCACATCATGTCTTGATAATATCACATCACAACATGCCCTGCAAAAACAAGTTAGACGTCCTCTTCTTTGTTGTTGCAAGTTTTACATGGCTGCTACGGGCTTCTAGCAAGAACCGTTCTTACCTACACATCAAAACAACAACGGTGATTTATCAAGTTTTCTTTTTTAACCTCCAACAAGGACCAACCGCAGTCAAATTCGATTCAACTAAAGTTGGGGAAACAGACACTCGCCAGCCACCTTTACGCAAAACTAGTTGCATGTCTGTCGGTGGAACTGGTCTCATGAACGTGGTCATGTAAGGTTGGTCTAGGCCGCTTGATCCAACAATACCGCCAAATCAAAATAAGGCATTGGTGGTAAGCAGTATGACGATCACCGCCCACAACTCTTTGTGTTCTACTCGTGCATATCATCTACGCGTAGACCTAGCTCGAATGCCACTATTGGGGAACCTAGCATGCCTTTTCAAAAAAATTCCTACGCTCACGCAAGATCTATCTAGGAGATGCATGGCAATGAGAGGGGGAGAGTGTGTCCACGTACCCTCGTAGACCGAAAGCGGAAGCGTTTGACAACACGGTTGATGTAGTCAAACTTCCTCTCGTTCTGACCGATCAAGCATCGAACGTACGACACCTCTGAGTTCCGCACACGTTCAACTCGATGACGTCCCTCGAACTCTTGATCCAGCAAAGTGTCGAGGGAGAGTTACGTCAGCACGATGGCGTGGTGACGGTGATGGTGAAGTGATCCGCGCAAGGCTTTGCCTAAGCACTACGACAATATGACCGGAGGCGTAAACTATGGAGGGGGGCGCCGCACACGGCTAACAACTGTTGATCTGCGTTCTAGCGGTGCCCCCCTCATATATATATATATATATATATATATATATATATATATATATATGTATATATATGTTGGAGGGGAGGAGAGGTAGCCAAGGGTGCGCCCCAAGTAGGAGGAATCCTACTTGGGTGCCACCCAATTCGGCCTCCCCTCTTCCATATTCATTCGGAGGGGGGAAGGAAGGAGGAGGGAGGAGAGAAGGAAGGGGGGGCCGAATTGCTCCCCTTCCTTTCTCTCTTCCCCTCTTTCCTTCCCCCCTATTTCGGCCTACATGGGGCGCACTGTCCCCTTCTTGGCCCATTAGGCCCATGTAGTTGCCGGGGGGATGCCCGAAACCCCTTCTGTTGACACGATATGTACCCGGTACCCCCAGGACACTTCCGTTGTCCGAATATCATCGTCCTATATATGAATCTTTACCTCTCGACCATTTTGAGACTCCTCGTCATGTCCGTGATCTCATCCGAGACTCCGAACAACATTCGGTCACCAAATCACACAACTCATATAATACAAAATCGTCATCGAATGTTAAGCGTGCGGACCCTACGGGTTCGAGAACTATGTAGACATGACCGAGACACCTCTTCGGTCAATAACCAACAACGGAACCTGGATGCTCATATTGGTTCCCACATATTCTACGAAGGTCTTTGTCAGTCGTACCGTAATGACAACATACGTTATTCCCTTTGTCATCGGTATGTTACTTGCCCGCGATTCGATTGTCGGTATCTTCATACCTAGTTCAATCTCGTTAACGGCAAGTCTCTTTACTCGTTTAGTAATACATCATCTCGCAACTAACTCATTAGTCACATTGCTTGCAAGGCTTCTTATGGTGTGTATTACCGAGAGGGCCTAGAGATACCTCTCCGATACTCGGAGTGACAAATCCTAATCTCGATCTATGCCAACCCAACAAACAACTTCGGAGATACTTGTAGAGCATCTTTATAATCACCCAGTTACATTGTGACGTTTGATAGCACACAAGGTATTCCTCCGGTATCCAGGAGTCGCATAATCTCATAGTCAAAGGAATATGTGTGTGTGTATATATATATATATATATATATGTATATATATATATATATATATATGTATGTATATATATATATATATATATGACATGAAGATAGCTATAGCAATAAAACTGAACGGTCAATATGCTAAGCTAACGGATGGGTCTTGTCCATCACATCAGTCTCCTAATGATGTGATCTCGTTCATCAAATGACAACACATGTCTATGGTTAGGAAATTTAACCATCTTTGATTAACGAGCTAGTCTAGTAGAGGCTTACTAGAGACACTGTGTTTTGTCTATGTATCCACACATGTATCAAGTTTCCGGTTAATACAATTCTAGCATGAATAATAAACATTTATCATGATATAAGGAAATATAAAATAATAACTTTATTATTGCCTCTAGGGCATATTTCCTTCACGTTGGCGGTGGCAACTCTCGTTTATGACGAGGTTGTCGCTACGCCGGAGCTTCGGTGTATCTTGGGGCTCGGCCTTCATGGCAACGAGCGGCGTCCGTGCGCCGGAGTATGAAGACGACGTGCCCGCAATGCGCCTTGGCTGCCACAAGGCGCCGCTCCGACGCGAGAAGGACGGCGTCGGATACTCCATCCGCGACGAGTTGCCGCCCTCATTGTGCTCGAGGACGGCCTCGAGAGTGTGCTCGGGGATGCCCCACCATTCCCGCCGGCCCTCGGAGTTATGGTGCCCGCGGATGGTGGAGCGTTGTTCGTTGAGGCGAGTTGTTCGGCGTGGCGGCGCTCGAAGTACGCCGTCCACAGATTGTGGTTGTCGAGGGCGTATCTCGGCTGCTGCCGCACGTTCTCCGACAGAGACCACCGGATCCGTGCGATCTCGGCGCGCCGTTCAACACCAGAGGACGGCGGTGGCACCGGGACTCTGCCGACGTTGAGCCTCCACGAGCCTGGCACCCGCATGTCGGGCGGCGCCGAGTAGTCCACCTCGTAGAGGAGGCGAGCCTCCGCCTCGCACAGGTGGTGACGGCCGAAGCCATTGGCCGCCGCTCCGTCGCCGAGGAAGCACTCGGACATGATCGTGGCTTGAGACGGGGAGAGAGAGGGCGTCGGCGGCGAAGAAGAGAGGGGCGTTGGCGGCGAGAGAGAGAGAGAGGTTGTGGCGAGCAAGTGTGCGGCCAGCGGTGAGGGTGTGTGGATTTTATGGCGGCGAGTGGGCGGCAACGGTGTGGACGTGTGGCAAGAGGGGGCGGGGTGCGCGGCGGTAGCGCGCCTTCACTGCGTTGCCCGTGAATCAATGGAAGGCTGATCGGCGGCAGCCTTTGCATTGATTCCCGCGGGGAACTGAGGCGATGAGGACGACGAAGATTCTCGGTGTCGCCTAGTCCTGACTCGACGGGCCCATCAGGCTTTCGCGCCAAAAACGTCCCCCCAGTGCCCCGGGCGCCCCCAGCGTGGCAGGTTCGACCTGGGTCCGCTGGCGCCAATTTCGGCCCTAACCGGCGAAAATTGGGCTTCTCGGGACGCAAGTGGGCCGATTTTTTTGAGCCGGCGATAAAAAATGGG
>NC_041382.1:506558394-506586672 GCF_002162155.2 Triticum dicoccoides | reverse complement strand
ATGTTGTGACGAGGGAGTAGTATCTGGTTACGATTTATCATTCATAATCAATGACATGCAAATTCCAAGTGTAAATCTTATCTTTGGAGACGCAACTCAAATGAATACCAAAACAACATTGTGCTCCAGCTGCCAATCTCCAATGAGCCGAAAGATAAACCTACTTGTACATGGAAATGAACATTGTATCATCAGAGTTTGGGACACAAGAACATAACATTTCTACTCCCCTCAGTTTATTTTGGTAGCAATTAGAGAAGTCTGCTGTTCTAACTAAGCAGCAAGTAATAGCGTTCAACCTTTAAATCATTACAAGACTTGTAGATAATCACGGAGATAACACTTTGAGTATCAATTATAAACATAGCATACTGCTCTTTCCAAGGCCATGTTTTGCTGTCAAATCCATCGAAGCATCATTTGGAACCATATCAGCATAAGTCCTTCCTGTTGTTTATAGAATCAGGTGTGTGTTTTTTGCGGGAAAGAACTTGTATTACTCAATAGTAGTATCCTTACAATCAATTGCAGCAGCCTGAAGGACCTCCGGTGGTCCAGACCCAACCCAGGTCATTGTTCTACTGCCGTCTCTAGCAAAAATTGCCAAAGAGATACTAGCTAAATTCTGAGTATTAGATACATGAGTAATACAAGAATTATTGCTTCTAAGTAACTTGTTAACATCGCGGCGCACGAGGAACGCGAACCTTGATCTATCATCCACTTCACTTTTTAAGAACATTGCCGCAGTGGCAGAATTCACCTCAACTTGAATGGGCAACGTACTTTTCTGTATAGCAATCTCCAGCCCCTCTTTGCAAGCATACAGGACAGCTTCTAGTATCTCGCAACATGCGTATAGTCTTCTAGAATCAGGTGTGCCTGCCAGAAAGAAAGAAACAACAGGATACATGTGTGAAAAATAAAGTAATATCGAACTTGGACCAAACCTTTATCGGTTAAAACAATCTTTGTAAGAATGATCTCAGGCGATTCGTTAGAATACTAAGCGGCCTTGAGTTTTCCATAATAAACTTCCCACAATTATCGATGTTGAATTTCACGTTTCAGCATCAAGATTAAAGTATTTTGTGGCAGCTGCAAGTAGTTGCACGCAACACATTGCTTCTTGTGTATCTTTAACTGTGGTATGCAAGCAACCGTTCTAATTCCAAATCAATACAATTTTGATCAGAGAAAGATATCAATTACTGGCCAAAATAGAACTTCCCAAAGTTTTCCGTAAGTAATTAACTTTAAGCATCATGATTCTCTAACAGCAGGAGTTCAACTTTACAGATTAAAGACTAGAACGAGCACAGTGAATTCAGAATCATAGATTTACTATCCCACTGTAGTAATGATTGTGAAAGTAAAAATATGGCTACGTGTAAGGTTGTTTAAGTCAGGCACTGAGTGCCTTTCATCTAAAAAACTAGTGTTAAACTGAGTAAATTTGCTAACAAATTATGTCAAGCAATAGACAATGAATGCGTAATACCTTGCTTGGAACAAAAAAAATCGCAGCAGAGTGGCTGCAGTATAATTAATTCACTTGGCACCTTACAAGGTCACCGACATGAAAAATGAAACTACTCTTGAATTGTGAACTGTTGTTGACTAATAAATCAGTAAATCACTAGAGAGGCAACTCAGCGTTGGGATCAGACTGGGCATTGAGGTTGGGATCAGACTGGGCATTGAGGTGGTGCACAAGGAACAGCCGTGCACGGTTAACGGCTGCAAAGTAGAGACAGATGTGTTCCTCGAGGTCGGCGAGCTGGCGTAGCAGGCTAGGATGGTTCTTCCGGAGCTGCCGCACCACCTCTTCGATGGTGTGGTGCTGCCCCCTCCCGCGCTCAAGCCCTAGCCTTACCAAGATCTTGTCACTCTCGACAGTGGCGTGGAGCCTGCCCACCAGCCGTTCAATGGTGTCCACGTCATTGTTGAGCACATAGGCGCCCCTGGCCGCGGCGTCAAGCCGGTCCATGTGTTGCTGCAGGCGTTTCATCCAAGCGGGGGTTGAGCAGCAGGAGCCACACCACGCTGCGCAGGCAGGAGCCGCGGCCAACAACGCGGTAACGGCGTGGGTGGCGATCACGAGACCGGCGATCGCAGCCCCCGTCGCGCAGCCGATGAGGCAGATGCCAGACCCGCGCGTCGCGCACCGCAGCAGCCGGCGCCTCCGCCGGGCCTTGAGGAGGCGGAGGTCGAGATGGGTTTTGAGGCCAGCAAAGCTCCGATGCATGCCCTGGAAGCTGGCCGCGGGGGGCAGGAACGGGTTGGGTATTTTGTCGAACAGGAGGAAGGCGTCGAACGCGCAGTCGCAATGCGGCACGGCGAGCGGCGTGGCGTGCGGGATCAGCGCGAGGACGTCCGCGATGGGCCCGTACAGCGCCCGCGCGCGGCGCAGCGCCCGGCGGAGGAGGAGGCAGTGCAGCGACGCGTTGTGCGTGCTGCGGAGGTAGTCCGCGGCGAGGCGGGTGAGCTCGGTGTCCGGCGCGTCCCCGAGCGCGCGCTCCACCACCGCGTCCTCCGGACGGAGCACGCCGGCGAGGGTGCTCCTGTCCTCCTCGTCCTCGTCTTGGTCGCCGCCGTCAACCCGTTGGCCGTCCACGACCACGTGGATCTTGCCCCAGATCTCGTTGTAGGAGCTGGTCTGGATGGCGAGCGTGTACTCCTGGCTGAGGTTGATGGTCGCCCCCGACGCGGGGCTGCTCCCCCACCCGCCCGCCGCCGCCGCACCACCGCCGGTCCTCCTCCCGCCGCTGCTAGGAGCGGTGCTCGAGCTCGTGCTCGCATTCGCACTACTGGTGTTAGCGCCCGCGTTGGAGCAGGCAGCCTCGTCGTCTTCCTCCCCGTCGTCCGTGTCCCGGTCCTGGCGCTCCCACGGCCGCATCGCTGATGCGCTGCTACTCTCGACTCGTCGGTGCGCAGGGAGCGCAAGCAACGAGCAGAAACGAGGCAAGCAAGCAAGCAAGTTATAAGCGCGTGGGGGCCGGAGGTGGAGGAGTACTCGAGTACTGCCCACTGGTGTGCGTCGTAAGCCAACGGCCAACGCCCAACGGGCACGAAGACGTTTGACCGATATATCCAACGGCCGGCGCTCGTGGTCTTGTGCGGCATCGTGCGGCTCTCATGCTTCGCCGGTTGCGGGCGTGGGCCGCGTGATAGCCGCGCACTCGCGGTAGTTGAAGCGGGGACGGAACAGCAGTCCCGTGCAGAATTCTCTTGTGTGTGTACCTGGGTGTGACAGTGCGAGGGAGAATCGGAGAAGACGAGCGCGAGAGATGATAAGGGCGGCGTCTCCGCGGCCTCCGTCCGCCGTGCAGCTACGCAGCTCCGCCGCCTCCTCCTCCTCCGCGTGCCCCTTCAGGGCCAGGGGGTCCGGAAGTAGGGTCGCGGCGACAGGTGGGAGGAGGAGGAACGCCATCTCCTGCTGCGCGTCTGACGATCGGGAGGGGGCCCGCGGCGCGGCGGCTCCGGCTCCGGCTCCCACGGCTCCTTCCGACGGATCGATACAGCTCTACTCCCAGATCGAGAAGTAGGTGGTCGATAATTCCCGTCGTTCCTATCTCTTCACCACGGACTCTCTTCCTAGTCTAGTAACATTTCGCTGCTGCGGCGGCTGGCGCGCAGGGTGATCACGGAGGCGGCGAAGCAGTCCAACCAGGGTTGGAGCTCCACCGGAGATTGGACCGAAATCGAGGTACCTTTCGGTAGGCTCTCACCTCTATTGCGAATTGCGACTGCCTTCTGCCTGTGTTTAGTTGGATTGGGTTGATCCCTGGTGATTGCTTGCAGGGGGCGTGGGTGTTGAGGCCCAAGTCCTCGGAGCCCTCGTTTGTCGTTCATTTCATTGGTGGGATTTTCGTCGGGGCCGCGCCACAGGTCACGTACCGCTACTTCCTCGAGCGTCTCGCAGACAAGTACGTTCATAAGCAATGTTACTCTGTTTAACGAATGAATTAATGAGATTCTTAGTTGTACTTTTGAATGCAGAGCGACATTTAATTAGTAAATACTCAGTATCCTCTAGTTCCACAATAAATATGCATTTTCATGTTTGAAATACACCGAGGAGGCGACAATCTCATAAGACGTTGAACTCCAGTTACCTCATGTCATGGTGTAATTCTGAACTGCCTCTAGTACTAGCTATATACTTTCAGTTTGCTGTATACGTTCTCTTGATATTCTACATTGAGCTCTTGATATCCTACATCAGCAGTTATTGTTTCCTGTATACTTTCTCTTGGCTTGGTATCCCACTTCTACAAATGCTGATTTACCAGTTTCAAATTCAGGGGAGCTTTGGTGATTGCTACACCATATGCTAGTGGCTTCGATCATTTCTTCATCGCAGACCAAGTTCAATTTAAGTTTGACAGGTGCTTGAGAAACTTGGTAGAACCTGTAAGTAGTACACTTCAACTATCAACGCAAGGTTTTGTCCACCATTCTAAGCATGTGAAATTTTATTCAGGTAAATGACCTTCCCACATTTGGTGTTGGACACTCGCTGGGATCCGTCATCCATCTTCTGATTGGTAAGAGTCTAGCATGGATTGAACTTCAATTAATCTGATGATTGTCTATGAAGTAACACTCATTCAACCGTGACCTCTCATTCCCTTCAACTAATTGTCCATTATGTGGCTTACGCTCCTTCCTGTTCCAGGATCAAGATATGCTGTGCAGCGAAGTGGAAACATACTGATGTCATTCAATAACAAGGTGTGTTAATATGACACATAGTTTTTTCAGTCTACCCGTCCTTCTATGAAATCTCCATAAGTTTAGAGTGTAGGGCCATAGACATCCGACCTGAACTCCTTTTTTTTTGGGAATAGTTTGAAACTATTCATAAGTTACGCAGATACTCCAGATTTAGTCATTTTACTTGACAACATTGTCCTGCCTATTTTCTACTGGCTAGTCATCCATCAAGAGATACAAATGCCAAACTTAAGTGAGAACGTTGCATATCAGATGTTTAGTATGTGATGAGTTACTTGAACATGGCATGAAAATCTTAATGCTACAAACCACTTCACGTTCGATGGAATCTCGTATTCCTACTTAAAATCAACGAAGGTGGTGCC
This sequence comes from Triticum dicoccoides, assembly GCF_002162155.2. Lineage (NCBI taxonomy): Eukaryota > Viridiplantae > Streptophyta > Magnoliopsida > Poales > Poaceae > Triticum > Triticum dicoccoides. The sequence goes on along the minus strand of NC_041382.1, from coordinate 506,581,567 downwards.
AAGTGTTTTTGTTCTTCTCAATCTGTCATTCTGTAAAATCGTGCCACTCAAATAAAAAGACTAACTGCCTGTAATATTGCTATTATTCATTTACAGGAGGCAAGCCTGGCGATTCCATTATTTTCACCTGTAATCGTTCCCATGGCACAGAGTTTTGGCCCAATATTATCCCAGCTGACATCATCTCCAACAATTCGTTTTGGGGTATGACGTGTTCCTGTTTTTCAAGTCAATCTTTTCATGTATGTCTATGGAATTACATACAATGCACTGTTTTATTTCCATGTTTACACTGTCAGTTGCCACCTCGTCATCACTGTATTGTTTTGGAGACCCACTGCCTATGTTACATCGGCATCTCATGTGAACAAGCTCCATGGACCTTTTTAAGTAGTTGTTTCTTGATATAAGCAGCTATTTAAGCAAAATACTTTCTTGTATGTGTATACATGCATGGCTTGCAAGTGTGCGTGACTTTCATCCGACACATATACTACCATATATACATAGAGTTTGCATATATTGATTCATCCAGCTTCATCCTGGCCGCATACCACTGCATTTTTATCTTTTGAGTAAATTTGACTCTGAACCACATAGTTTCCGCCCTGTAGGAGTTTGAATCAGATATATTTTTTGTGACACATTGAACGAGATTTAAGCACCAAAAATCTCAAATACCGAGCCCACATGCAGGCCGATGTGGCAGCGACTAAGATGCCACATCACCCAACATGAAGTGGTGCTTGAACATTGTTTTATTGAAGAGTTGATTAAATGCAAATTCAAAGAGTTGATTAGATGCAAATTCCACATTAACACATTTTGTCAAAAGCTGCATCGTACATGATGCCCACGTTGACAAATGGATGCCGACTCACTGCATAGTAGGCCTGAGTTGCCTGGCAAGTAAAGCAAATCTTTTGACATGGCAATCATATGCTAAAGCTGGTTCAAACTGGAATTTTGGCTTTTAAATCTGGAATTTACTCTCTGGTTCGAACTGGAATTTTCGCATGAGTTTTGACGTTGGCTCGCCAAGCCTAACGCAACCCTCCTCCTTTACCCGGGCATGAGAACGGCTATGTTGAGACGACATAGGCTTAGTTTTAAATCTGGTTCAGTGTGTCATAAAAAATAAATCTGGTTCAAACTGTCACGGTGCAAAAAATGTGGTTCAAACTGGAATTTACTCTCTTATACGTATCAGTTCTGAATACTTCTGAATTATGGGATAACTTTCTGATTTATTTTTCTGCAAATCTACACCATTGTGACTTGGTCCCACCAGATGGATGGCTTCTATTTTTTTTTCCTTTTTTTCAATTAATGTGACATTTCTGCAGAGAACAGAGCCCCCAAAAATAAAACATACCCCAAGTTTATAGAATAGATAATTTTGGGATGTTATATGGTTTTATGTATTTCACAACTTTTAGTACAACAGTCTCCTATATTCTGGACTTATGATGACCTTATATTTGTTTTGAGGAAAAACTCAACATAGCCGGTCCCAAGCCCGGGTAAAGGAGGAGGGTTGTGATAGGCTTGGCAAGCCAACGTAAAAACTCAGCCACTTTTATGGAGATGAAACCCAAAAGATTTTCGTTGGGGCGTAACCCTCTCAGCGACGTGCCACATCGGAACCCGGATGTGGTGGCAAATGGGCAAGGGCCGGGCCGTCACCCCCTGGTGGCGTGCCATATCTTGATCCGGATACGGTGGCAAGTGAGCGAGGATCGGGTCGTGGCATCCTCAGTGGCGCGCTACATCGGCGCCCGGATGTAGTGGAAAATGAGCAAGAGTCTTTGCATTTGACTCGACGAGTGCGAAGGGTAAGGAAGCTAGCCGAGCCTAGGAGGATTCGCTTAGGTAGATGGAACGTAGGGTCTCTGACAGGGAAGCTTCGGGAGCTAGTTGATGCAGTGGTGAGGAGAGGTGTTGATATCCTTTGCGTCCAAGAAACCAAATGGAGGGGACAGAAGGCGAAGGAGGTGGAGGATACCAGCTTCAAGTTGTGGTACACGGGGACCGCTGCAAACAGAAATGGCGTAGGCATCTTGATCAACAAGAGCCTCAAGTATGGAGTGGTAGACGTCAAGAGACGCGGGGACCGGATTATCCTGGTCAATAGTTGGGGACTTAGTTCTCAATGTTATCAGCGCGTATGCCCTGCAAGTAGGCCACAATGAGAACACCGAGAGGGAGTTCTGAGAAGGCCTGGAAGACATGGTTAGGAGTGTACCAATTGGCGAGAAGCTCTTCATAGGAGGAGACCTCAATGGCCACGTGGGTTCATCTAACACAGGTTTTGAAGGGGCGCATGGGGGTTTTGGCTATGGCATCATGAATCAAGAAGGAGATGTCTTAAGCTTTGCTCTAGCCTACGACATGATTGTAGCTAACACCCTCTTTAGAAAGAGAGAATCACATCTGGTGACTTTTAGTAGTGGCCAACACTCTAGCCAGATCGATTTCATCCTCTCGAGAAGAGAAGATAGGCGTGCGTGCCTAGACTGTAAGGTGATACCTGGAGAGTGTTCTGGTGGTTACTGATTTCCGCTTTCGGACTCGTGTCCAGCAAGATAAGTGTGCCAAAGTCGCTAGAACGAAGTGGTGGAAGCTCAAGAGGGAGGTAGCTCAGGCGTTCAAGGAGAGGGTCATTAAGGAGGGCCCTTGGGAGGAAGGAGGGGATGCGGACAATGTGTGGATGAAGATGGCAACTTGCATTCGTAAGGTGGCCTCGGAGGAGTTTGGAGTGTCCAGGGGAAGGAGAAGCGAAGGTAAGGATACCTGGTGGTGGAATGATGATGTCCAGAAGGCGATTAAAGAGAAGAAAGATTGCTTCAGATGCCTATACCTGGATAGGAGTGCAGACAACATAGAGAAGTACAAGATAGCGAAGAAGGCCACAAGGCGAGCTGTCAGTGAAGCAAGGGTCGGGCATATGAGGACCTCTACCAACGGTTAGGCACGGAGGAAGGCGAAAGGGATATCTATAAGATGGCCAAGATCCGAGATAGGAAGACGAGGGATATTGGCCAAATCAAATGCATCAAGGACGGAGCAGACCAACTCTTGGTGAAGGACGAGGAGATTAAGCATAGATGGCGGGAGTACTACGACAAGCTGTTCAATGGGGAGAATGAGAGTTCTACCATTGAACTGGACGACTCCTTTGATGAGACCAGCATGCGTTTTGTGCGGCGAATCCGGGAGTCTGAGGTCATGGAGGCTTTAAAAAGGATGAAATGAGGCAAGGCGATGGGCCCTGATTGTATCCCCATTGAGGTGTGGAGAGGCCTCGGTGCCATAGCGATAGTATGGCTAACCAAGCTTTTCAACCTCATTTTTCGGGCAAACAAGATGCCAGAAGAATGGAAACTGAGTATATTAGTACTCCCTCCGTCCGGAAATACTTGTCCTAGAAATGGTTGTATCTAGACTTATTTTAGTTATAGATACATCCATTTTATCCATTTTTAGGACAGGTATTTCCGGACGGAGGGAGTACCAATCTTCAAGAACAAGGGAGATGTTCAGAGTTGTACTAATTACCGTGGAATTAAGCTGATGAGCCATACAATGAAGCTATGGGAGAGAGTCATTGAGCACCGCTTAAGAAGAATGACAAGCGTGACCAAAAATCAGTTTGGTTTCATGCCTGGGAGGTCGACCATGGAAGCCATTTTCTTGGTACGACAACTTATGGAAAGATACAGGGAGCAAAAGAAGGACTTGCATATGATGTTCATTGACTTGGAGAAGGCCTATGATAAGATACCGTGGAATGTCATGTGGTGGGCCTTGGAGAAACACAAAGTCCCAGCAAAGTACATTGCCCTCATCAAGGACATGTACGACTATGTTGTGACAAGTGTTCGAACAAGTGATGTCGACACTGATGACTTCCCGATTAAGATAGGACTGCATCAGGTGTCAGCTTTGAGCCCTTATCTTTTTGCCTTGGTGATGGATGAGGTCACAAGGGATATACAAGGAGATATCCCATGGTGTATGCTGTTTGCGGACGATGTGGTGCTAGTTGACGATAGTCGGACGGGGGTAAATAGGAAGTTAAGTTGTGGAGACAAACCTTGGAATCGAAAGGGTTTAGGCTTAGTAGAACTAAAACCGAGTACATGATGTGTGGGTTCAGTACTACTAGGCGTGAGGAGGAGGTTAGACGTGATGGGCAGGTGGTACCTCAGAAGGACACCTTACCTTTTGATATTTGTGGTCAATGCTACAGGAGCATGGGGGTATTGGTGAAGATGTGACACCAATTGATGATATACGAGATAGAGTTGGGGTAACACCAATTGAAGAGAAGCTTGCCAACATCGTCGAGATGGTCTGGGCATATTCAGCGCAGGCCTCCAGAAGCTCCAGTGCATAGCGGACGGCTAAAGCGTGCGGAGAATGTCAAGAGAGGGCGGGGTAGACCGAATTTGACATGGGAGGAGTCCGTTAAGAGAGACTTGAAGGTTTGGAGTATCACCAAAGAACTAGCTATGGATAGGGGTGCGTGGAAGCTTGCTATCCATGTGCCAGAGCCATGAGTTGGTCGCGAGATCTTATGGGTTTCACCTCTAGCCTACCCCAACTTGTTTGGGACTAAAGGCTTTGTTGTTGTTGTATATTTGTTTTGAGGAAAGCAAACTTTTCTTCCGTACCGTGAAGGCCATCGTACTAAGGAAGTACAAGAATAGCATATGCTAACACAGGAAGTCTAAACAATTAACAAGGAATCAAGAATATTATAATAAGCATGATGGTGTATGTATCATTTGAGCTATTTTCTTAAATATTTTTGTTAGTGCCACACTCCCAAATACACAACACATGCTGCTTTTTCACATTAAGAATAGTTGGGTAGATATCATGTCATTCCCCCTTTCTAAACATTTGAGCTAAATTGATCATAATTCTTACAAACAGGCTGAAGCGGCTATTAAGCAAATTGAGAATCTAGGCCCTCCTGTTGTTAAGCAACTTCTTCCCTTAATTCAACAACTTCCTCCACTGTATATGGACTTGGTAAAGGGCCGAGAAGACTTCATCCCAAAACCAGAGGAGACACGCCGGCTGGTATGTTCAAACTCTTCTGTTATAGCATTTGAACTGTTTGCATTAAATTTAGGTTAGGTAGTGAAAAGTATATAGTAAGTCCCTTCTAACATGATGCTTTTTATTAACTTTATACTTCATAGAAATACATAAATTACATCACGTAGAGATGAAATTTGCTAACATTATTTCATAATGTCTCCGTTGTTGTATGACACTGGAGGCATCCTTATCAGTAGCTGTCGATTTGCAATTGTGAATTATCTGACAAAACATTAATTTTATTATCTTAGCAGTAAGCAGAAGAAGTTTTGTTTACAACAATGTACAATGTAGGCCACATATATGGTGTCCAGAAACTTTTACAAGGAATCAACAATTCTCCAAAATGATGGTCCTAATTTTAGCATTTGTCTAATACTCCCTCCGTCCGGAAATACTTGTCCAAAGAATGGATGTATCTAGATGTATTTTAGTTTTAGATACACCCATTTGTATCCATTTCTATGACAAGTATTTCCGGACGGAGGGAGTATACAATATCCACAAGTTTGAGTTGGACATTTTGTTAATTCTGAAACTTCGAATTTTACTTTTAGTAAACTACTCCCTCTGTCCGGAAATAGTTGTCATCAAAATGAATAAAAGGGGATGTATCTAGATGTATTTTAGTTCTAGATACATCCCTTTTTATCCATTTTGATGACAAGTATTTTCAGACGGAGGGAGTACATGATATGTTGTACGTAGATGTTTGAACTCGTCATTTTACAACTGCTATATACTTGCTGATTCACCACTTTTTTGGACAGATAAAATCCTACTACGGAATATCTCGAAATCTCCTAGTAAAGTTCGAAGATGACCAAATTGATGAAACCTCTATCATTGCACAAGTGCTAAGCTCTGAATCTGCCATTAGCTCACAGCTTGATATGTCGATTCGCTCACTTCCTGGGGATCATGGCCTTCCATTGCAACAGGTGCTTTTTTTCTCTGTCGGGATTCATACAAGTACTGTTTTGGACTCCTCGACAAAGCCATATATGCTAGACGAAATATTAATAGTTCTGCTGAAGATTAGAAGTCGTTGTATGAGTTGTTGCTCTGGTTTCAGCAAAGTAATTGTGTGTTGTTGGTTCAGGTACTTCCTGACGTTCCACCAGGAATGGCTGATGCAGTGAGCCGTGGAGGTGAACTCCTGGCAAATCTCACAACAGGCACACCATGGGAGGCTGTTGCTAAGGAGGTAGGTACCACTTTTGGCACTGACTCTGGCGTTCTGCGAACACAAGTACCCGAGGATGTCAATGCACTTGTGGATGTAATTGTTTCATGGGTAGCTTCAAATTCTGGCCCCAAACTACTTCGTTCATGACCACCCACAATGCTTGGGGATGTAAATAACAGTGTAGAACTGCGGGGTTTACTGACTACTGACGAATTATGAGTAATGGAAATTTTGGATCGCATGTCAGGGCTATATTTTAATTGCCGAGATTCATACTGTCCAGGGAAATCAAATATGAGGGGCATGCAGGAGTATTATAAGAACATTGAAGATGAATTAAAAGAAATTTCAATGTTATATACTCCCTCCGTCTGGAAATACTTGTCATCAAAATGGATAAAGGGAGATGTATCTAGATGTATTTTAGTTCTAGATACATCCTTTTTTATCCATTTTGATGACAAGTATTTTCGGACGGAGGGAGTATACATTATGCTTGTGCTGAGCCGCTAATTGTTACGAAATGATCTAGTTGTATTGTTATTTATTTTATTTGTAGCAATTGCACATGCACAAATGCATGTTTCTGTGCCGCGATATACTGCCTGACGTGTGTATTATCTGTGGTTATCATTCTTAGTATGTGTGGTGTGTTTTGTACTCTTGTTTCAAAAATGCATTAAGCTCTGTTGTGCTAACGGATGGTTGGCAAGAATGCCGACTGGAGCACTGCGCTACCTCATGCACAGGAAGGCTACGCAGCTCAATGTACCTATAGAAGCGCTGGCGAAGAAGTCACCTTACCACAGTGGCAAAGGCAAGAATACTTTCCTGACTCATTAGATCTTATTTTTGGCTTGCAATAATGATTGTAAATGTTGTAGGTTCATAAGATCATTGAGTTACATTTATCCTCGTTGAGTGTGAGCTCTTGATTTGAGTATGATCAGAGATTTGAAAATGAAAATGAAAACAAATATGATCAGAGAAAATGAATATGATCAGAGATTTACACCGTGCAATACTGGGAATATATTTGTTGCGAGATAACTATCGAACTAGACTGAACAGACCTGCTTTGTGTTAGATGCCACCTCTAATTTGTTGATGTAAAAAAAACGTTACTGAATAGGAGTTGCTGAATGTTAGTAGATTTGGCATAAAAATGATACCAGTGTTATATTATTTGTATTATTTTCACTAAACACGCAGCTAGAAAGTTCAGTGGTCAAGTGGTAGATAGCAGGTCTTCCCTAAAAAAAGTGTTAGATATCATGTCCGTGTATAAAGTATAAGAGCATTATTGTGCTTGTAAGATTTAAGTCTCTTGTGACAACAGACGTATTGACCAGTGAAAAAAAAAATCAGTAGTACCTGCACCTTCTCCCGAAATAGTTGCATATTTCAGTACGCGCTTGGTAGTTTTATTTTTATTTTTTGCTGGGGCAATTGGTGGGAATGGGGGATGGTACATGTAAGGGCGAACTCACACTAGTTCATAGCGCAGTTATATCAACAGATACTAGGAATCCACATAAACAGCAAAAGGATCAGCAACTGAGAAATGTCAGTGATACGGTTCAGTTGCAATCCTTCTTCAATCAATGATAGATGAGACAAGATTACCCATTGAAAAATCAAATTTATAGCGGTGCTATGCATACTACTACAAATTGACGTTTCGGTTAACAAGTCCTACGCGTATACCTAAGTTATCAATTTTATCACCTTAATATAAACTATATAACATATAACATAAAAATTATACGGTTTGAAAATAGAACATCTAAAGTTTATATTGATATATTTTTTGTAATATATGACTTGTATTAGGTTGGTCAAATTGACGATTTAGGGGCACGCGCACGTCCTGTAAACTGAGAGATGGGTAGTAGTAAATTGGAAGCAGATTTAATAATAATTTAAGTGTACATATCAAGTGGGAAACCTCACTTAGGGTGGAATTAATCATCGAAAAACCTTTCGGTTGACGTGTCAAATAACATTAAAAAAATCATCACAGCTGCAGATATACTTTCCAATTTAAGCTACCTACTTGTGCTGGCGTTTTAAATCCTATCAAATGTCCATAGTAAAATATAGCAACTTTTTCCTCAAAAAAATAACAACTTGAACAATGGTCCTGTTCGGGTTATGGCTCTCCATAGAATAAATATTTTACCTTCCTACCCAGCCGATACATGAGAGGATATGTGATGACTGGGCGTGTCCGCTCACTATGCTACATTTTTTAAATTCTTTTTTTCTTTCTCTCTCCATCTCATCGGTAAGATGCATATGACCAGATATACAGGGAGAAAAGTGGACGTATGGCTGCATGCATGAACAACACAGAGGCTTAAAAACAAACACACCCAAACACGGATTCGGATTCGCTGACTTAGGCACAGCAAGTCCCCGCTGACTTTGCCGTAGGATCAAGAATCGAAGGCTGAGATTAGCCAAATCACTGTTCTGATTACTGTTCACATAAACAACTGTTCACACAAATCACTGTTGGTCACACTAGCATCCGATCTGATCCGCCACTTTTCAATCCGACGAACGAGACCGGGCAAAGGTAGCGGTACAGTAGCTTCGCTACCTTTGCCACGGCGAGTCAGCGAATCTGAATCGCCCAAACACTAATAGGACGCGTCCGTGACATTTGAGGGGCTAAATTTGCCTAGTCAGCTGTAGATGCCGTTTACAACACAACCATTGGCCGTGCTCAAACGAAAGCAGGCGGGTTATCAAGGTTATGATTGATGGTTATCCATATGTCAGAGCAGACCACTGGATTGAATTGAATTGAATTCAAATTGCCACCTGCCATCCTGCACTCCTGCTGCTTACTTTTACGCTGTTGTCACCTGGAGCGGAGCCGTGCATGCACGATCCCTGCCAAGATCCACCAAAATGTTTGCAGGAGCTGACCGCACCGGCACCGGGAAGAGTGGACGCACGGCACCACCGCACGCGTGCAAGTGCAAGCCCAAGCCCAGCGGGCATGATGAGTGCCGGCACCACCGCACGCACGTACTAGTACGCCGGTGCGGTGCCGCCGCGGCAGCAGGTAGTGGAGGTGCCCCCCCGGCGGTAACGACAAGTCCATCAGACGGGTGCCTCCCCCGATGTGCATGGAGCCATGGGCCGCTTCAATCAGATCCGCGCGTAGCACCCTTCCTCATCCTCGGTATAAAAATAAAATGCAGGCGATGTGTGCAAGGTACAGGTGCATTTGATGCGAACGGGCGGAGCATGGATGGACGCCGTGCGGAGCCATGTGCGCGCGTCGTGCCCATGGCATGGATTTGCGGTTGCGGGAAGGCATGCCGACCGCAAATTACTCGCGGCCTCCAGCAGCACATCGTCGTCCATGCCCATCCACGCAAGGCTGAACGAACATGTTAACGAGCGCTCTAGTAGGCTAGTACCAAAATCATGGGATCGATCTGCCACCCTGGTGCTACCGAGAGATAAAGCCCTCCCCCGAGCTGGAGATTCTTCAGGCGCGTATGTTTGACCAAGGATAGTAGACTAGACGTTTCCATTCCAGATCATCTGCTTGATCAGAGGAAGCCGCCCCTCTGTCACAACGTATTGCCGTCTGTTACGGAGATCAGGTAGTATACTCTTGAGCTCGAGATTTCTAAATGAAGCCAGTGAAAGTGACCTCGGATGCTCATGCTGGCACATGGTTCATCGATCCACTCCTCACTCACAGCAGCAACATGGCCGGCTGTTGCGTGTTATATACCATCACCAGCTCCAGCTGTGATGTGGAGAGAGTTAAGAACAAAACTACTACAGTGTACAGGCCTCATGTCATGTGCCGTCCGTCGTGCTCTGATCACTGCTCGCAAACAGCAGGCATGGGACGCTGCTGAGTTTGTGCTGGATCTACCATGGTGATGGTGGAGTAGCTCTGTAGCTGGCTGTACATTCTCTTGGAACAGGGGAAACACGTCCGGCCCCGTCTGTCGCGCTAGAAAACGGAATCATGGAACGGACACACGTCGGACAAGAACCATGACCATCGTACGTGTAGCAATCACTGCCGGTTAAAACAGGCAAGGGCATCGACCGACGACGACACCGATGAATGAACAATGTCAATGGAACAGAGGCGCGGCTCCTGATTCGGCATCGCGTGCCGTGTAATATGTTTTGGCGGGAAGCGTAACGTAAACCCTTTTCCCACTGCGCACCACGATTATCCAGTAGTAATTTTCATCAACCTATCGCAGGATAGATGTACTGCTACATCGCACGTGCAATCACGCATGGTCTCGTCTCGTCCCAGTGGCACGGCACCAGTAATTCCGAGTTGTTTTTACTTGACACTCTGCTTAAGACCCGTTGTTACCAGTGGAGAGAGGCAGAGCGCGCATCAAGTGGAGTGGAGCCACGCGCGCGGTCGCAGAGGGTTGCCCACCCCCACGTGCCCGCCCTGACCGAGCCCTTGTTTTTTTTCCTTCTTCTACGTGCGGTGCGATGACCGAGCCTTGTCACGGCTAGGGCCGCGCGAACCGGACAAAAAGACGCAGGCGGGAGTGGCGCTAAAATAAGGCGCACCCCCACGCCGCCCCCTGCCACTCCCATCCATGCTCTCCTCTGCCACCGCATCCGCATCCGCTTGCGCGCTCGTGCCCCTCTCCGTCCCCCAAGCTCCCCGCTCCCGTCCGCGCGCCTCCACCTTCGGCCCGGCCGCCGCGGCAGATCGGCATCAGGAGAGCAACTGAGACAAGATCCGGCACAGCATTACCAAGATCGTAGCACAGGAGGTGAGGAGGGCGGGCATGGAGGAGAAAGCGGCGGAGACGGTGGCGGCCCCGGCGGCGGCGGTTGCGGTGGATCAAGAAGTGGCCTACTGCAGCGAGCACCCCTACCCGCCCGGCGCCGCGGCGGCCGCGGGGGTGGCTGCCGGCAGTGGCATCTGCGCCTTCTGCCTGCAGGAGAAGCTTGGCATGCTGGTCTCCTCCTCCAAGTCCAGCCCCTTCCACCCGCCGCCTTCCTCCGTCACGCCGACCACCCCTCCGCCCAACAGGCTCGCCACCGAAAATCTTTATCCTTCCACCGCCTCTGCCATGGCGATCCCGCCGCACAAGGGCAAGACATCTTCCTCGGCGCCCGCCCCGGTGGCCAGCGGGCTCAGGAGGAGCAAGTCCGTGGCGCCGCGGCCGGAAGAGCCGCAGCTGTCGTCCGGGATCACCTCTGACGGCCCCCGCAAGAAGAGCTTCTGGTCTTTCCTCTACCCCTCCTCCTCCTCCAGCGGCCACCGGAGCGGGTCGTCGTCTCTGGCCAGTGGGGAGGGCGCCGCGTCCGCGAGGAGGAAGTCGGTGTCGGTGGCTTCGGCGACGTCGGCGTCGCTGGGGCGGAGGCTGGAGGCGATAGAGGAGCCTGAGAGCCCGGGCCGCCGCAGCGAGGGGTCGTCGTCCTCGTCGTTCGGGAGAAAGGTGGCGCGGTCGCGCTCCGTGGGCTGCGGCAGCCGCAGCTTCTCGGGGGACTTCTTGGAGCGCCTCTCCACCGGCTTCGGCGACTGCGCGCTCCGGCGCGTCGAGTCCCACCGCGAGCCCAAGCCCAAGGGAAGCGCGCTCGGCCACCTTGGCGGCGCCCGCGACGCCGGCGACGGCGACGAGGATTACGAGTACACGCAGCAGCACAGGATCAAGTGCGCCGGGTTCTTCGGCGGCATCGGCGCCGCGCCCCCGGCCTCATCCTCCTACTGGCTCTCCGCGCCCAGTGGCGGGAGCAGCGCCAGCGCCGGCGGCAACACGAGGGTTTCTGGCACGCGGAGCCACCGGGGCTGGGCGTGGGCGCTGGCGAGCCCCATGAGGGCGCTGAGGCCGACGAGCTCCACGTCCAGCAAAACCATCATGTCGGCATCCGCGACGGCAGGTGGATCGGCGGTGGCGACGAGTTAGCCTCGTCTTTGGATTGTTGCAGCTGCGCACTCCGCGATCAATGGCCGGTTATCAAATCATCGCTCTTCTTCTCGAACTATACTACTACTGCTTCTACTAGTATGAAAATTACTGCTGTTCTTGGTTCTGGTATATGTCCATTCGAGTCCTGAGAAACTGCTCCTAGGGGGAAGGATGGGATATGGGCCGCAGATTAAGCTCTAGCTCGCCTTTCATTTTGTAATTCTGTTCCAATTCGAGATTTTCTCCTGTGGTGTGGTGGAAATAGAGATGTTTTATGTTGAATTCATTCGTGTGCTGTGTTGGAGACGGGACATGGGCATTGAATTGAAAAGGAGAAATTTGGCAATTTGTTCATCAGTTATGTAGTACTCCTTGTTCTTGTGTGCCTTGATTCAGTTTTCATGATGCTGCGACCACACTATACTACGGGTGACCTGTTAAAGCATCTACAACCGTACCCGTCAAAAGTGAGTCGCCCCTCAAATCTCAAATGTCCAAGTCTACAACCGTCTTCCTCATAGCAAATCCTTAAATTCATACACTCTCATGGAATGTAAAACGAACACACGCAACGATATAAATAAACATGCAATGTAAAATAAACACACGCAGCGTAAAAATAAACACACGTAGTTCATTTAGATCACATATAGCGGAGGGGATTCATCTACATTCCATCAAACTATCAAGAATTGGCATGTTCTAAAGGTTTGAACTATCGAGCTCATTTAGAGCAACTCTAACCGATCCCTTATAAATAGAGGAGTAAAACGGCGGAGTAAATTTACTCCACTTAGTTTTGACCATTTCTAGCCGATCCCCTAAACTTAGTGGAATAAAATAAAATTCCCATTTGCAAACACATTTCATTCAACGACATTGGAGTAAATAATTCACCAATTCTTTGCCACTAGAGCAAGACCAATTTCACTCCCTTACAGAGGATAAGGAATCTGCTAGGTCCAGGTTTTACTCCTCTAACCGGTTATAAAGGATCGGTTAGAGTTGCACTTAGATCACATATAGCATAGGGTCTCCTCATACATTCCATCGAACTAGCAAGAAATTTTAATTTTCTAAAAACTAGAGATATCGAGAAAGTTCACCTACGGCTGCCCTAGACATCGCCATCTTCATCACGGAAGTAGCGGTCAAAGAAGCAATATGAATCGAGCCGGGTCTGCTCACTGCCAGAGCTGTCTGAACCGCCACCAGCCTCCTTCTCTTTGGGGATAATATGCAAGGGGCACATACCGCCCGAGTTTGCTCCTTTATGAGGGCACTGAAGGAAATATGCCCTAGAGGCAATAATAAAGTTGCTATTTTATATTTCCTTATATCATGATAAATGTTTATTATTCATGCTAGAATTGTATAAACCGGAAACTTGATAGATGTGTGGATACATAAACAAAACACCGTGTCCCTATTAAGCCTCTACTAGACTAGCTCGTTAATCAAAGATGGTTAAGTTCCCTAGCCATAGACATGTGTTGTCATTTGATGAACGGGATCACATCATTAGGAAAATGATGTGATGGACAAGACCCATCCGTTAGCTTAGCATGTTGATCGGTCAGTTTTACTGCTATTGCTTTCTTCATGTCAAATACGTATTCCTTCGACTATGAGATTATGCAACTCCCTGATACCGGAGGAATACCTTGTGTGCTATCAAATGTCACAACGTAACTGGGTGATTATAAAGATGCTCTACAGGTATCTCCGAAGGTGTTTGTTGGGTTGGCATAGATCGAGAGTAGGATTTGTCACTCCGAGTATCGGAGAGGTATCTCTGAGCCCTCTCGGTAATGCACATCATGATAAGCCTTGCAAGCAATGTGACTAATGAGTTAGTTGCGGGATGATGCATTACGGAACGAGTAAAGAGACTTGCCGGTAACGATATTAAACTGGGTATGAAGATAGCGATGATCGAATCTCGGTCAAGTAACATACCGATGACAAAGGGAATAACGTATGTTGTCATTACGGTTTGACCGATAAAGATCTTCATAGAATATGTAGGAACCAATATGAGCATCCAGGTTCCGCTGTTGGTTATTGACCGGAGAGGTGTCTCGGCGATGTCTACATAGTTCTCGAACCCGTAGGGTCCGCACGCTTAACGTTCGATGATAATTTGTATTATATGAGTTATGTGATTTGGTGACCGAATGTTGTTCGGAGTCCCGGATGAGATCACAGACATGACGAGGAGTCTCAAAATGGTCGAGATGTAAAGATTCATATATAGGACGATAGTATTTGGACACCGGAAGTGTTCCGGGGGTACCGGGTACGAATCGGGTCACCGGAAGGGGTTCCGGGCAACCCCCGACCAACTATATGGGCTTAATGGGCCTAGGGAGGGACAGACCAGCCCACAGGGGGCTGGTGCGCCCCTCCATCAGGTCGGCCAGCCCTAGGGAAGGCAAGGGAGGAGGGCTAGCCCCTCTTTCCTCCCCCTTCTCAAGGAAGAAAGGAAAGGGGGGGGGGTGCCACCTCCTCCTTCCTTCTCCTAGTGCCAAAACAAGGAAGGGGGGCGAATTGGGGTGGGAGCCCAAGTAGGACTCGGCCTACTTGGGCACCCCCTGGCTGCCTCTTCCCCCCCCCCTCAAACCAATATATATATATGTAGGGAGGGGGCGCCTAGAGGACACACAAACATCTGTGAGCCGTGTGCGGTGCCCCCATCCACAGTTTACTCCTCCAGTCATATTGTCGTAGTGCTTAGGCGAAGGCGAAGCCCTGCGTGGATCACTTCACCATCACCGTCACTGATACGTCTCCAACGTATCTATAATTTTTGATTGCTCCATGCTATATTATCTACTGTTTTGGACTATATTGGGCTTTATTTTCCACTTTTATATTATTTTTGGGACTAACCTATTAACCGGAGGCCCAGCCCAGAATTGCTGTTTTTTTGCCTATTTCAGTGTTTCGGAGAAATAGAATATCAAATGGAGTCCAAACGGAATAAAATCTTCGGGAACGTGATTTTCTCACCGAACGTGATCCAGGAGACTTGGACCCTACTTCAGGGAGTCAAAGAGGAGGTCACGAGGGTGGGGGGCGCCCCCCCTAGGGCACGCCCCCTGCCTTGTGGGCCCCTCGGTGCTCCACCGACGTACTCCTTCCTCCTATATATACCTACGTACCCCCAAACGATCAGAACAGGAGCCAAAAACCTAATTCCACCATCGCAACTTTCTGTATCCACGAGATCCCATCTTGGGGCCTATTCCGGAGCTCCGTCGGAAGAGGGCCATCATCACGGAGGGCTTCTACATCATCATAGCCTCTCCGATGAAGTGTGAGTAGTTTACCTCAGACCTTCGGGTCCATAGTTAGTAGCTAGATGGCTTCTTCTCTCTCTTTGAATCTCAATACAAAGTTCTCCCCCTCTCTTGTGGAGATCTATTCGATGTAATCTTCTTTTTGCGGTGTGTTTGTTGAGACCGATGAATTGTGGGTTTATGATCAAGTCTATCTATGAATAATATTTGAATCTTCTCTGAATTCTTTTATGTATGATTGGTTATCTTTGCAAGTCTTTTCGAATTATCCGTTTGGTTTGGCCAACTAGATTGGTAGTTCTTTCCATGGGAGAAGTGCTTAGCTTTGGGTTCGATCTTGCGGTGTCCTTACCTAGTGACAGAAGGGGCAGCAAGGCACGTATTGTATCGTTGCCATCGAGGATAACAAGATGGGGTTTATTTCATATTGCATGAATTTATCTCTCTACATCATGCCATCTTGCTTAAGGCATTACTCTATTTTTAACTTAATACTCTAGATGCATGCTGGATAGCGGTCGATGAGTGGAGTAATAGTAGTAGATGCAGAATCGTTTCGATCTACTTGTCACGGACGTGATGCCTATATACATGATCATGCCTAGATATTCTCATAACTATGCTCAATTCTGTCAATTGCTCAACAGTAATTTGTTCACCCATCATAGAATATTTATGCTCTTGAGAGAAGCCACTAGTGAAACCTATGGCCCCCGGGTCTATTCTCATCATATCAATCTCCATTACTTTAATCTTGCTTTGCTTTTTTACTTTGCTTTTACTTTTTACTTTGCATCTTTATATCAAAAATACCAAAAATATTATATCTATCAGATCTCACTCTTGTAAGTGACCGTGAAGGGATTGACAACCCCTAATCGCGTTGGTTGCGAGTAGCTATCGCTTTGTGCAGGTACGAGGGACTTGAGCGTGGCCTCCTACTGGATTGATACCTTGGTTCTCAAAAACTGAGGGAAATACTTACGCTACAATGCTGCATCATTCCTTCCTCTTCAGGGAAAACCAAGCAAGCTCAAGACGTAGCAAGAAGGATTTTTGGCGCTGTTGCCGGGGAGTCTACGCAAAAAGTCAATATACCAAGTACCCATCACAATACCTATCTCTCGCATTACATTATTTGCCATTTGCCTCTCGTTTTCCTCTCCCCCAATTCACCCTTGCCATTTTATTCGCCCCCTCTCTCTCTCTATCCTCTCTCTCTATTTGCCTCTTTTGCCCGTTTGCTCTTGTTTTCTTGTGTGCTAGTTTGTTTGCTTGTCGTCATGACTAGTCTCATATCTTCTCCGTTGTCTCCCGAGAGTGAAGTTCTAAATTTTAAACAAAGGGAGGGAGAAAATCTAAAAGATGCTTGGTATAGAATTTGCAATGCTCAAAATAGATCTACCAGGAAGCAATCTACCTTAGTTCTTCTCCGCAATTTTTATGTAGGTGTTAATCCTTGGTATAGATATATCCTCGATACCATTACCGGAGGGAACTTCTTGGGTAGCCATACTTTTGATTCTTATAATGCTATGCTAAATTTATTTGGCTCACTACCTCTTTTGGTTAATGGAACCATGTTAGCTTTGGAGCATGTTATGCAAAGACTTGAAATTATTGAAAATAAAGTTGCTACTATTGAATCAATTGAAAATCTAGATAAAAAGATCCACAATCAAATTACTCAATATGGATCTAAGGTAGGAATGACTTTGAAAAATATTAAGGAAAAGGAACCCATAGTTAATGAGAAGATGAACTTAGATTCTACTAGAATTTATAAACTTGAGGGTATCATTACAAACTTGGGAACCGCTTTATCTTCCGTAAAGAATACTCCAAGTCCTCCTACTAAAATTTCCAAGCTTATGTATGTTCCTAAAAATATGGGTGAACCATCTAAGGAAACTGCGGATCTTAAATCTATAAGTATTCATCCCAATCTTTTTGATATCATTAAGGAACCAATTGCTACAAATGAATTTTTCGATCTTGTGCCTAAAAGTTTAATAATCACTAGAAATAAAGAAATTCCTAAGGGAAATAGATGCCTCATCGAAGAATTGCCTACCAAAGATGGCAATACCTAGATCTATCCTCGCTTTTATGCCTAGCTAGGGGCGTTAAACGATAGCGCTTGTTGGGAGGCAACGCAATTTTATTTTTATTCCTTGCTTTTTGCTCCTGTTTAGTAATAAATAAATTATTTAGCCTCTGTTTTGGTTGTGTTTTTTGTGTTTAATTAGTGTTTGTGCCAAGTAGAACCGTTGGGAAGACTTGGGGAAGTCTTGTTGAACTTGCTGTAAAAAACAGAAACTTTAGCGCTCACGAGAACTGCTGTCATTTTTCTTTGAAGAGGGCTATTTAGTTAATTATTTTTTCATATGATTAATAGATAAATTCCCCACGTCCAAAATTTATTTTAGAATTTTTGGGGTTCCAGATCTTGCGCTAGCTACAGATTACTACAGACTGTTCTGTTTTTGACAGATTCTCTTTTTCGTGTGTTGTTTGCTTATTTTGATGAATCTATGGCTAGTAAAATAGTTTATAATCCATATAGAAGTTGGAATACAGTAGGTTTAACACCAATATAAATTAAGAATGAGTTCATTATAGTAACTTGAAGTGGTCTTTTGTTTTCTTTCGCTAACGGAGCTCACGAGTTTTCTATTTTGAGTTTTGTGTTGTGAAGTTTTCAAGTTTTGGGTGAATTCTTTTGATGGATCATGGAACAAGGAGTGGCAAGAGCCTAAGCTTGGGGATACCCATGGCACCCCTAATATAATACAAGGACACCAAAAAGTCAAAGCTTGGGAATGCCCCAGAAGGCATCCCCTCTTTCGTCCACTTCCATCGGTAATTTACTTGGAGCTATATTTTTATTCACCAACATGATATGTGTTTTGCTTGAAGCGTCTTGTATTATTTGTGTCTTTGTGTCTTAGTATGCCACAATCATCCTTGCTGTACACACCTTTTGAGAGAGCCATACATGAATTAAAATTCGATAGAATACTCTATGTGCTTCACTTATATCTTTTGAGCTATGTAGTTTTGCTCTATGTGCTTCACTTATATCTTTTTGAGCTATGTTGTTTTGCTCTATGTGCTTCACTTATATCTTTTGAGCTATGTAGTTTTGCTCTATGTGCTTCACTTATATCTTTTGAGCTAAGTAGTTTTGCTCTAGGTGCTTCACTTATATCTTTTGAGTGTTATAATTTTGCTCTATGTGCTTCACTTAGATCTTTTAGAGCACGGTGGTGGATTTGTTTTAAAGAAAACTATTGATCTCTCATGCTTCACTTAAATTATTTTGAGAGCCTCTTAATAGCATGGTAATTTTCTTAATAATAATATGCTTGGTATTCAAGATTTATGAAACTTTCTTTTGAGTGTGTTGAATACTAAGAAAAGATTGAAGCATGATAATTGTTTTGAGATATGGAGGTGATAATATTAAAGTCATGCTAGTTGAGTAGTTGTGAATTTAAAGAATACTTGTGTTAAAGTTTGTGATTCCCATAGCATGCACGTATGGTGAACCGTTATGTGACGAAGTCGGAGCATGATTTATTTATTGATTGTCTTCCTTATGAGTGGCGGTCGGGGACGAGCGATGGTCTTTTCCTACCAATCTATCCCCCTAGGAGCATGCGCGTAATACTTTGCTTTGATAACTTCTAGATTTTTGCAATAAGTATATGAGTTCTTTATGACTAATGTTGAGTCCATGGATTATACACACTCTCACCCTTCCACCTTTGCTAGCCTCTCTAATACCGCGCACCTTTCGCCGGTATCATACACCTACCATATACCTTCCTCAAAACAGCCACCATACCTACCTATTATGGCATTTCCATAGCCATTCCGAGATATATTGCCATGCAACTTTCCACCATCTAGTTCATCATGACACATTCATCATTGTCATATTGCTTAGCATGATCATGTAGTTGACATAGTATTTGTGGCAAAGTCACCGTTCATAATTTCTTCATACTTGTCACTCTTGATTCATTGCATATCCCGGTACACCGCCAGAGGCATCCATATAGAGTCATACTTTGTTTTAGAATTGAGTTGTAATCATTGAGTTGTAAATAAATAAAAGTGTGATGCTCATCATTCAATAGAGCATTGACCCAAATAAAAAAAAGGCCAAAGAGAAAAAAAGAAGACCCAAAAAAAGAAAATAAATAAAAAGGGGAAATGCTACTATCCTTTTTCCACACTTGTGCTTCAAAGTAGCACCATGATATAGCGAGTCTCATATATTGTGCTTCAAAGTAGCACCATGTTCTTCATATAGAGAGTCTGATATGTTGTCACTTTCATATACTAGTGGGAATTTTTCATTATAGAACTTGGCTTGTATATTCCAATGATGGGCTTCCTCAAAATTGCCCTAGGTCTTCGTGAGCAAGCAAGTTGGATGCACACCCACTTAGTTTCTTTTGTTGAGCTTTCATACATTTATAGCTCTAGTGCATCCGTTGCGTGGCAATCCCTACTCACTCACATTGATATCTATTGATGGGCATCTCCATAGCCCGTTGATACGCCTAGTTGATGTGAGACTATCTTCCCCTCCTTTTTGTCTTCTCCACAACCACCCTTCTATTCCACCTATAGTGCTATATCCATGGCTCACGCTCATGTATTGCGTGAAAATTGAAAAAGTTTTGAAAAAGTTAGAGTATGAAACAATTGCTTGGCTTGTCATCGGGGTTGTGCATGATTTAAATACTTTGTGTGGTGAAGATGGAGCATAGCCAGACTATATGATTTTGTAGGGATAACTTTCTTTGGCCATGTTATTTTGAGAAGACATGATTGCTTTGTTAGTATGCTTGAAGTATTATTATTTTTATGTCAATATAAACTTTTGTCTTGAATCTTTCTAATCTGAATATTCATACCACAATTAAGAAGATTTGCATTGAAATTATGCCAAGTAGCACTCCGCATCAAAAATTCTCTTTTTATCATTTACCTACTCGAGGACGAGCAGGAATTAAGCTTGGGGATGCCTGATACGTCTCCAACGTATCTATAATTTTTGATTGCTCCATGCTATATTATCTATTGTTTTGGACTATATTGGGCTTTATATTCCAATTTTATATTTATTTTGGGACTAACCTATTAACCGGAGGCCTAGCCCAGAATTGCTGTTTTTTGCCTATTTCAGTGTTTCGGAGAAACAGAATATCAAACGGAGTCCAAACGGAATAAAATCTTCGGGAACGTGATTTTCTCACCGAACGTGATCCAGGAAACTTGGACCCTACTCCAGGGAGTCAAAGAGGAGGTCACAAGGGTGGGGGCGCCCCCCCTAGGGCGCGCCCCCTGCCTCGTGGGCCCCTCGGTGCTCCACCGACGTACTCCTTCCTCCTATATATACCTACGTACCCCCAAACGATCAGAACAGGAGCCAAAAACCTAATTCCACCACCGCAACTTTCTGTATCCACGAGATCCCATCTTGGGGCCTGTTCCGAAGCTCCGCCGGAAGAGGGCCGTCATCACGGAGGGCTTCTACATCATCATAGCCTCTCCGATGAAGTGTGAGTAGTTTACCACCTTCGGGTCCATAGTTAGTAGCTAGATGGCTTCTTCTCTCTCTTTTAATCTCAATACAAAGTTCTCCCCCTCTCTTGTGGAGATCTATTCGATGTAATCTTCTTTTTGCGGTGTGTTTGTTGAGACCGATGAATTGTGGGTTTATGATCAAGTCTATCTATGAATAATATTTGAATCTTCTCTGAATTCTTTTATGTATGATTGGTTATCTTTGCAAGTCTTTTCGAATTATCCGTTTGGTTTGGCCAACTAGATTGGTAGTTCTTTCCATGGGAGAAGTGCTTAGCTTTGGGTTCGATCTTGCGGTGTCCTTACCTAGTGACAGAAGGGGCAGCAAGGCACGTATTGTATCGTTGCCATCGAGGATAACAAGATGGGGTTTATTTCATATTGCATGAATTTATCTCTCTACATCATGTCATCTTGCTTAAGGCATTACTCTGTTTTTAACTTAATACTCTAGATGCATGCTGGATAGCGGTCGATGAGTGGAGTAATAGTAGTAGATGCAGAATCGTTTCGATCTATTTGTCACGGACGTGATGCCTATATACATGATCATGCCTAGATATTCTCATAACTATGCTCAATTCTGTCAATTGCTCAACATTAATTTGTTCACCCACCGTAGAATACTTATGCTCTTGAGAGAAGCCACTAGTGAAACCTATGGCCCCCGGGTCTATTCTCATCATATCAATCTCCATTACTTTAATATTGCTTTCCTTTTTTACTTTGCATCTTTATACCAAAAATACCAAAAATATTATATCTATTAGATCTCACTCTCGTAAGTGACCGTGAAGGGATTGACAACCCCTAATCGTGTTGGTTGTGAGTTGCTATCGCTTTGTGCAGGTACGAGAGACTTGAGCGTGGCCTCCTACTGGATTGATACCTTGGTTCTCAAAAACTGAGGGAAATACTTATGCCACTCTGCTGCATCATCCCTTCCTCTTCAGGGAAAACCAACGCAAGCTCAAGACGTAGCAGTCACCACGGCGTCGTGCTGACGAAACTCTCCCTCGACAGTTTGCTGAATCAAGAGTTCAAGGGCCGTCATCGAGCTGAACGTGTGTAGAACTCGGAGGTGTCGTACGTTCGGTGCTTGATCGGTCGGAACAAGAAGAAGTTTGACTACATCAACCGCGTTGTCAAACACTTCCGCTTTCGGTCTACGAGGGTACTGGACACATTTCCCCCTTCTCGTTGCTATGCATGTCCTAGATAGATCTTGCGTGAGCATAGGATTTTTTTTGAAATTGCATGCTACGTTCCCCTAAAGTGGCATCCGAGCCAGGTCTATGCGTAGATGATATGCATGAGTAGAACACAAAGAGTTGTAGGCGATGATCATCATACTGCTTACCACCAATGTCTTATTTTGATTCAACAGTATTGTTGGATGAAGCAGCCCGGACCAACCTTACATGACCACGTTCATGAGACCGGTTCCACCGATAGACATGCAACTAGTTTTACATAAAGGTGGCTGGCGGGTGTTTGTTTCTCCAACTTTAATTGAATCGAATTTGACTGCGGCCGGTCCTTGTTGAAGGTTAAAACAACAAACTTGATAAATCATCGTTGTGGTTTTGATGCGTAGGTAAGAGCGGTTCTTACTAGAAGCCCGTAGCAGCCACGTAAAACTTACAACAACAAAGTAGAGGACGTTGATATGTCTCCAACGTATCTATAATTTTTGATTGTTCCATGCTATTATATTATCTGTTTTGGATGTTTATGGGCTTTATTATACACTTTTATATTATTTTTGGGACTGACCTATTAACCGGAGGCCCAACCCAAATTGTTGTTTTCTTGCCTATTTCAGTGCTTTGAAGAAAAGGAATATCAAAAGGAGTCCAAACGGAATGAAACTTCGGGAGAGTTATTTTTGGAACGGAAGCAATCCAGGAGATTTGGAGTAGAAGTCAGGGAAGCTTCGAGGTGGCCACGAGGCAGGGAGGCGCGCCTGCCCACAGGGCGTGCCCCCACCCTCGTGGGCCCCTCGTGGCTCCCGCGACCGACTTCTTTCGCATATA
>NC_041382.1:506552540-506558058 GCF_002162155.2 Triticum dicoccoides | reverse complement strand
AAACAGAATAGATCGGTAGTCGGTAGTTCCGCCGCCAGAAGCCTTCGTAGCCACCAAAAACCAATCTAGACCTGTTCCAGCACCCTGCCGGAGGGGGGAATCCCTCTCCGGTGGCCATCTTCATCATCCTGGCGCTCTCCATGTCGAGGAGGGAGTAGTTCACCCTTGGGGCTGAGGGTATGTACCAGTAGCTATGTGTTTGATCTCTCTCTCTCTCTCTCTCTCTCTCTCTCTCTCTCTCTCGTGTTCTTGAGTCGGCACGATCTTGATGTATCGCGAGCTTTGTTATTATAGTTGGATCTTATGATGTTTCTCCCCCTCTACTCTCTTGTAATGAATTGAGTTTTCCCTTTGAAGTTATCTTATCAGATTGAGTCTTTAAGGATTTGAGAACACTTGATGCATGTCTTGCATGTGCTTATTTTTGGTGACAATGGGATATCACGTGATCCACTTGATGTATGTTTTTGTGATCAACTTGCGAGTTCCGTGACCTCGTGAACTTATGCATAGGGGTTGGCACATGTTTTCGTCTTGACTCTCCGATAGAAACTTTGGGGCACTCTTTGAAGTTCTTTGTGTTGGTTGAATAGATGAATCTGAGATTGTGTGATGCATATCATATAATCATACCCACGGATACTTGATACTTGAGGTGACATTGGAGTATCTAGGTGACACTAGGGTTTTGGTTGATTTGTGTCTTAAGGTGTTATTCTAGTACGAACTATATGATAGATTGAATGGAAAGAATAGCTTCATGTTATTTTACTACGGACTCTGAATAGATCGATCAGAAAGGATAACTTTGAGGTGGTTTCATACCTTTCCATAATCTCTTCGTTTGTTCTCCGCTATTAGTGACTTTGGAGTGACTCTTTGTTGCATGTTGAGGGATAGTTATATGATCCAATTATGTTATTATTGTTGAGAGAACTTGCACTAGTGAAAGTATGAACCCTAGGCCTTGTTTCCTAGCATTGCAATACCGTTTACGCTCACTTTTATCATTAGTTACCTTGCTTTTTTATATTTTCAGATTACAAAAACCTTTATCTACCATCCATATTGCACTTGTATCACCATCTCTCCGCCAAACTAGTGCACCTATACAATTTACCATTGTATTGGTGTGTTGGGGACACAAGATACTCTTTGTTATTTGGTTGCAGGGTTGTTTGAGAGAGACCATCTTCATCCTACGCCTCCCACGGATTGATAAACCTTAGGTCATCCACCTGAGGGAAATTTGCTACTGTCCTACAAACCTCTGCACTTGGAGGCCCAACAACGTCTACAAGAAGAAGGTTGTGTAGTAGACATCAAGCTCTTTTCTGGCGCCGTTGCCGGGAAGGTTAGCGCTTGAAGGTATATCTTTAGATCTTGCAATCGAATCTTTTTGTTTCTTGTTTTATCACTAGTTTAGTCTATAAAAGAAAATGACAAAAAAATGGAATTGAGGGTACCTCATATGCTTCATCTTTTTAATATCTTTCATGAAAATAAGGATTCTGATAATTGTGCCAAAGTGTTAGAAGAAGAATGCATTAGAATGTTTGGCAATAAATCTTTGTATGATGAGCATGATTGCAATGTTGTTAGTATGAATTCCTTGAATATCCATGATGCTAATGATATGCAAAGCCACAAGCTTGGGGAAGCTATGTTTGATGAAGATGATATTTTTTGTTCCCCAAGTTTTGATGAGCAAATTTATTATGATGAAAGCATGCCTCCTATTTATGATGATTATACTGATCAAAGTAGATTTGGAGAGGTCATGACTTTATTTAGTGATGAATCCACTATTTCGGAAGAGGTTCCAATTGATTATGAGAACAAAGTTGCTATCTATGATGATTATTGTGATGACATGTATGCTATAAAGAATAATGATAACCATGAAACTTGTCATCATGATTTTAGTTTTCAATTGGATTATGCCTCACATGATAGTTATTTTGTTGAGTTTGCTCCCACTACTATTCATGAGAAGAAATTTGCTTATCTGGAGAGTAATACAAATTATATGCTTGTGCATCATGAAAATAGTGCTTTTATGTGATAGTTATATTGTTGGATTCATTCATGAGGGAGGAGTATATGCGTGTAGGAATTGCAATAATATCAAGTTTCCTCTCTATGTGCTTAAAATCTTGAAGTTATGCTTGTTTTGCCTTTCTAAGCTAGTTGATTATTGTTCCCATAAGTTGTTTGCTCACAAAATCCCTATGCATAGGAAGTGGTTTAGACTAAAATGTGTTAGTAATATGCTTCATTATGCTCTCTCTATGTTTCAATTCTTATTTTTATGTGAGCATCATTGAAATCATCATGCCTAGCTAGGGGCGTTAAACGATAGCGCTTGTTGGGAGGCAACCCAACTTTATTTTTGGTCCTTGCTTTTTTCTCCTGTTTAGTAATAAATAATTCATCTACCCTCTGTTATGATTGAGTTTTTATGTTTTAATTAGTGTTTTTGCCAAGTAGAACCTTTGGGAAGACTTGGGGAAAGTCTTTGCGATCTTGCTGTAAAAAACAGAAACTTTAGCGCTCACGAGATTTGCTGCCATTTTTTTAATGGAGAGCGCTATTTAGTTAATTATTTTTGCATATGATTAATATACAAAATTCCTCAGGTCCACCAATTTAGTTTAGAATTTTATGAGTTCCAGAAGTATACATTTGATACAGATTACTACAGACTGTTCTGTTTTTGACATATTCTGTTTTCTATGTGTTGTTTGCTTATTTTGATGAATCTATGAGTAGTATCGGAGGGTATGAACCATAGATGAGTTGGAATGCAGTAGATATTACACCAATATGAATTTAGAATGAGTTCACAACAGTACCTAAGTGGTGATTTATTTTCTTATACTAACGGAGCTTACGAGTTTTCTGTTAAGTTTTGTGTTGTGAAGTTTTCAAGTTTTGGGTAAAGATTTGATGGACTATGGAATAAGGAGTGGCAAGAGCCTAAGATTGGGGATGCCCAAGGCACCCCAAGGTAATATTCAAGGACAACCAAGAGCCTAAGCTTGGGGATGCTCCGGATGGCATCCCCTCTTCCGTCTTCGTTCATCGGTAACTTTACTTGGGGCTATATTTTTATTCACCATATAATATGTGTTTCACTTGGAGCGTCATTTTATTTTCTTTTGTTTTGCTTGCTGTTTGAATAAAATACCAAGATCTGAAATTATTAAATGTTAGAGAGTCTTCACATATTTGCATAATTATTCGACTACTCATTGATCTTCAGTTATATCTTTTGGAGTAGTTTGTCATTTGCTCTAGTGCTTCACTTATATCCTTTTAGAGCACGCCGGTGGTTTTATTTTGAAGAAATAGTTGAACTCTCATGATTCACTTATATAATTTTGGGAGTCTTTAGAACAGCATGGTAATTTGCTTTGGTTATGAAATTAGTCCTAATATGATGGGCATCCAAGAGGGATATAATAAAAACTTTCATACAAAGTGCATTGAATACTATGAGAAGTTTGATACTTGATGATTGTTTTGAGATATGAAGATGGTGATATTAGAGTCATGCTAGTTGAGTAGTTGTGAATTTGAGAGATACTTGTGTTAAAGTTTGTGATTCCCGTAGCATGCACGTATGGTGAACCGTTACGTGATGAAGTCGGAGCATGGTTTATTTTTTGATTGTCTTCCTTATGAGTGGCGGTCGGGGATGAGCGATGGTCTTTTCCTACCAATCTATCCCCCTAGGAGTATGCGCGTAGTACTTTGTTTCGATGACTAATAGATTTTTGCAATAAGTATGTGAGTTCTTTATGATTAATGTTGAGTCCATGGATTATACGCACTCTCACCCTTCCACCATTGCTAGCCTCTCTAAATACCGCGCAACTTTCGCCGGTACCATAAACCCACCATATATATTCCTCAAAACAGCCACCATACCTACCTATTATGACATTTTCATAGCCATTCCAAGATATATTGCCATGCAACTTTCCACCATTCCGTTTATTATGACACGCTCCATCATTGTCATATTGCTTTGCATGATCATGTAGTTGACATCGAATTTGTGGCAAAGCCACCATTCGTAATTCTTTCATACATGTCACTCATAAGTCATTGCACATCCCGGTAGACCGCCGGAGGCATTCATATAGAGTCATATCCTGTTCTAAGTATCAAGTTGTAATTTTTTGAGTTGTAAGTAAATAAAAGTATGATGATCGTCATTATTAGAGCATTGTCCCAGTGAGGAAAGGATGATGGAGACTATGATTCCCCCACAAGTCGGGATGAGACTCCGGACGAAAAATAAAAAAAGAGAAAAAACAGGCCATAAAAAAAGGAGAAGGCCCAAAAAAACAAAACAAAAAACAAAAAAACAAAAAAAATGAGAGAAAAAGAGAGAAGGGGCAATGCTACTATCCTTTTACCACACTTGTGCTTCAAAGTAGCATCATGATCTTCATGATAGAGAGTCTCCTATGTTGTCACTTTCATAAACTAGTGAGAATTTTTCATTATAGAACTTGGCTTGTATATCCAATGATGGGCTTGCTCAAAATGCCCTAGGTCTTCGTGAGCAAGCAAGTTGGATGCACACCATTTAGTTTCTTTTGTTGAGCTTTCATACACTTATAGCTCTAGTGCATCTGTTGCATGGCAATCCCTACTCACTCACATTGATATCTATTGATGCGCATCTCCATAGCCCGTTGATACGCCTAGTTGATGTGAGACTATCTTCTCCTTTTGTCTTCTCCACAGCCACCATTCTATTCCACCCATAGGGCTATGTCCATGTCTCACGCTCATGTATTGCGCGAAGATTGAAAAAGTTTGAGAACATCAAAAGTATGAAACAATTGCTTGGCTTGTCATCGAGGTTGTGCATGATTTAAATATTTTGTGTGATGAAGATAGAGCATAGCCAGACTATATGATTTTGTAGGGATAGCTTTCTTTGGCCATGTTATTTTGAGAAGACATGATTACTTTGTTAGTATGCTTGAAGTATTATTATTTTTAGGTCAATATTAAACTTATGTCATGAATCTTATGGATCTGAATATTCTTGCCACAATAAACAGAATTACATGGATAAATACGTTGGGTAGCATTCCACATCAAAAATTCTGTTTTTATCATTTACCTACTCGAGGACGAGCAGGAATTAAGCTTGGGGATGCTGATACGTCTCTAATGTATCTATAATATTTGATTGTTCCATGCTATTATATTATCTGTTTTGGTTGTTTATGGGCTTTATTATATACTTTTATATTATTTTTGGGACTAACGTATTAACCGGAGGCCCAGCCTAAATTGCTGTTTTCTTGCCTATTTCAGTGTTTTGAAGAAAAGGAATATCAAACGGAGTCCAAACGGAATGAAACCTTCGGGAGAGTTATTTTTGGAACGGAAGCAATCTAGGAGACTTGGAGTAGACGTCACGGAAGCTTCGAGGTGGCCATGAGGCACGGAGGCGCGCCCCAACACTCGTGGGCCCCTCGTGGCTCCCCTG
>NC_041382.1:506535208-506552140 GCF_002162155.2 Triticum dicoccoides | reverse complement strand
AATAGAATAGATCGGGAGTTCTGCCGCCAGAAGCCTCCGTCGCCACCGAAAACCAATCTAGACTCCTTCCGGCACCCTGCCGGAGGCGGGAATCCCTCTTCGGTGGCCATCTTTATCATCCCGGCGCTCTCCATGTCGGGGAGGGAGTAGTTCACCCTCGGGGCTGAGGGTATGTACTAGTAGCTATGTGTTTGATCTCTCTCTCTCTCTCTCTCTCTCTCTCTCGTGTTCTTGAGTCGGCACGATCTTGATGTATCGCGAGCTTTGCTGTTATAGTTGGATCTTATGATGTTTCTCCCCCTCTACTCTCTTGTAATGAATTGAGTTTTCCCTTTGAAGTTATCTTATCGGATTGAGTCTTTAAGGATTTGAGAACACTTGATGTATGTCTTGCATGTGCTTATCTGTGGTGACTATGGGATATCACGTGATCCACTTGATGTATGTTTTGGTGATCAATTTGCGAGTTCCGTGACCTCGTGAACTTATGCATAGGGGTTGGCACATGTTTTTGTCTTGACTCTCCGGTAGAAACTTTGGGGCACTCTTTGAAGTTCTTTGTGTTGGTTGAATAGATAAATCTGAGATTGTGTGATGCATAGTATAATCATACGCACGGATACTTGAGGTGACATTGGAGTGACATTAGGGTTTTGGTTGATTTGTGTCTTAAGGTGTTATTCTAGTATGAACTCTCGAATAGATCGATCCGAAAGAATAACTTTGAGGTGATTTCGTACCCTACAATAATCTCTTTGTTTGTTCTCCGCTATTAGTGACTTTGTAGTGACTCTTTGTTGCATATTGAGGGATAGTTATATGATCCAATTATGTTATTATTGTTGAGAGAACTTGCACTAGTGAAAGTATGAACCCTAGGCCTTGTTTCCTAGCATTGCAATACCGTTTACGCTCACTTTTATCGCTTGCTACCTTGCTGTTTTTTATATTTTCAGATTACAAAAACCTTTATCTACCATCCATATTGCACTTGTATCACCATCTCTTCGCCGAACTAGTGCACCTATGCAATTTACCTTTGTATTAGGTGTGTTGGGGACACAAGAGACTCTTTGTTATTTAGTTGTAGGGTTGGTTGAGAGATACCATCTTCATCCTACGCCTCCCACAGATTGATAAACCTTAGGTCATCCACTTGAGGGAAATTTGCTACTGTCCTACAAACCTTTGCACTTGGAGGCCCAACAATGTCTACAAGAAGTAGGTTGTGTAGTAGACATTAAGCTCTTTTCTGGCGCCGTTGCCGGGAGGTTAGCGCTTGAAGGTATATCTTTAGATCTTGCAATCAAATCTTTTTGTTTCTTGTTTTATCACTAGTTTAGTTTATAAAAGAAAACTACAAAAAAATGGAATTGATGGTACCTCATATGCTTCATCTTTTTAATATCTTTCATGAAAGTAAGGATTCCGATAATTGTGCCAAAGTGTTAGAAGAAGAATGCATTAGAATGTTTGGCACTAAATATGTGTATGATGAGCATGATTGCAATGTTGTTAGTACGAATTCCTTGAATATCTATGATGTTAATGATATGCAAAGCCACAAGCTTGGGGATGCTATGACGAATATGATATTTTTAGTCCCCCAAGTTTTGAAGTGCAAATTTATTATGATGATAGCATGCCTCCTCTTTATGATGATTATGTTGATGAACGTGGTTTCGGAGAGGTCATGACTTTATTTAGTGACGAATCCACTATTTCGGAAGAGGTTCCAATTGATTTTGAGAACAAAGTTTCTATCTATGATGATTATTGTGATGACATGTATGCTATAAAGAACAATGATAACCATGAAACTTGTCATCTTGATTTTAATTTTCAATTGGATTATGCCTCACATGATAATTATTTTGTTGAGTTTGCTCCCACTATTATCCATGATAAGAAATTCGCTTATGTGGAGAGTGATAAAATTTATATGCTTGTAGATCATGAAAAGAATGCTTTATATGATAGTTATATTGTTGAATTCATTCATGATGCTACTAAAAATTATTATGAGGAAGGAACATATGCTTGTAGGAATTGGAATAATATCAAGTTTCCTCTCTGTGTGCTTAAAGTTTTGAAGTTATGCTTGTTTTACCTTCCTATGCAAGTTGATTCTTGTTCCCACAAGTTGTTTGCTCACAAAATCCCTATGCATAGGAAGTGGGTTAGACTTAAATGTGCTAGTCATATTCTTCATGATGCTCTCTTTATGTTACAATTCTTATCTTTTATGTGAGCATCATTGAAATCATCATGCCTAGCTAGAGGCATTAAACGATAGCGCTTGTTGGGAGGCAACCCAACTTCATTTTTGTTATTTGCTTTTTGCTCCTGTTTAGTAATAAATAATTCATCTAGCCTCTGTTTAGATGTGGTTTTGTACTTTTAATTAGTGTTTGTGCCAAGTAGAACCTTTGGGAAGAATTGGGGAAAGTCTTTGCGATCTTGCTGTAAAAAATAGAAACTTTAGCGCTCATGAGATTTGCTGCCAGTTTTAATGGAGAGTGATATTTAGTTAATTATTTTTGCAGATGATTAATAGACAAATTCCTCAGGTCGACCAATTTATTTCAGAACTTTATGAGTTCCAGAAGTATACGTTTGATACAGATTACTACAGACTGTTCTGTTTTTGACAGATTCTGTTTTCTATGTGTTGTTTGCTTATTTTGATGAATCTATGAGTAGTATCGGAGGGTATGAACCATAGAGAAGTTGGAATACAGTAGATATTACACCAATATGAATTTACAATGAGTTCACAACAGTACCTAAGTGGTGATTTATTTTCTTATACTAACGGAGCTTACGAGTTTTCTGTTAAGTTTTGTGTTGTGAAGTTTTCAATTTTTTGGTAAAGATTCGATGGACTATGGAATAAGGAGTGGCAAGAGCCTAAGCTTGGGGATTCCCAAGGCACCCCAAGGTAATATTCAAGGACAACCAAGAGCCTAAGCTTGGGGATGCCCCGGAAGGCATCCCCTCTTTCGTCTTCATTCATCGGTAACTATACTTGGAGCTATATTTTTATTCGCCACATGATATGTGTTTTGCTTGGAGCGTCATTTTATTTTATTTTATTTTATTTTGCTTGCTATTTGAATAAAATACCAAGATCTGAAATTCTTAAATGTTAGAGAGTCTTCACATAGTTGCATAATTATTCGAGTACTCATTGATCTTCACTTATATCTTTCGGAATAGTTTGTCATTTGCTCTAGTGCTTCACTTATATCCATTTAGAGCACGGAAGTGGTTTTATTTTGTAGAAATAGTTGAACTCTCATGATTCACTTATATTATTTTGAGAGTCTTTTAGAACAGCATGGTAGTTTGCTTTGGTTATGAATTTAGTCCTAATATGATAGGCATCCAAGAGGGATATAATAAAAACTTTCATATAAAGTGCATTGAATACTATGAGAAGTTTGATACTTGATGATTGTTTTGAGATATGAAGATGGTGATATTAGAGTCATGCTAGTTGAGTAGTTTTAAATTTGAGATATACTTGTGTTAAAGTTTGTGATTCCCGTAGCATGCACGAATGGTGAACCGTTATGTGATGAAGTCGGAGCATGATTTATTTATTTATTGTCTTCCTTATGAGTGGCGGTCGGGGACGAGCGATGGTCTTTTCCTACCAATCTATCCCCCTAGGAGCATGCGTGTAGTACTTTGTTTCGATAACTAATAGATTTTTGCAATAAGTATGTGAGTTCTTTATGACTAATGTTGAGTCCATGGATTATACGCACTCTCAACCTTCCACCATTGCTAGCCTCTCTAGTACTGCGCAACTATCACCGGTATCATAAAACCCACCATTTATCTTCCTCAAAACAGCCACCATACCTACTGATGTCTACTACACAACCTTATTCTTGTAGACGTTGTTGGGCCTCCAAGTGCATAGGTTTGTAGGACAGTAGCAAATTTCCCTCAAGTGGATGACCTAAGGTTTATCAATCCGTAGGAGGCGTAGGATGAAGATGGTCTCTCTCAGGCAACCCTGCAACCAAATAACAAAGAGTCTCTTGTGTCCCCGACACACCCAATACAATGGTAAATTGTATAGGTGCACTAGTTCGCCGAAGAGATGGTGATACAAGTGCAATTTGGATAGTAGATAAAGGTTTCTGTAATCTGAAAATATAAAAACAGCAAGGTAACTAAAGATAAAAGTGAGCGTAAGCGGTACTGCAATGTGTTGAAACAAGGCCTATGGTTCATACTTTCACTAGTGCAAGTCCTCTCAACAATAATAACATAATTGGATCATATAACTATCCCTCAACATGCAACAAAGAGTCACTCCAAAGTCACTAATAGCGGAGAACAAACGAAGAGATTATGGTAGGGCACAAAACCACCTCAAAGTTATTCTTTCCAGTCAATCCGTTGGGCTATTCCTATAAGTGTCACAAACAGCCCTAGAGTCCGTACTAGAATAACACCTTAAGACACAAACCAACCAAAACACTAATGTCACCTAGATACTCCAATGTCACCTCAAGTATCTGTGGGTATGATTATACGATATGCATCACACAATCTCAGATTCATCTATTCAACCAACACATAGAACCTCAAAGAGTGCCCCAAAGTTTCTACCGGAGAATCACGATGAAAACGTGTGCCAACCCCTATGCACAGGTTCATGGGAGGAACCCGCAAGTTGATCACCAAAACATACATCAAGTGAATCATGTGATATCCCATTGTCACCACAGATACACACGGCAAGACATACATCAAGTGTTCTCAAATCTTTAAAGACTCAATCCGATAAGATAACTTCGAAGGGAAAACTCAATCCATTACAAGAGAGTAGAGGGGGAGAAGAAACATAAGATCCAACTATAATAGCAAAGCTCGCGATACCTCAAGATCGTGCCAAATCAAGAACACAAGAGAGAGATCAAACACATAGCTACTGGTACATACCCTCAGCCCCGAGGGAGAACTACTCCCTCCTCGTCACAGAGAGCACCGGGATGATGAAGATGGCCACCGGAGAGGGATTCCCCCTCCGGCAGGGTGCCGGAATGGGTCTATATTGGCTTTCGGTGGCTACGGAGGCTTCTGGCGGCGGAACTCCCGATCTATTGTGCTCCCCGATAGTTTTAGGGTATATGGATATATATAGGTGGAAGAAATACATCAGGGGAGCCACAAGGGGCCCACGAGGGTGGAGGGCGCGCCCAGGGAGTGGGCGCGCCCCCTGCCTCGTGGCTTCCTTGTTGATCCCCTAACGTGCACTTCAAGTCTCCTGTATTGCTTTCTTTCCAAAAATAACTTTTCCGAAGGTTTCATTCCGTTTGGACTCCGTTTGATATTCCTTTTCTTCGAAACCCTAAAACAAGGAAAAACAGAAACTGGCACTGGGCTCTAGGTTAATAGGTTAGTCCCAAAAATCATATAAAATAGCATATAAATGCATATAAAACATCCAAGGTTGATAATATAATAGCATGGAACAATAAAAAATTATAGATACATTGGAGGCGTATCAGCATCCCCAAGCTTAATTCCTGCTTGTCCTCGAGTAGGTAAATGATAAAAACATAATTTTTGATGTGGAATGCTACCTAACATATTTCTGTAAGTAATTCTTCTTTATGGTGGCAAGAATATTCAGATCCATAAGATTCAAGACAAAAGTTTAATATTAACATAAAAATAATAATATTTCAAGCATACTAACAAAGTAATCATGTCTTCTCAAAATAACATGGCCAAATAAAGCTATCCCTACAAAATCATATAGTGTGGCTATGCTCCATCTTCACCACAGAAAATATTTAAATCATGCTCAACCCCGATGACAAGCCAAGCAATTGTTTCATACTTTTGGTGTTCTCAAACTTTTTCAATCTTCACGCAATATGTGAGCGTGAGCCATGAATATAGCACTATGGTGGAATAGAATGGTTGTTGTGGAGGAGACAAAAAGGAGAAGATAGTCTCACATCAACTAGGCGTATCAACGGGCTATGGAGATGCCCATCAATAGATATCAATGTGAGTGAGTAGGGATTGCCATGCAACGGATGCACCAGAGCTATAAATGTATGAAAGCTCAACAAAAGAAACTAGTGGGTGTGCATCCAACTCGCTTGCTCACGAAGACCTAGGGCATTTTGAGGAATCCCATCATTGGAATATACAAGCCAAGTTCTATAATGAAACATTCCCACTAGTATATGAAAGTGACAACATAGGAGACTCTCTATCATGAAGATCATGGTGCTACTTTGAAGCACAAGTGTGGTAAAAGGATAGTAGCATTGACCCTTCTCTCTTTTTCTCTCATTTTTTTACCTGGGCCTTTCTCTTTTTTTATGGCCTCTTTTTTTCTATTTTTTTATTTGGGCTTCTTTGGCCTCTTTTATTTATTTATTTTCGTCCGGAGTCTCATCCCGACTTGTGGGGGAATCATGGTCTCCATCATCCTTTCCTCACTGGGACAATGCTCTAATAATGATGATCATCACACTTTTATTTACCTACAACTCAAGAATTACAACTCGATACTTAGAACAAGATATGACTCTATATGAATGCCTCCGGCGGTGTACCGGGATGTGCAATGATGCATGAGTGACATGTATGAAAGAATTATGAATGGTGGCTTTTCCAGAAATACAATGTCAACTACATGATCATGCATAGCAATATGACAATGATGGAGCGTGTCATAATAAACGGAACGGTGGAAAGTTGCATGGCAATATATCTCGGAATGGCTATGGGAATTCCATAATAGGTAGGTATGGTGGCTGTTTTGAGGAATATATATGGTGGGTTTATGGTACCGGCGAAAGTTGCGCGGTATTTAGAGAGGCTAGCAATGGTGGAAGGGTGAGAGTGCGTATAATCCATGGACTCAACATTAGTCATAAAGAACTCACATACTTATTGCAAACATTCATTAGTTATCGAAACAAGGTACTACGCACATGCTCCTAGGGGGATAGATTGGTAGGAAGAGACCATCGCTCGTCCCCGACCGCCACTCATAAGGAAGACAATCAATAAATAAATCATGCTCCGACTTCATCACATAACGGTTCACCATACGTGCATGCTACGGGAATCACAAACTTCAACACAAATATTTCTCAAATTCACAACTACTCAACTAGCATGACTCTAATATCACCATCTTCATATCTCAAAACAATCATCAAGTATCAAACTTCTCATAGTATTCAATGCACTTTATACGAAAGTTTTTATTATATCCATCTTGGATGCCCATCATATTAGGACTAGTTTCATCACCAAAGCAAACCACCATGCTATTCTAAAGGACTCTCAAAATAATATAAGTGAAGCATGATATATCAACTATTTCTATAAAATAAAATCACCACCGTGCTCTAAAAGGATATAAGTGAAGCACTAAAGCAACGACAAACTACTCCGAAAGATATAAGTGAAGATCAATGAGTAGTGGAATAATTATGCAACTATGTGAAGACTCTCTAACATTTAAGAATTTCAGATCTTGGTATTTTATTAGAACATAAAGCAAAACTAAATAAAATAAAATAACACTCCAAGCAAAACACATATCATGTGGCGAATAAAAATATAGCTCCAAGTAAAGTTACCGATGAACGAAGACGAAAGAGGGGATGCCTTCCGGGGCATCCCCAAGCTTAGGCTCTTGGTTGTCCTTGAATATTAGCTTGGGGTGCCTTGGGCATCCCCAAGTTTAGGCTCTTGCCACTCCTTATTCTATGGTCCATCAAAACTTAACCCAAAACTTGAAAACTTCACAACACAAAACTTAACAGAAAACTCGTAAGCTCCGTTAGTATAAGAAAGAAAATCACCATAATAAGGTACTGTAATGAACTCATTCTAAATTAATATTGGTGTAATATCTACTTTATTTCAACTCCTCTATGGTTCATACCCTCCGATACTACTCATAGATTCATCAAAATAAGCAAACAACACAATGAAATTTAATCTGTCAAAAAACAGAACAGTCTGTAGTAATTTGTAGCTTTCGACCACTTCTGGAACTCATAAAATTCTCAAATAAATTGGTGGACCTGAGGAATTTATCTATTAATCATATGCAAAAAAAATTAACTAAATAGCACTCTCCAATAAAAAATGGAAGCAAGTCTCGTGAGCGCTAAAGTTTCTGTTTTTTACAGCATGAACATAAAGACTTCACCCAAGTCTTCCCAAAGGTTCTACTTGGCACAAACACTAATTAAAACATGAAAACTCAATCATAACAGAGGCTAGATAAATTATTTATTGCTAAACAGGAGCAAAAAGCAAGGAAAAAAATAAAATTGGGTTCCCTCCCAACAAGCGCTATCGTTTAACGCCCCTAGCTAGGCATGATGATTTCAATGATGCTCACATAAAAGATATGAATTGAAACATAAAGAGAGCATCATGAAGCATATTGCTAAAAAAATTAAGTCTAACCCATTTCCTATGCATAGGGATTTTTTGAGCAAACAACTTGTGGGAACAAGAATCAACTTGCATAGGAAGGTAAAACAAGCATAGCTTCAAAACTTTAAGCACATAGAGAGGAAACTTGATATTATTGCAATTTCTACAAGCATATATTCCTCCCTCATAATAATTTTCAGTAGCATCATGAATGAATTCGACAATATAACCAGCACCTAAATCATTATTTTCATGATCTACAAGCATAGAAATTTTATTACTCTCCACATAAGCAAAATTCTTCTTATTTGGAATAGTGGGAGTATCATAAGAAACTCGAATACTATAAATTGTTTCCACATTAAAAGAGTAATGTTCAGAGAAGGGGTAACCATAATCATGACACATTTTATAAATATAATCACTTCTTTTTATATCATAAGTATCATCACAATAATCATCATAAGTAGGAGGCATGCTATCATCATTATAAATTTGCATATCAAAACTTGGGAGACTAAAAATAGCATATTCATTAATCATAGCTTCCCCAAGCTTGGGACTAACATTAATTGCAGCAAATATATTCTCAAAAACATCATCTTCATCAAACATAGCATCCCCAAGCTTGGGCCTTTTTATATCATAAGCATAATCACTCTCATCATTAATAGTGTGGATAGCACCAATAGTATAGCAATTATCATATTCTTCCAAGCATGTGCCAAAAAGATTTTCAAGATCATAAGGAGTGTCATTATCTTCCCAATCATAATCATCACAACAAACAAAAGGCATAACGATATCATCATCAAGTGCATCATCTTCATTTTCATGAGGCACAAGAGCAACATTATTTGGGAGGGATACCTTTTTACCTCTATTCCTTTTTCTTTTCTTCTTCTTCACCACATCATGTGTGGGTTCAATCCTCTTTTTGGAGCTCCTTATTAATGAAATTGGTTGAATAGAAGGCTCCTCCTCGTTACCTGATTCATCATAAGAAATAATAGGAGGATATTGGGAAGTCTCCTCCCTTTCATTAGTATTCTCTTCATATTCCATTTGTTTTCTTTTCTTTATGTAATTGGCAATATAAAGATTTTCAATGCAATTCACCGCGCAATACATATAAATTTCCTTTAGATAAAAATGAAGAACTCTATCAAGGGCAAATTTTGGAATATCCTTAGTTATACGTTTCATTTCTTCATAACCCAAGAGCAAACTAAGTTCATTATAATGTGCAAGGGAAATCAAGTCATCACAATTTTTGGACATGATACGATCATGAAACAATTTTTATTGGGTACTGAAATGATCATGTTCATTGCAAAGTTCACAAGTATGGCTAAGAAAATTTAAATTTTTAGCACAAGCTTCTAGCCTTTCTTGTGACAATTTCGTTTATAAATGCTTAAGCCTCTTG
The DNA here is from genome assembly GCF_002162155.2 of Triticum dicoccoides. Taxonomy (NCBI): domain Eukaryota; kingdom Viridiplantae; phylum Streptophyta; class Magnoliopsida; order Poales; family Poaceae; genus Triticum; species Triticum dicoccoides. The sequence goes on along the minus strand of NC_041382.1, from coordinate 506,542,266 downwards.
CAATATCTATCTTCCCTATTTGGTGTGTACTTGCAAACCCAATGCACTCCACAAAAATTGACATGTTTATAGGAGACATTTTCATCATAACTAGTGTAATCATCTTTAGTACCATGTATATTCAAGGAGTTCATACTAACAACATTGCAATCATGCTCATCATTCAAAGATTTAGTGCCAAACATTTTAATGCATTCTTCTTTTAACACTTTGGCACAATTTTCCTTTCCATCATACTCACGAAAGATATTAAAAAGATGAAGCGTATGAGGTAGACTCAATTCCATTTTTTGTAATTTTCTTTTATAAACTAAACTAGTGATAAAACAAGAAACTAAAAGACTTGATTGCAAGATCTAAAGATATACCTTCAAGCACTCACCTCCCCGGCAACGGCGCCAGAAAAGAGCTTGATGTCTACTACATAATCTTCTTCTTGTAGACGTTGTTGGGCCTCCAAGTGCAGAGGTTTGTAGGACAGTAGCAAATTTCCCTCAAGTGGATGACCTAAGGTTTATCAATCTGTAGGAGGCGTAGGATGAAGATGGTCTCTCTCAGGCAACCCTGCAACCAAATAACAAAGAGTCTCTTGTGTCCCCAACACACCCAATACAATGGTAAATTGTATAGGTGCAGTAGCTCGGCGAAGAGATGGTGATACAAGTGCAACTTGGATAGTAGATAAAGGTTTTTGTAATCTGAAAATAAAAAAACAGCAAGGTAACTAATGATAAAAGTGAGCGTAAACGATATTGCAATGTGTTGAAACAAGGCCTAGGGTTCATACTTTCACTAGTGCAAGTCCTCTCAACAATAATAACATAATTGGATCATATAACTATCCCTCAACATGCAACAAAGAGTCACTCCAAAGTCACTAATAGCGGAGAACAAACGAAGAGATTATGGTAGGGTACGAAACCACCTCAAAGTTATTCTTTCCAATCAATCCGTTGGGCTATTCCTATAAGTGTCACAAACAGCCCTAGAGTTCGTACTAGAATAACACCTTAAGACACAAATCAACCAAAACCCTAATGTCACTTACATACTCCAATGCCACCTCAAGTATCCGTGGGTATGATTATACGATATGCATCACACAATCTCAGATTCATCTATTCAACCAACACATAGAACCTCAAAGAGTGCCCCAAAGTTTCTACCGGAGAATCACGACGAAAACGTGTGCCAACCCCTATGGATAGGTTCATGGGCGGAACCCGCAAGTTGATCACCAAAACATACATCAAGTGAATCACGTGATATCCCATTGTCACCACAAATACGCACGACAAGACATACATCAAGTGTTCTCAAATCTTTAAAGCTTCAATCCGATAAGATAACTTCGAAGGGGAAACTCAATCCATTACAAGAGAGTAGAGGGGTTGACGAAACATAAGATCCAACTATAATAGCAAAGCTCGCAATACATCAAGATCGTGCCAAATCAAGAACACGAGAGAGAGAGAGAGAGAGAGAGAGAGAGAGAGAGAGAGAGAGAGAGAGAGATCAAACACATAGCTACTAGTACATACCCTCAGCCCCGAGGGAGAACTACTCCCTCCTCGTCATGGAGAGCACCGGGTGTCGTGGTTCTAAGCCTGACAGTAGAGTGGGGGTAGGTATTGAGAGGCAAGGTCCTAGCTATGGAGAGGTTGTAAGCACAAAGGATGTACGAGTTCAGGCCCTTCTCGGAGGAAGTAACAGCCCTACGTCTCGGAGCCCGGAGGCGGTCGAGTGGATTATGAGTATATGAGTTACAAGGTGCCGAACCCCTCTGCCTGTGGAGGGGGGTGGCTTATATAGAGTGCGCCAGGACCCCAGCCAGCCCACGTAGGAGAGGGTTTAAGGTGAGTTAAGTCTGGGGCGTTACTGGTAACGCCCCACATAAAGTGCATTTACTATCATAAAGTCTACTTGATTACAGGCCGTTGCAGTGCAGAGTGCCTCTTGACCTTCTGGTGGTCGAGTGAGTCTTCGTGGTCGAGTCCTTCAAGTTAGTCGAGTGTGTCCCTCGTTAGTCGACTGGAAGGCGACTTCTTCTGAGGGTGTCCTTGGGTAAGGTACTTAGATCAGGTCCATGACCCTACCCTAGGTACATAACCCCATCATTAGCCCCCGAATGGATTGAGGCTTCGAGTGAGGAAGGAGTTGATGTCGTTTCCGATTAACCTTTGTGCCCTGGTCGTGCGTTGTCCTGGACCAAAGAATCTCTTCGTCGACAGGGAGCAATTCGCCTTCAGTCGACTCGATCCATTCTATTTTTGCGTCGAGTGATCTTTCGGGCTTCGACGATCTCTGAGCGACAGATCGCCGGAAACACCGCGTCTGACAAACTGGTTTGCTATTCGCGGATTCCGCGGGATGCGAAATTTGGGGACGCGCGCGAAGCGGGGCGGACCGCGGCGTTCGGATGGGATGGGGCATAGACGCCTCGATCTCCGTGCCGCCTTTTTCGCCACGTATCCCGTCTGCATAACTGCTCCCAGATATGATTAGATCGACGGACCCACCTGTCATCCACTCGGAAGGGACCTTATAAATGTGCCCGACGAGGATTTCTGTGCTGCGCCTCAGCATTCTCTCCCTCTCTCTGCTTCCTTCTTCCCCGCCCAGCGTGCTCGCTCTCGCCCCCGCACCACTTCCCTTCGCGCATCTCGTCGGCGACCATGGCCAAGGAGAAGACGGCGGCGCTGGAGCGCGCAAAGAAGGCGTCGGCGTCGGAGAAGGCGAAGGGGAGATCCACCAGCCGCGGAGGGTCCTCGTCCAGATCCCGCCTGCCGAAGGGCTGGGTCCAAGGAGACTGGATCCAGTCGACCATCACAGAGAATGACCTCCTCGACATGGCCAACGAGGGCTTGATCCCTCACGGAGCTGCGAGGCTTCCGGGGAAGGAGTGGCAGCCTCAGCCTAAAGAGGGTGAGTGTGTGCTTTTGGCCACCCATGTTGATCGTGGGTTTTCTTTGCCGCCGAGTGTTTTCTTCCGTGGCTTCTCGAATTTCTTCGGAGCGCAGCTCCACCACTTTACCCCAAACTCCATTGCCTATCTTGCTGCATTCGTGTCCATGTGTGAGGGTTTCTTGGGCTGTCGACCGCACTGGGGTTTGTTCAAACATATATTCACGTGTCGCTCTCAGACCGTGAAGAAGGCGAGCCCAGGTGATGAGAGAACCCGAGTCGTCCAAATGTGTGGGGGCCTGGGGATCCAGGTGAGGAATAAGAGCACCTTCCCGCCCATGACCTTTCCCAGTCCGTCAGAGGCTGGCAGTCGACTTGGTTCTACTGCCAGGTCCAGTCGACGCCAGGGCAGTCGAGTGGACTCCCTCCGTTTACCATGGACCGAGTGAACAAGCCCTCCCCTCTGAAGCTGATTCCGGAGGAGAAAGCTGACGTGAAGATGTTGATGGAGCGCGTGGTGCAGTTGGTTCGGGAGGGAGTGACAGGCATGGACCTCCTGGAGGTCTTCATCAGGCGTCGCATCCAGCCCCTTCAGTTCCGGAGCCACTGCATGTGGTTGTACTGTGGGACCGAAGACGAGACTAGAGTCCATCCAGAAGCAGTCGACGACGTCACTCTGGAAAGATGGATGGTAGCCGTTACCGGAAATAAGGATAACCCACGCGGAGCCAGAAGGATTCCTCCACTCGACCACAACAGCGACCCAAACAAGGTACACTTGCCCTGCTCTCCACTGCGCTCTTGTCGCATTCATTTCTGTTTACCCTGCCGACTGGTCGACTGATCCTTGTCTGGACATCTGCTAGGCCCTCACCGAGCTGTACTCGATGCCCAATGGGGCACAAGCTTCGACTCAGGAGGGCGAGGCGAGCGGGGGCGAGAGCCAGGAAGAGGAGGAATGGGACTCGGATGTTGCAGAGGATGATGACGACGATGATGATGATGACGGTGATGAAGATGACGTCGAGGACGAGGAAGAAGAGGAGGAGGAGGTCGTACCACCGCGCTTAGAAAGGCGGTCGAAGCTTGTCCACGACCCTTCGACCGAACGTGGTAAGGGGGTTGCGACCGCCACTCAGTCGACCAAGCGCCCTCGGACCACCTCTCCGGTGCCGACTGAAAAGGCGCCGAAGCAGCCCAGGGCGGCCTCGTCGAAGCCGATCAAGCTCCTGCCGAAGATGAAGGTGTCCATCCCCACCATATCAGGGTAACCGTGCTGCTCATATTTTCTTATTTTGTGTGAACTTTGTCTCTGGTCGACGCTGAAGTTAGTCGATTGATCCTTTGGAGTTGCAGTGCTGCTACTTCTGAAACCTCGGCCCGGGCTGATGACCACGAGATGGAAGACGCAACAACTTCGAACCCAGGTATTGTATTCTTAACGCTGTTCTTAGTCAACTGACTCGCGATCTCTGATCCTGATCTTTCTCTGTAGCTCCACCCAATACTGTTATCAATCTCCCTGATGATGATGAGGATGAAGAGCCGCTGAAGCGTAGGAGGAGTCGGAAAACGTCCGCCAGTAAGGTGCCTCAGGATGTGACGGCGCCCGAGATTCTGACTGTGGAGGAAGAGAACATCACTCGACACACGGTGTCCTTCGCAGATCCATTGACGAGTGCTCAGCAGCCCTCCCTCTTCACGACGCACCACGTCCCAGAGGACCAAGCCGGCGCAGCGAAGGAGGCGATACGCCAAGCGGGAATCATGATGGAGCAGCTGAAGACCATCCGGGATGCGAGTCAGGCGGCTTATGACGCCAGTTCTGCCCTCCAAAGCAATGTCCAGGTCAGTCGACCGCTGTTTGTTCTATTGGATATGCTACCAAAAACTTTTCTTTTCCGGAATTTATAGTAGTCACCCACTGGGTGTGTCGATAAAACTCCGTGTTAGCGGGGGCACGCTGAGTGCACCCGCTGGGTGTAGTCCCCAAGGCTAAGGTCGACTGCTGGCAGTCGGCCTTAGGCTTTATGATGTCAATTTTTCTGTCAGTCGACTATGTCGACTGGATTTCACAAACCGGTGGGGGCACGCTGAGTGCACCCACTGGGTGTAGTCCCCGAGACTGTGGTCGACTGCTTGCAGTGGATCACAGTCTTAGAGAATACATCTTTTTTTTTGAGGTCGACTGGTCGACTTTGTCTTCAACAGGATTAGTGGGGGCACGCTGAGTGCACCCACTGGGTGTAGTCCCCGAGACTACGGTCGAATGCTTGTATTCGGCTGTAGTCTTAGAAACGTGAGTTTTTCCCTTTTTCACTCGGAAGTGAATTAAATTTGACATTTAGTCGATTGGTTCTTCGCAGAACTCTTGTGATCTTGTGGCTCGCTACTCAGAGCTGGAACACAAGCATACTCAAGTCGAGCTGAGCTTGAAGCTGGTTCAGGAGAAGCTGACAAAGGCAAAGGAGGAGACCGAAGGTATGTTTGGTGAGACCCTGACGACTGCTTTTCCCCTTGCTTGTTTCAAAATCTGATCTTGCTGTAACTTGCAGGTAAGGTAAGGGAGGCCCAACAGAAGAAAGACCTTGAGCTAGCTGAGAAGATCAAGCTTGCTGACGAGAAGTTAGCTTCAGTCACCAAGCTCGAACAAGACAATACCAATCTGAAAGCTGCTCTTGGGATTGCCAACAAGGAGGTCAGTCAACTGAAAACTGATAAAGCTGCCCTGACCGACCAAGTCGCCAAATTGACTGGGAAGAAAACTGATCTGGAGGCCTTCCTGAGTGGACTTGCCAAGAAGCTGTTTCTTATGCTTGAAGGTAAACCTCTATGCTTGGTAGACATTTCCAATTGTGATTTTTCCATTCGACCATCTCCTTGACTTAGTGATCACCCTTGCAGAATTTTGTCAAAACTTTGAAGAAGAAACTAGCCGACTGGAGCCAAACCTCGACCCCGTCAATTCTCCGGTGAACGATGAAGTTGCCATGGATGTTCTCCGACTGGAGTCCCGTGTTGCAGCTGTCGTGGACTATCTCGCAAGGCTGAAGGCCGCCACATCTCGCATCGACTCGACGCTTTGGCCTGAGGAGACACTTCAGAATGACCTTGAATCGCTAATGGCCCGGTTGAACACGATCCCTGGTCGAGTGCAGGAATGGAAGAAGTCCTCGGCTCGGTGTGGTGCAGATGTTGCTCTGTGTCTTGCCCGAGTCCACTGTAAGGATGCACGAGAAGAGAAGCTGGCGGCCCTTCGGGTGGCCAATACCAAGAAGCACGACTTCAGGTCCTTTATGGAAACTTTCCTTGCAGCTGCCACTCGGATCGCTGACGGAATTGACCTTGATGAATTCGTTGCTCCTTCCAGCCCTCCACAGGAGGGGTAAAAACTTCTTCTGGCTCGACGCTTTTAAATTTGCCTCGGTATGCCGAGTGGAATTGTAACCGATAAACTTTAACAGGCTTAACGCCTGAGCACTCTCGGTTCCTTTAGATATCGATTCAAACTTGAATTTGGTGCTTGAATATGATTGCCTTTGGCTCGAAATGTCTTTTGCAGGTTCAAAGCAAGGCGCCTTTACTGCAATCGACTTATTCTTCAGTCCACTTAGGCGAGCACTGGGCTGCAGCTAAGCCCCCGAGTGAGAGGTTTACTCTTCACTCGGCAGGATTTCGATAACTTAGGCGAGTGCTTGGACTGCAGCTAAGCCTCCGAGTGAGAGGGTTGCTCTACACTCGGTAGGATTTTGATAACTTAGGCGAGTGCTTGCACTGCAGCTAAGCCCCCGAGTGAGAGGGTTGCTCTACACTCGGTAGGATTTTTATAACTTAGGCGAGTGCTTGGACTGCAGCTAAGCCTCCGAGTGAGAGGGTTGCTCTTCACTCGGTAGGATTTTTGTAACTTAGGCGAGCACAGGGCTGCAGCTAAGCCCCCGAGTGAGAGGGTTGCTCTTCACTCGGTAGGATTTTTGTAACTTAGGCGAGCACAGGGCTGCAGCTAAGCCCCCGAGTGAAAAGCTGGCTTACCACTCGGTAGGATTTTTGTAACTTAGGCAAGCACAGGGCTGCAGCTAAGCCCCCGAGTGAAAATCTGGCTTACCACTCGGTAGGATTTTGATAACTTAGGCGAAACGGATTCGCAGCTAAGCCCC
>NC_041382.1:506514254-506534891 GCF_002162155.2 Triticum dicoccoides | reverse complement strand
CTCGGTAGGATTTTTGTAACTTAGGCGAGCACAGGGCTGCAGCTAAGCCCCCGAGTGAGAGGGTTGCTCCTCACTCGGTAGGATTTTTATAACTTAGGCGAGTGCTTGGACTGCAGCTAAGCCTCCGAGTGAGAGGGTTGCTCTTCACTCGGTAGGATTTTTGTAACTTAGGCGAGTGCTTGGACTGCAGCTAAGCCCCCGAGTGAGAGGGTTGCTCTACACTCGGTAGGATTTTGATAACTTAGGCGAGCGCAGGGCTGCAGCTAAGCCCCCGAGTGGAAGGCTGGCTTACCACTCGGTAGGATTTTTATAACTTAGGCGAGCACAGGGCTGCAGCTAAGCCCCCGAGTGGAAGGTTGGCTTACCACTCGGTAGGATTTTGATAACTTAGGCGAAACAGATTCGTAGCTAAGCCTCCGAGTGGGAGTCTGGCTCGCCACTCGGTAGGATTTTTACAAACTTAGGCGAAACCGATTCGCAGCTAAGTCACCCACTGAGGGGCAGAAATTATGGAGGGACTATGACACTATTATTTTGAGGTCCATGAACTACAGAAGTACTTTATTGCAACTCATCCGAGTGATAAAACTTAAGTGTAAAATGGGCGGAGTAGCTCCGCGTTCCAAGCTCGGGGCTCGTCGATATTATGCTCGACGTTGTAAAGACGGTACGCCCCGTTGTGGAGAACCTTGGTGACGATGAAGGGGCCTTCCCAAGAAGGAGCAAGCTTGTGTGGTTTGTGCTGATCCACTCGAAGAACCAAATCTCCTTCCTGGAAGGCTCGACCTCTCACATTTCTGGCGTGGAAATGACGCAAATCTTGTTGGTAGATGGTCGACCGGATCAGAGCCATCTCCCTTTCTTCCTCTAAAAGGTCGACTGCGTCTTGCCGCGCTTGTTCAGCCTCTGCTTCGTTGTAGATTTCAACTCGAGGAGCATTGTGGAGAAGATCACTCGGCAAGACTGCTTCAGCTCCGTAGACCAAGAAGAATGGAGTTCTTCCGGTCGACCGATTAGGTGTGGTCCGCAGTCCCTAGAGTACTGAGGGAAGTTCGTCGACCCAAACTCCAGCCGCGTGTTTGAGATCACGCATCAGTCGAGGCTTCAATCCCTTAAGAATCAGTCCATTAGCTCGCTCTGCTTGTCCATTCGACTGCGGATGGGCGACTGAAGCGTAGTCGACCCGTGTGCCCTGGGAGTTGCAGAAAGCTCTGAATTCCTCTGAGTCAAAGTTCGACCCATTATCCGTAATGATGCTGTGTGGGACTCCATATCTGAATATTAGTTCCCTGATGAAGCTAACAACAGTACCGGTGTCAAGGCTCTTGATTGGTTTAGCCTCGATCCACTTGGTGAACTTGTCGACTGCCACCAGTACATGCGTGAAGCCACTTTGTCCTGTTCTCAAAGGACCGACCATGTCCAATCCCCATACTGCGAAAGGCCAGACGAGTGGAATGGTCTTCAGAGCCGACGCAGGCTTGTGTGACATATTCGAGTAGAATTGACATCCCTCGCACTTATCCACTATCTCTTTTGCCATCTCATTCGCCTTTGGCCAGTAAAATCCGGCTCGGTATGCTTTGGCCACGATGGTCCGAGAGGACGCATGATGACCACAGGTCCCCGAGTGAATATCATTGAGGATGAGTCGACCTTCTTCTGGTGTTATGCACTTCTGACCAACTCCAGTCGCGCTTTCTCTGTATAATTGTCCTTTGATTACGGTAAAGGCCTTAGATCGACGGACGATCTGTCGAGCCTCTTCCTCATCCTCCGGGAGCTCTTTCCTCAGGATATATGCGACATACGGAATCGTCCAGTCGGGAATGACCACCAAAACCTCCATGATCAAGTCGACCACCGCTGGGACTTCAACTTCAGTCGGATCTGTGGCACTCTTGGGTTGTGGAGTTTCTTCGGTGAAAGGATCCTCTTTGACTGACGGAGTGTGTATATGCTCCAAGAACACACCACTCGGAATGGCTTCTCTCTTGGAACCTATCTTTGCTAGATCATCAGCTGCTTGATTTTTCAGTCGGGGTATATGATGGAGCTCCAACCCCTCGAACTTCTTTTCCAGCTTCCTCACTGCACTGCAGTATCCAGTCATGGCTGGGCTTCTCACGTCCCACTCTTTCATCACCTGATTGACCACTAAATCCGAGTCGCCATAGACCATCAGGCGACGGACGCCGAGTGAAATGGCCATGCGCAACCCATATAAGAGGGCTTCATATTCTGCCTCATTGTTGGAGGAATCAAAGTGAATCTGGAGCACATATCTGAGCTTATCTCCTCTGGGGGAAACCAGAACAACCCCAGCACCGGAACCATTCAACATCTTAGAGCCATCAAAAAACATGGTCCAATGCTCCGAGTGAACTTCAGTCGGCTGCTGCTGTTCAATCCACTCGGCAAGGAAATCTGCTATTGCCTGGGACTTAATGGCTTTCTTTGCCTCAAACTTGATATCAAGGGGAAGAAGTTCAATCGCCCATTTGGCCACTCGACCAGTTGCATCCCTATTGTGCAAAATCTCTGATAGTGGAGCGTCGCTGACGACTGTGATGGAATGATCAGAGAAATAATGAGCAACCTTCTTTGTGGTCATGTATATTCCATATACAAGCTTCTGATAATGAGGATATCTCTGCTTGGATGGAGTCAAGACTTCAGACAAATAATACACTGGGCGCTGAACTTTGAGGCTTTTCCTTCTTCTTCCCGCTCGACCGTTAGCACGGTACTGACGACTTGTCCTGTGGCTGCGATATAGAGCAACAGAGGCTCTTTGCTGATTGGAGCAGCAAGCACCGGCTGGGTGGAGAGCAGAGCTTTTAGCTCGGCAAACGCTGCATCAGCTTCTGGAGTCCACTCGAACTTGTCTGTCTTCTTCATCAGTCGATAAAGAGGCAATGCCTTTTCACCGAGTCGTGAGATGAATCGACTTAATGCGGCCAAGAAGCTTGCGCCGGCGGAATACCGGGAGGGTGGACGATGGAGGAGCCGACCGATACTGGGTCGACGGTTGCCGCAGCAGAACACCGCGGACATATGCACGAAAATGCGTCGCACCGCGGACAGGGAGCGCATCAACGTCGAGTGGAGCCTCGTGGAGCCACGCGGAGTCGTCGGCGATGAAGGTGAGAGTGCCGAGACGGATCTCTTGACCCCCGACCAAAACTCCAACAGACACCATGATGAAAGTACTCGGAAGAATTGCAACTTCTCCACAAAATCGCTAAAACACCTGCCCCACGGTGGGCGCCAACTGTCGTGGTTCTAAGCCTGACAGTAGAGTGGGGGGTAGGTATTGAGAGGCAAGGTCCTAGCTAGGAGAGGTTGTAAGCACAAAGGATGTACGAGTTCAGGCCCTTCTCGGAGGAAGTAACAGCCCTACGTCTCGGAGCCCGGAGGCGGTCGAGTGGATTATGAGTATATGAGTTACAAGGTGCCGAACCCCTCTGCCTGTGGAGGGGGGTGGCTTATATAGAGTGCGCCAGGACCCCAGCCAGCCCACGTAGGAGAGGGTTTAAGGTGAGTTAAGTCTGGGGCGTTACTGGTAACGCCCCACATAAAGTGCCTTTACTATCATAAAGTCTACTTGATTACAGGCCGTTGCAGTGCAGAGTGCCTCTTGACCTTCTGGTGGTCGAGTGAGTCTTCGTGGTCGAGTCCTTCAAGTCAGTCGAGTGTGTCCCTCGTTAGTCGACTGGAAGGCGACTTCTTCTGAGGGTGTCCTTGGGTAAGGTACTTAGATCAGGTCCATGACCCTACCCTAGGTACATAACCCCATCACCGGGATGATGAAGATGGCCACCCGAGAGGGATTCCCCCTCCGGCAGGGTACCGGAACGGGTCTAGATTGGCTTTCGGTGGCTACGGAGGCTTCTGGCGGCGGAACTCCTGATCTATTGTGCTCCCCAATAGTTTTAGGGTATATGGATATATATAGGCAGAATAAATGCATCAGGGGAGCCACGAGGGGCCCATGAGGGTGGAGGGCGCGCCCCCTGCCTCGTGGCTTCCTCGTTGTTCCCCTGACGTGCACTCCAAGTCTCCTGTATTGCTTTCTTTCCAAAAATAACTTTTTCGAAGGTTTCATTCCGTTTGGACTCCGTTTGATATTCCTTTTCTTCGAAACCCTAAAACAAGGAAAAAAAATAGAAACTGGCACTGGGCTCTAGGTTAATAGGTTAGTCCCAAAAATCATATAAAATAGCATATAAATGCATATAAAACATCCAAGGTTGATAATATAATAGCATGGAACAATCAAAAATTATAGATACGTTGGAGGCGTATCACCTATCTATTATGGCATTTCCACAACCATTCCGAGATATATTGCCATGCAACTTTCCACCGTTCCATTTATTATGACACGCTCCATCATTGTCATATTGCTTTGCATGATCATGTAGTTGACATCGTATTTGTGGCAAAGCCACCGTTCATAATTCTTTCATACATGTCACTCATGAGTCATTGCACATCCCGGTAGACCGCCGGAGGCATTCATATAGAGTCATATTTTGTTCTAGTATCGGGTTGTAATTCTTGATTTGTAAGTAAATAAAAGTGTGATGATCATCATTATTAGAGCATTGTACCAGTGAGGAAAGGATGATGGAGACTATGATCCCCCCACAAGTCGGGATGAGACTCCGGACGAAAAATTAAAAAAGAGGCGATAAAAAAAAGAAGGCCCAAAAAAACAAAAAAAATGAGAGAAAAAGAGAGATGGGGCAATGCTACTATCCCTTTACCACACTTGTGTTTCAAAGTAGCACCATGATCTTCATGATAGAGAGTCTCCTGTGTTGTCACTTTCATATACTAGTGGGAATTTGTCATTATAGAACTTGGCTTGTATATTCCAATGATGGGCTTCCTCAAAATGCCCTAGGTCTTCGTGAGCAAGCGAGTTGGATGCACACCCACTTAGTTTCTTTCTGAGCTTTCATACACTTATAGCTCTAGTGCATCCGTTGCATGGCAATCCCTACTCACTCACATTGATATCTATTGGTGGGCATCTCCATAGCCCGCTGATATGCCTATTTGATGTGAGACTATCTTCTCCTTTTTGTCTTCTCCACAACCACCATTCTATTCCACCATAGTGCTATGTCCATGGCTCACGCTCATATATTGCGTGAAGATTGAAAAAGTTTGAGAACATCAAAAGTATGAAACAATTGCTTGGCTTGTCATCGGGGTTGTGCATGATTTAAATATTTTGTGTGATGAAGATAGAGCATAGCCAGACTATATGATTTTGTAGGGATTGCTTTCTTTGGCCATGTTATTTTGAGAAGACATGATTACTTTGTTAGTATGCTTGAAGTATTATTATTTTTATGTCAATATTAAACTTTTGTCTTGAATCTTTCGGATCTGAATATTCTTGCCACAATAAAGAGAATTACATGGATAAATATGTTAGGTAGCATTCCACATCAAAAATTCTGTTTTTATCATTTACCTACTCGAGGAAGAGCAGGAATTAAGCTTGGGGATGTTGATATGTCTCCAACGTATCTATAATTTTTGTTTGTTCCATGCTATTATATTATCTGTTTTGGATGTTTATGGGCTTTATTATTCACTTTTATATTATTTTTGGGATTAACCTATTAACCGAAAGCCGAGTCCAAATTGTTGTTTTCTTGCCTATTTAAGTGTTTCCAAGAAAAGGAATATCAAATGGAATCCAAACAAAATGAAACCTTCGGGAGAGTTATTTTTGGAACAGAAGCAATCCATGAGACTTGGAGTAGACGTCAGGAAACCTTCAAGGTGGCCACGAGATAGGGAGGCGCGCCCCCACCCTCGTGGGCCCCTCGTGGCTCCCTTCACCGACTTCTTTCGCCTATATATGTCCATATACCCTAAAAACACCAAGGAGCAGAATATATCGGGAGTTCCGCCGCCAGAAGCCTCCGTAGCCACCGAAAACCAATCTAGACCCGTTCCGGCACCCTCCCGGAGGGGGGAATCCCTCTCCGGTGGCCATCTTCATCATCCCGGCGCTCTCCATGACGAGGAGGGAGTAGTTCATGCTCGGGGCTGAGGGTATGTACCAGTAGCTATGTGTTTGATCTCTCTCTCTCTCTCTCTCTCTCTCTCTCTCTCTCTCTCTCTCGTGTTCTTGAGTCAGCACCATCTTGATGTCTCGCGAGCTTTGCTATTATATTTGGATCTTACGATGTTTCTCCCCCTCTACTCTCTGGTGATGAATTGAGTTTTCCCTTTGAAGTTATCTTATTGGATTGAGTCTTTAAGGATTTGACAACACTTGATGTATGTCTTGCACGTGCTTATCTGTGGTGACAATGGGATATCATGTGATCCACTTGATGTATGTTTTGGTGATCAACTTGCGAGTTCCGTGACCTCGTGAACCTATGCATAGGGGTTGGCACACGTTTTCGTCTTGACTCTCCGATAGAAACTTTGGGGCACTCTTTGAAGTTCTTTGTGTTGGTTGAATAGATGAATCTGAGATTGTGTGATGCATATCGTATAATCATACCCATGGATACTTGAGGTGACATTGGAGTATGTAGGTGACATTAGGGTTTTGGTTGATTTGTGTGTTAAGGTGTTATTCTAGTACGAATTCTTGAATAGATCGATCCGAAAGAATAACTTTGAGGTGGTTTCGTACCCTACAATAATCTCTTCGTTTGTTCTTCGCTATTAGTTACTTTGGAGTGACTCTTTGTTGCATGTTGAGGGATAGTTATATGATCCAATTATGTTATTATTGTTGAGAGAACTTGCACTAGTGAAAGTATGAACCCTAGGCCTTGTTTCCTAGCATTGCAATACCGTTTACGCTCACTTTTATCACTTGCTACCTTGCTGTTTTTATATTTTCAGATTACAAAAACCTTTATCTACCATCCATATTGCACTTGTATCACCATCTCTTCGCCGAACTAGTGCACCTATACAATTTACCATTGTATCGGGTGTGTTAGGGACACAAGATACTCTTTGTTATTTGGTTGCAGGGTTGTTTGAGAGAGACCATCTTCATCCTACGCCTCCCACGGATTGATAAACCTTAGGTCATCCACTTGAGGGAAATTTGCTGCTGTCCTACAAACCCCTGCACTTGGAGGCCCAACAACGTCTACAAGAAGAAGGTTGTATAGTAGACATCATCCACCCACTCTTCATTCGTGGAGAGAGCCATCTGTTCATGCCTACACTTCCAACATTCATTTTATGAGAGAGAACCACCTACTCATGTGTTGAGACCAAGATATTCCATTCCAACCGTATGAATCTTGATCTCTAGCCTTGTCCAAGTTGCTTTCCACTCAAATCATCTTTCCACCAAATCCAAATCAGTGAGAGGGAGAGTTGAGTGTTGGGGAGACTATCATTTGAAGCACAAGAGCAAGGAGTTCATCATCAACACACCGTCTATTACCTTTTGGCGAGTGGTGTCTCCTAGATTGGTTAGGTGTCACTTGGGAGCCTCCGTCAAGATTGTGGAGTTGAACCGAGGAGTTTGTACTTGCAAGGAGATCGCCTACTTCGTGAAGATCTACCCTAGTGAGGCAAGTCCTTTGTGGGCAATGGCCATGGTGGGATAGACAAGGTTACTTCTTCGTGGAACCTTCGTGGGTGGAGCCCTCGGTGGACTCACGCAATCATTACCCTTCGTGGGTGGAAGTCTCCATCAACGTGGATGTACGATAGCACCACCTATCGGAACCACGCCAAAAATCTCCGTGTCTCCAATTGCGTTTGCATACTCCAATCCCATCCCTTTACATTCTTGCAACTTGCATGCTTTACTTTCCGCTGCTCATATACTCTTGTCATGCTTGCTTGCTATGTATTGTGAATGTTTAAACTTATGCTAAAACTCTACCTTAACTTGAAGAAAATAAAAACTGCAACTTTTCTTTGTTACAAGTCTATTCACCCCCCCCCCCTCTAGATGTTGGGTTCTACGGTAGGGTGCATCGACTGCAAATTAAAATTTTCCTACCCGCAGAACAACCAAAAACGTGCTACGGGAGATGGATCACAAATAGTTACCACTAGACGCGCAGTGTCGTGCAGCGGAAGAAGAGTTGGGGCAACACGTCCGCGTGGATCGTCTCCTCCTCGTCCGATCTCCCTCGATCAGCCGGTCGTTGGATCCCTCGTACAGGTTCGCCGGAGCGGCACAAGTGCACCACCTCTAACGGTATCTGCGTGTGCAGGAGGAACACCATGCGGCGGACTGCTAGATCCGATCACACAGTTGGCGGCCGAGTGGAGGTGTCTATTCGCAACACATGCAAACCCTAGCGACAGCGCCGAAGTGATCAACCGCATGAGTGTTGGGGAACGTAGTAATTTCAAAATTTTCCTACGCACACGCAAGATCATGGTTATGCATAGCAACGAGGGAAGAGTGTGATCTACGTACCCTTGTAGACCGACAGCGGAAGTGTTATGACAACGCGGTTGATGTAGTCGTACGTCTTCACGGCCCGACCGATCAAGCACCGAAACTATGGCACCTCCGAGTTCTAGCACACGTTCATCTCGATGACGATCCCCGGACTCCAATCCAGCAAAGTGTCAAGGAAGAGTTCCGTCAGCACGACGGCGTGGTGACGATCTTGATGTACTACCGTCGCAGGGCTTCGTCTAAGCACCGCTACAATATTATCGAGGATTATGGTGGAAGGGGGCACCGCACACGGCTAAGAATATGATCACGTGGATCAACTTGTGTGTCTAGGGGTGCCCCCTGCCCCCGTATATAAATGATCAAGGGGAGGAGGCCGGCCGGCCCCTATGGCGCGCCAAGGAGGAGTCCTCCTCCTAGTAGGAGTAGGACTCCTACTAGGAGGGGGAAAGAAGTGGGGAGGGAGAAGGAAAGGGGGGCGCCGCCCCCCCTCTCCTAGTCCAATTCGGACCAGGGGGAGGAGGCGCGCGACCCACCTTTGGCTGCCCCTCTCTCCCTCCACTAAGGCCCATATGGCCCATTACTTCTCCCGGGGGGTTCCGGTAACCCTCCGGCTCTCCGGTTTTCTCCGAAATCACCCGGAACACTTCCTGTGTCCGAATATAGCCGTCCAATATATCAATCTTTATGTCTCGACCATTTCGAGACTCCTCGTCATGTCCGTCATCACATCCGGGACTCCGGACTAACTTCGGTACATCAAAACTCATAAACTCATAATATAACTGTCATCGAAACCTTAAGCGTGCGGACCCTACGGGTTCGAGAACAATGTAGACATGACCGAGACACGTCTCCGGTCAATAACCAATAGCGGAACCTGGATGCTCATATTGTCTCCTACATATTCTACGAAGATCTTTATCGGTCAGACCGCATAACAACATACGTTGTTCCCTTTGTCATCGGTATGTTACTTGCCCGAGATTCGATCGTCGGTATCTCAATACCTAGTTCAATCTCGTTACCGGCAAGTCTCTTTACTCGTTTCGTAATACATCATCTTGCAACTAACTCATTAGTTGTAATGCTTGCAAGGCTTATGTGATGTGCATTACCGAGAGGGCCCAGAGATACCTCTCCAACAATCGGAGTGACAAATCCTAATCTCGAAATACGCCAACCCAACATTCACCTTTGGAGACACCTGTAGAGCTCCTTTATAATCACCCAGTTACGTTGTGACGTTTGGTAGCACACAAAGTGTTCCTCCGGTAAATGGGAGTTGCATAATCTCATAGTCATAGGAACATGTATAAGTCATGAAGAAAGCAATAGCAACATACTAAACGATCGGGTGCTAAGCTAATGGAATGGGTCATGTCAATCACATCATTCTCCTAATGATGTGATCCCATTAATCAAATGACAACACATGTCTATGGTTAGGAAACATAACCATCTTCGATTAACGAGCTAGTCAAGTAGAGGCATACTAGTGACGTTTGGTTTGTCTATGTATTCACACAAGTATTATGTTTCCGGATAATACAATTCTAGCATGAATAATAAACATTTATCATGATATAAGGAAATAAAATAATAACATTATTATTGCCTCTAGGGCATATTGCCTTCAGTCTCCCACTTGCACTAGAGTCAATAATCTAGATTACACAGTAATGATTCTAACACCCATGGAGCTTTGGTGCTGATCATGTTTTGCTCGTGGAAGAGGCTTAGTCAACGGGTCTGCTACATTCAGATCCGTATGTATCTTGCAAATCTCTATGTCTCCCACCTGGACTAGATCCCGGATGGAATTGAAGCGTCTCTTGATGTGCTTGGTTCTCTTGTGAAATCTGGATTCCTTTGCCAAGGCAATTGCACCAGTATTGTCACAAAAGATTTTCATTGGACCCGATGCACTAGGTATGACACCTAGATTGGATATGAACTCCTTCATCCAGACTCCTTCGTTTGCTGCTTCCGAAGTAGCTATGTACTCCGCTTCACATGTAGATCCCGCCACAACGCTTTGTTTAGAACTACACCAACTAACAGCTCCACCGTTTAATGTAAACACGTATCCGGTTTGCGATTTAGAATTGTCTGGATCAGTGTCAAAGCTTGCATCAACGTAACCATTTACGATGAGCTCTTTGTCACCTCCATATATGAGAAACATATCCTTAGTCCTTTTCAGGTATTTCAGGATGTTCTTGACCGCTGTCCAGTGATCCACTCCTGGATTACTTTGGTACCTCCCTGCTAGACTTATAGCAAGACACACATCAGGTCTGGTACACAGCATTGCATACATGATAGAGCCTATGGCTGAAGCATAGGGAACATCTTTCATTTTCTCTCTATCTTCTGCATTGGTCGGACTTTGAGTCTTACTCAATTTCACACCTTGTAACACAGGCAAGAATCCTTTCTTTGCTTGATCCATTTTGAACTTTTTCAAAACTTTGTCAAGGTATGTGCTTTGTGAAAGTCCAATTAAGCGTCTCGATCTGTCTCTATAGATCTTGATGCCCAATATGTAGGCAGCTTCACCGAGGTCTTTCATTGAAAAACTTTTATTCAAGTATCCTTTTATGATATCCAGAAATTCTATATCATTTCCGATTAGTAATATGTCATCTACATATAATATCAGAAATGCTACAGAGCTCCCACTCACTTTCTTGTAAATACAGGCTTCTCCAAAAGTCTATATAAAACCAAATGCTTTGATCACACTATCAAAGCGTTTATTCCAACTCCGAGAGGCTTGCACCAGTCCATAAATGGATCGCTGGAGCTTGCACACTTTATTAGCTCCCTTTGGATCGACAAAACCTTCCGGCTGCATCATATACAACTCTTCTTGCAGAAATCCATTCAGGAATGCAGTTTTGACATCCATTTGCCAAATTTCATAATTATAAAATGCGGCAATTGCTAACATGATTCGGACAGACTTAAGCATCGCTACGGGTGAGAAGGTCTCATCATAGTCAATCCCTTGAACTTGCCGAAAACCTTTTGCGACAAGTCGAGCTTTGTAGACAGTAATATTACCGTCAGCGTCAGTCTTCTTCTTGAAGATCCATTTATTCTCAATTGCTTGCCGATCATTGGGAAAGTCAACCAAAGTCCATACTTTGTTCTCATACATGGATCCCATCTCAGATTTCATGGCTTCAAGCCATTTTGCAGAATCTGGGCTCACCATCGCTTCTTCATAGTTCGTAGGTTCATCATGATCTAGTAGCATGACTTCCAGAACAGGATTACCGTACCACTCTGGCGCGGATCTTACTCTGGTTGATCTACGAGGTTCAGTAGTATCTTGTTCTGAAGTTTCATGATCATTATCATTAGCTTCCTCACTAATTGGTGTAGGTGTCACAGAAACTGGTTTCTGTGATGTACTACTTTCCAATAAGGGAGCAGGTACAGTTACCTCGTCAAGTTCTACTTTCCTCCCACTCACTTCTTTCGAGAAAAACTCCTTCTCTAGAAAGTTTCTGAATTTAGTAACAAAAGTCTTGCCTTCGGATCTGTGATAGAAGGTGTATCCAACAGTTTCCTTTGAATATCCTATGAAGACACATTTCTCCGATTTGGGTTCGAGCTTATCAGGTTGAAGTTTTTTCACATAAGCATCGCAGCCCCAAACTTTTAGAAACGACAACTTTGGTTTCTTGCCAAACCACAGTTCATAAGGCATCGTCTCAACGGATTTTGATGGTGCCCTATTTAACGTGAATGCGGCCGTCTCTAGAGCATATCCCCAAAACGATAGCAGTAAATCAGTAAGAGACATCATAGATCGCACCATATCTAGTTAAGTACGATTACGATGTTCGGACACACCATTACGCTGTGGTGTTCCGGGTGGCGTGAGTTGCGAAACTATTCCACATTGTTTCAAATGTACACCAAACTCGTAACTCAAATATTCTCCTCCACGATCAGATCGTAGGAATTTTATTTTCTTGTTACGATGATTTTCAACTTCACTCTGAAATTCTTTGAACTTTTCAAACGTTTCAGACTTATGTTTCATTAAGTAGATATACCCATATCTGCTTAAGTCATCTGTGAAGGTGAGAAAATAACGATATCTGCCACGAGCCTCAACATTCATCGGACCACATACATCTGTATGTATGATTTCCAACAAATCTGTTGCTCTCTCCATAGTACCGGAGAACGGTGTTTTTGTCATCTTACCCATAAGGCACGGTTCGCAAGTACCAAGTGATTCATAATCAAGTGGTTCCAAAAGCCCATCAGTATGGAGTTTCTTCATGCGCTTTACACCGATATGACCCAAACGGCAGTGCCACAAATAAGTTGCACTATCATTATCAACTCTGCATCTTTTGGCTTCAACACTATGAAAATGTGTGTCACTACTATCGAGATTTAATAAGAATAGACCACTCTTTAAGGGTGCATGGCCATAAAAGATATTACTCATATAAATAGAACAACCATTATTCTCTGATTTAAATGAATAACCGTCTCGCATCAAACAAGATCCAGATATAATGTTCATGCTTAACGCTGGCACCAAATAACAATTATTTAGGTCTAATACTAATCCTGAAGGTAGATGTAGAGGTAGCGTGCCGACTGCGATCACATCGACTTTGGAACCATTTCCCACGCGCATCGTCACCTCGTCCTTAGCCAATCTTCGCTTAATCCGTAGTCCCTATTTCGAGTTGCAAATATTAGCAACAGAACCAGTATCAAATACCTAGGTGCTACTGCGAGCATTAGTAAGGTACACATCAATAACATGTATATCACATATACCTTTGTTCACCTTGCCATCCTTCTTATCCGCCAAATACTTGGGGCAGTTCCGCTTCCAGTGACCAGTCTGTTTGCAGTAGAAGCACTCTGTTTCAGGCTTAGGTCCAGGTTTGGGTTTCTTCTCTTGAGTAGCAACTTGCTTGCTGTTCTTTTTGAAGTTCCCCTTCTTCTTCCCTTTGCCCTTTTTCTTGAAACTAGTGGTCTTGTTGACCATCAACACTTGATGCTCCTTCTTGATTTCTACCTCCGCAGCTTTCCGCATTGCGAAGAGCTCGGGAATAGTCTTATTCATCCCTTGCATATTATAGTTCATCACGAAGCTCTTGTAGCTTGGTGGTAGTGATTGGAGAATTCTGTCAATGACGCAATCATCTGGAAGATTAACTCCCAATTGAATCAAGTGATTATTATACCCAGACATTTTGAGTATATGCTCACTGACAGCACTGTTCTCCTCCATCTTGCAGCTATAGAAATTATTGGAGACATCATATCTCTCAATCCGGGCATTTGCTTGAAATATTAACTTCAACTCCTGGAACATCTCATATGCTTCATGACGTTCAAAACATCGTTGAAGTCCCGATTCTAAGTCGTAAAGCATGGCACACTAAACTATCGAGTAGTCATTAGCTTTGCTCTGCCAGACGTTCATAACATCTGGTGTTGCTCTAGCAGCAGGCCTGGCACCCAGTGGTGCTTCCAGGACGTAATTCTTCTGTGCAGCAATGAGGATAATCCTCAAGTTACGGACCCAGTCCGTGTAATTGCTACCATCATATTTCAACTTTGCTTTCTCAAGGAACGCATTAAAATTCAACAGAACAACAGCACGGGCCATCTATCTACAATCGAACATAAACAAAGCAAGATACTATCAGGTACTAAGTTCATGATAAATTTAGGTTCAATTAATCATATTACTAAAGAACTCCTACTTAGATAGACATCCCTCTAATCCTCTAAGTGATTACGTGATCCAAATCAACTAAACCATGTCCGATCATCACGTGAGATGGAGCAGTTTCATTGGTGAACATCGCTATGTTGATCATATCCACTATATGATTCACGCTCGACCTTTCGGTCTCTGTGTTCCGAGGCCATATCTGTATATGCTTGGCTCGTCAAGTATAACCTGAGTATTCTGCGTGTGCAACTGTTTTGCACCCATTGTATTTGAACGTAGAGCCTATCACACCCGATCATCACGTGGTGTCTCAGCACGAAGAACTTTCACAACGGTGCATACTCAGGGAGAACACTTCTTGATAATTAGTGAGAGATCATCTTAAAATGCTACCGTCAATCAAAGCAAGATAAGATGCATAAAAGATAAACATCACATGCAATCAATATAAGTGATATGATATGGCCATTATCATCTTGTGCTTGTGATCTCCATCTTCAAAGCACCGTCGTGATCACCATCGTCACCGGCGCGACACCTTGATCACCATCGTAGCATCGTTGTTGTCTCGCCAATCTTATGCTTCCACGACTACCGCTACCGTTTAGTGATAAAGTAAAGCATTATAGCGCAATTGCATTGCATACAATAAAGCGACAACCATATGGCTCCTGCCAGTTGCCGATAACTTGGTTACAAAACATGATCATCTCATACAATAAAATTTAGCATCATGTCTTGACCATATCACATCACAACATGCCCTGCAAAAACAAGTTAGACGTCCTCTACTTTGTTGTTGCAAGTTTTACGTGGCTGCTACGGGCTTAAGCAAGAACCAATCTTACCTACGCATCAAAACCACAACGATAGTTTGTCAAGTTGGTGCTATTTTAACCTTCACAAGGACCGGGCGTAGTCACACTCGGTTCAACTAAAGTTGGAGAAACTGTCACCCGCTAGCCACCTTTGTGCAAAGCACGTCGGGAGAACCGGTCTCGCGTAAGCATACGCGTAATGTCGGTCCGGGCCGCTTCGTCCAACAATACCGCCGAACCAAAGTATGACATGCTGGTAAGCAGTATGACTTATATCGCCCACAACTCACTTGTGTTCTACTCGTGCATATAACATCAACACATAAAACCTAGGCTCTGATATCACTTTTGGGGAACGTAGTAATTTCAAAATTTTCCTACGCACACGCAAGATCATGGTGATGCATAGCAACGAGGGAAGAGTGTGATTTACGTACCCTTGTAGACCGACAGCGGAAGCGTTATGACAACGCGGTTGATGTAGTCGTACGTCTTCACGGCCCGACCGATCAAGCACTGAAACTACGGCACCTCCGAGTTCTAGCACACGTTCAGCTTGATGACGATCCCCGGACTCCGATCCAGAAAAGTGTCGGGGAAGAGTTCCGTCAGCACGATGGCGTGGTGACGATCTTGATGTACTACCGCCGCAGGGCTTCGTCTAAGCACCGCTACAATATTATCGAGGATTATGGTGGAAGGGGGCACCGCACACGGCTAAGAATATGATCACGTGGATCAACTTGTGTGTCTAGGGGTGCCCCCTGCCCCCGTATATAAAGGATCAAGGGGAGGAGGCCGTCCGGCCCCTATGGCGCGCCAAGGAGGAGTCATCCTCCTAGTAGGAGTAGGACTCCTACTAGGAGGGGGAAAGAAATGGGGAGGGAGAAGGAAAGGGGGGCGCCGCCCCCCTCTCCTAGTCCAATTCGGACCAGGGGGGAGGAGGCGCGCGGCCCACCTTTGGCTGCCCCTCTCTCTCTCCACTAAGGCCCATATGGCCCATTACTTCTCTCGGGGGGGTTCCGGTAACCCTCCGGCTCTCCGGTTTTCTCCGAAATCACCCGGAACACTTCCGGTGTCCGAATATAGCCGTCCAATATATCAATCTTTATGTCTCGACCATTTCGAGACTCCTCGTCATGTCCGTGATCACATCCGGGACTCCGAACTAAATTTGGTACATCAAAACTCATAAACTCATAATATAACTGTCATCGAAACCTTAAGCGCGCGGACCCTACGGGTTCGAGAACAATGTAGACATGACCGAGACACGTCTCCGGTCAATAACCAATAGCGGAACCTGGATGCTCATATTGGCTCCTACATATTCTACGAAGATCTTTATCGGTCAGACCGCATAACAACATACGTTGTTCCCTTTGTCATCGGTATGTTACTTGCCCGAGATTTGATCGTCGGTATCTCAATACCTAGTTCAATCTCATTACCGGTAAGTCTCTTTACTCGTTTCGTCATACATCATCTTGCAACTAACTCATTAGTTGTAATGCTTGCAAGGCTTATGTGATGTGCATTACCGAGAGGGCCCAGAGATACCTCTCCAACAATCGGAGTGACAAATCCTCATCTCGAAATACGCCAACCCAACATTCAGCTTTGGAGACACCTGTAGAGCTCCTTTATAATCACCCAGTTACGTTGTGACGTTTGGTAGCACACAAAGTGTTCCTCCGATAAACGGGAGTTGCATAATCTCATAGTCATAGGAACATATATAAGTCATGAAGAAAGCAATAGCAACATACTAAACGATCGGGTGCTAAGCTAATGGAATGGGTCATGTCAATCACATCATTCTCCTAATGATGTGATCCCATTAATCAAATGACAACACATGTCTATGGTTAGGAAACATAACCATCTTCGATTAACGAGCTAGTCAAGTAGAGGCATACTAGTGACGTTTGGTTTGTCTATGTATTCACACAAGTATTATGTTTCCGGATAATACAATTCTAGCATGAATAATAAACATTTATCATGATATAAGGAAATAAAATAATAACATTATTATTGCCTCTAGGGCATATTTCCTTCAATGAGTGTGCTGACCTCCACTTTATATAGGCGTCCGTCGCAGGCTCAACACTTGGGCCTTGCACGGAACCTAAAGTCCATAAGTCTACTCGGCCACAATCCGAATACAACTCGGATCACATCTGACCAGTGTCCTCGGATCCAGCCTCGTCGGTTCCTTCCCTTAAGAGCGCGACCCCTTAGGTTCAAGCCGACTTGGTCGCAGTTCAGATCACCTCCGAACTACATAGTTGGTAGCGGCCTCTAGCAAGGCGTGCCAACCACCAAGTAGACTATGAAGCTGGTTAGGCGAACATGTACATCACACTTCCATTCCTTCTGCCACACGATATATATTGTCGGGCTCAAGGCGAGTCTGTCATCCTTGTGCTAGCCCGACCTCTTTCTCGTTTCAGTGATGCCGACCACAAACCAGATTATCTCATAATCCTTGTCGCATGGCCATGCTTATCCTGGTCGGATCAAACGAGGGGCCCAGAGTATATCTCTCCTGATCGGAGGGGCAAATCCCATCTTGCTCGACCATATCTTGCAGTATGGGTCTGGACAAGCCCGAAACCTACCTTTGTAACTACCCAGTCACATAGTAGCGTTTGGTTGGCCCAAAGCAAGGTTGTCACCATGCCGAGTACATGCGCCAGCTCAGGTCTTAGGACATAGAATATATGCCGTACTAGAGACTCATAGATGACATATTGCCGCGTCTCATAGTTGGGTCTGTCCGACTCGGACCTTATCTCGACTCGGATCCGACTACGTCGAATCCAACCAGGACCCTTCCAAGTCCATATTATCTGGTTAGCATCCAATGCCCCATGGATAGTGAGACCAAGCCATCTACCGTGTCATATGCTAGTCTTGTTGGCTGCGTGTCCACACAACCCTTTTGACTAGGGACCTTTTAAGATAGTCATCATACAATGCATAGTCCCCAAGGAAGTCACGTACTTGCTGATACACATCATTGATAATGTCCAAGGACTATCTTTATTCATAAACACATAGGAAATATCATCATACATGATTGCCTCTAGGGCATATCTCCAACACTAGACACCTCTTTTGGATCCTTCCAGAAAGGCAACAAGGCTGATGTAGAGCCCCTCCGTGGTCGATTCCCCCTCCGACAGAGTGCCGGAGAAGGCCTCCAGATGGGATCTCTCGAGAACAGAAACTTGCGATAGTGGGAAAAGTATTCCAGGTGGCTCTGTGATGTGAGGGGTATATTTGAGAATTTATAGAGGCGGATTTAGGTCTAGAGGTGCCACAAGGGGCCAACAAGCCTGGAGCGCGCCTCCTGAGCTTGTTGCTCGCCTCCTGAGCTTGTTGCTCCCTCATGACTTGTCAGGTCTTCTCCCGAATCTTCTAGGGTCCCTTCTCGTCCGGAAAAAATAATCCAAAGTTTTTCTCTGTGTTTAGACTCTGTTTGATATTGATTTTCTGAAAAGCCAAAAAAACAAGCAAAAAACAGCAACTAGCATTGAGCACTAGGTTAATAGGTTAGTCCCAAAAATGGGATATGATTGCATAATAAATATCCAAGATTAATACTATAATAGCATGGAACAAAAAAAATTATAGATACGTTGGAGACGTATCAACATGCGACTCGACCTTCGTGGCTGTCGTTTCCCTGTTCCTGGCACAACGAGAACACCAGTCCTTGATGCATCCATGGTCGTGGTTGTGTCGTCTGGCGACGTTGACCTCAGACTCGAAGCCCTGCCTTGCGGGGACAAGGCTCCACCGCAAGGGTTGCGACGCGAGCCCGAGGCCGCCCGGTTGGGCGTGGTGGTACATCGAAGGATGCTTGCCGCCTCTGGCTCCACCACGGTCACGCGCCTCAAGCCGCCGGTGCCGCAGGATCCAAGCGCCACTTATGCGGGCGCAATGGACTCCCGCGCGGAGCAACTCCCACTACGGAGCTGGGGTTTCCTCTTGGGATTGGTGGAGAGCCCGGACGACGAACTCCTCCTTGCACCCGCATGGGACGAGGTCTTAGCAACGGATTCAGAGTTGTCGGACTCGGTTCCACTGCCCGCCATGCTGGAGAAGGCCGGAGATCGTTGGATAAGGCAGAAAGTTAGTTACAGTACATCCACGACATAAAATGCAACCACACGGCATGTGAATTACTCACCACTATCCAACCGATCTAGCCTAGCCGGAAATGATCCTGTTACCCACAATATTGATCTATCCGTGCACGTCATCAGCTGAGGGTGAAGCGCCTTCAACACGATGTCATTCCTATGCTTCCACATCGTCCAAGTCATCAGTGTGATCTGTGTCCGCGGTCATGTCCGGACGCGTCCGTACAGTTATTGGAGATGCCCTTGCTAGACTGAACGTGCATGCTTTGAGTGGGGTGGGGTGTAAGGGCATCTCCAACGCCAATCAGCAAACCTCCCGCAATGGCCCGGACCACGCTATTGGGCCATGGAAGCCATCCAACGCAGTCCTGTGTATCTGTCCGCTGAGTGGTCCGGACTCGATTTCTCTCGCTAATCAGAGACAAACATGGGGGGGGGGGCTTGCGGGAGTCTGGACACACGAAACGTAGATCTCCGCCCTCTAGCCCACCCAAAAGGGTGGAGCCCGCGCTTTTGTAGCATTCCGCTCTGTTTCCGCCAAAATCCCCCACTCTTTTCTTCCACTCCCCGCCGCTCCCCGCCCAATTCCCACTCTTTTCTCCTATGTGTTTCTTCAGTCCGGACAAATGTTTTTTTGGATTCGGACATGTAAAAACTAAGCATATTTGCCTCTTTTTATTGTGACCGGGGATGCGATTCGACGCGGCTATGATCTGGTGCGTTGTGTGGATTAGCGTGCATTGAATTTGAATTTATTGGTTTATAAATACAGGCTATGATTGGATGGCGTTCTTCCACATCCATGTTCATGGACTGATTTTGTTGTCCACGTACGGATGTGAGAGAAAAATTGCCGGTCGCGTTGAAGATGCCTTAATTTCGACACAAGAGCTGGTTTGCACGTGGTTGGCAGTAAGAGCAACCATGCACATGACTACTACCACCAGTACGGCGTTGTGGCAACAGCACAAGCTCTCCACAGGCAAAGCAAGCGTCCCATACCAGAATTTACTCGCGGAGTAAAACCGTACAGTCTGTTTGACCCCAAAAGCCTGTGGAGGCGGAGTGGAGTGACCACCGTCGGCGTCGTGCTCTGCTCTGCTGCCGCCGTTGGTGTCTTGCTGCCGTGCAGTCAGTACTGCTAGCGTAGCCACATGTCACATGTCACATGCGATGCGCGGAGCGTCCGGCCCGGCCCGGCCCTGCACACGGCGCCAGCCAGCCAGGACGAGCGGACGGGACGCGCGTGCACGTCTCGCCGACGCAACTCATGCCTACTCCACCGCACGATCCCAAACGGACGTTCGTTTTATCCGAATTCGGTCCGTTTGGGATGGAAATGAGGTATCAATACGGACATGCATGTTCGGGTTCAGTTGAAGAGCCCAACGCACCAACCAACTCTAAACTGTTTGTCTCGGCCACGCGTCTCACCCGCCCGCGAGCTGACACTCTCCCTCCACCCGTTCCCCGCTGCGGCATGCCGGCCGGCGCACGCCGCGCCGCGCC
>NC_041382.1:506509606-506513578 GCF_002162155.2 Triticum dicoccoides | reverse complement strand
GCTCTGGCGCGCGCCGCGCTCGCCCACGGATGCAGCACCGTGGTGTGCACCGGCATGGGGAGGAGGAAAAGATTGAGAGGGAGAATGGTAGGTGGGCATGGTGGGCCACGTGAGAGAGAAGAAGAGAGAGAATGACAGGCGGGCCAGGGTCACATGCAAATGGGACATTGCTGGATGTGGACGACCCAGAAAGTGTCCGCGCGTGTCCGCTTTGGACGCAAACCCAGCTCAAATTTGGGTCCAGGTGGGGTGAGATGGACAAGAAACGGACGTTTTTTACGAATGTGGTTAGGCCAACTCCACCGCGCGACCCTATCCTGTCCGACCCGTGCGTTTGGGGTAAAAGGGACAAAAAAGGCGGCCCAGCGCGCGGGAGCAAACGGACTTTTGTCCGCTTTGTGTCCGCTTTCGACCCATTCCCGGTCCAAACTTGCGCCGCTTTTGGGGTGAAACGGACACCACGCGGACAC
Source organism: Triticum dicoccoides (assembly GCF_002162155.2). NCBI lineage: Eukaryota > Viridiplantae > Streptophyta > Magnoliopsida > Poales > Poaceae > Triticum > Triticum dicoccoides. The sequence continues at coordinate 506,513,108 of NC_041382.1, read as the reverse complement.
GCGGGTCGTCTGCGCGTGTCCTCCCCTGGCCCGCCCGTCGGTGGCACAAGACGGGCCTTTTTCTATCCGCCCCCTTCCTCCCTCCGGCCGCACCCCCTCCACTCTTCCCACTCTTCCCGTCGCCGCCACCGCCGCTGCCATTGCAGCCGTGCAGTTCGGACGCGAGCTCTCCCAACCCCTTCCCCTCGGCGCCGGGCTCGGACGCGACCACGGCCACCTGATTTGCGCACCCGTCGGCCGGTTTTGGGGCGGATCCGGTCGGTCTTGAGCTCGGCCGGCTGTGGGAGGCCGGGCCGCGGCATGGACTGGCCGGGCACCTCGCCGGAAGGCCCTGGCAGGGCCGCAAGGCCACATGCAGGCAGTGGCTCCTCCTCTAGCCGCTCGGATCTGCACCGTCGGTGGTCCGCCGGCAGATACACGAATGACGGTCCGCCGGGTTCGGTGCTTGCCCAAAAGCTCGCCGACGCACCGTTGCCACTCATTAAGTGTGACCACTGTCCAAGGATGGTCGTGCGCCGCGTGTCTACAACGCTGGAACATCCCGGATGGGTGTTCATCAAGTGCTTAAACGATGGGGTATGCGCTTTTTTTTAGCTTCGGTTTGTGCTCTAGATTTAACTAGTTGTGCTAAATTCAAATTTTGTTGTGTAGAACGGATGCAAGTTTTGGTATTGGGAAGAAGAGTACATCGATATATTGATAGAGCGAAATTTAGTACATGTTCGTGCACTTTTAGCTAGCATAGAGGCTGTAAATAAGACAAGTGCACTTGTTGCTAGATTAGAGGCTAGACACGAGACTAGGTGTGAGGAGGAAGCAACATCGACTTCTGGCTTGAAGAAGAAAGGAGGATGCCAGATCGAGCCTCCTCCTCCACAGATCAACAACGAGTGCATCGAGAAGGCCCTAACCCAACTCAAGGGAGCAGTTATGGAAGTTGGGTATCTTCTAAAATGTATTCTTGTGGTTCTTGTTTTTTTGGTCTTGCTTTGTTAGTCAAAATGTGATGATGTATTTTTCATGTACCAAAATGAATGATGAAATAAAGTTAAGGACTTGCAAAGAAATAATACGCGGACAGGATGCGCGCGGGATGCGTCCGCGCGCTGGTTGCACGGCCACCGCATTTCAGGACTGGCCCGGACACGACCCCAAATCCCTACCCAAAGAGACAAAAACCGGACAAAACGGACGTCCGTTTAGGGTCGCGCGCGGTGAAGTTAGCCTTAGGCGTTGGGTCGTTTCATTTGTCCGTTTAACCTCAAACGGACAGATCCGGACGTTTTGCGGTCGCGTGGTGGAGATGGCCTCATCACCGGGTCTGGCTGCTGAAAAGAAAGGAGGAGGCACCGGGAACGTCGCAGACTTGCAGCAGCCGTGCCACCGGCCGCGCACGGACGGCCGCCTGACTGGGACGAAGGCTTTCTTTATTCGTGCACGTAGGTGCCGTGTGCGGCGACCAGCAATACACGTTGACGGTGACCCGTTTGGTATGGACGTATCGTTGGTGGTACCGCATGTGCACGGCCGGCAATACACGCTGGTCATCTGCGTGCGTGATCGTGACAGGCCGGTTCCAGGTGGATCGCTTGGTCCGCTTGACCATGCTAATCGCCAAGCTCAACAGACCCCCCGGACGGTCACCAGTCACCACGCTGTCCTGGAATTCCGTCCGTGCATGTAGCAGCATTGGCATTGCCCACGAACGGCACGGTCGGCCATGTGATGGTGATGCATCCTGTTCCTGACTGCCCACCCGATTCGGCTCCATGCCACCGCGAAAGCTTCTTGTCTTCTTCCCCCAGTGAAAAGAGCATGGTCAATGTTGGCAAAAGAAAAGGTACTACCACTACGTGCCTGTAACGAGCCTGGCCGTTCCACGATGGACAATGGCTGTGTATGTGCGCGAGCCGTCGCTGAAACCGATAAGAACGATGGCAGTAACGCTGAAACCCAACCGATTCGCTTCGATTCGATGTCTACCTGGACGTGTGAGAGTGAGTGACCGTGTAATGGAACGGGGACAAGGCCAAGACTGTTTTGCACGAACGATGCGCGCAGGTGTGGGGGCATGCCTGTCCATTGCTGCTTGCGACCAACCCAAGATACATCACATTTCACATCCACCACATGCAACAGTACGCGGAACATGTGCAGTCACAGCGGATGCCCGGACGCCAGGACAGCTAAGGCTGGGATGGACTTTCAAGTACACTACACTAGTGAAAACTACTACTACTACTGCTTGCGTTCGCAAGGATGTTTTGCATATTTCTTTTTTGAAAGATCTAGCATCACTGGTATTTCATTAATAATAGCAGAAAGCAAAGGAAAAACAACAAAATGGTGAAGGTTCTAGGACCAGATCCGAAGATAAAAAAAAGAGAAAAGAAAAACAACAGCCCTAAAAGCTGCAGCCGAACACTCCATACAATCCATACTAAGTCAGCACAGCTCCGACTCCGCCGGTGAACTACTAAGAAGACTAGGCAGGGGTGGCGTCACAGATGATCACCGAACGAGCTATCTGTCACGCGTCATCGTATACCACCGACCCCCCACCGCGGCTTCGACTTCACAGCAACAGGCAGTCGAGGCACACCCACGGAGTCGCCGGAGAAGAAGAGTCGACTACCACGATCAAGGCCACGCTTCCGACATTGCTCATCGCCGTCATCGTTGCCACAGAAATCGCCGTGCACGTCCAGCTGTAGGAAACACCAAAGGGATCAAAGTCTTCAAGACGGTGCCCTAAAGAAGGGAACGGCGTTGAAGACGACGCCACCGCCCGACCCTACAGCAGGATCTGGGTTTTCACCCGAAGGACTTGATCCGGGAGATCTGGCTATGATATTCCTGACGGCGCCTCCAAGGAGAATAGCGACGCCCACAGGCGCCGTCGCCGCCGACCGGCCAGCATCGGCCAGGCTTTCACCCGGGGCAGCCATTCCCACGCAGCAGGCCGAGGACGACCCATGCCTCCATTGAACCGCACACCCCCACACAGCGAGTGCGCCACCGCTGTGCAGGGCCACCACCAATCCTCCCCGACGGCGGGCCTGCAGAGACCAGATCAGGTCCTGCACCCCGCATCTGACCACGACCGGAGCCTCTCTGCTCCAGCACCGCCTAGCGCCACACGTAGCCGTCCTTCCACGCAGCCTTGGGACCCCTCCTGACTGCACATCTCGCTGGAGACTGGATCCGCGCTGCTGGCGCTGCCCCCACACGCCATTTCCATGTGCGGACCCGAACCTCCGCCGCGCGCCGGCTACCTCCGCGCCCGCTCGCCGCGCACCTTCCACCGCCACCAGCCCCGTCATGCGGCCCGTGCCATCTCCGCTCCTGAATACCCGCGATGCCGCGCTCTCGCGCCAGATCCGCGCCCCGCGCGCCCGCGAGGCCGCGCTCCCGCGCCAGATCCGCGCCCCGCGCGCCCGCGAGGCCGCGCTCCCGCACCAGATCCGCGCCTCCATGCGCTGCCTCGCCGTCCAGCTATGCC
>NC_041382.1:506483155-506509177 GCF_002162155.2 Triticum dicoccoides | reverse complement strand
TTGACATTTTCCCTCCTCGTTTTGCATATTTCAATGTGGACTAAGAGCAACTCTCACTCGGCGATCTAAATGGACACGTATTTTGTCTGATTTTTGTTCGTTTACGTTGGTGTGCGCGCTCCTTTTTGAGTTTGGGTCGATAGTACGTCCAACGCGCGGACGCATTTTTGTCCTCGTGACCGGTTTGCGGCCATTTTTGAGCTCTTGTTACGACATATCAATAAAATTTGTTCACATAATTCAAACAAGATACAAATATCTCATAGTATCACAATCAAATAAATATCTTATAGTTTACAAGCCAAATAAAATATAAATTGTCCTAAATATATTTGAGCCTATATATGCTCAACCAAATCATCTTGCAGTTGAATATGAGATTCCCATTCGTGCATTTGATGATGAAATTTGGTGAACTATGCAAACATTGCCGCTCCTCCATGCTTAGGCACAACATTGCCACCCTGAAAACTGAAACCCCGATTGTAGATTTCGTCCAGATGCTCATCATCTACGATCATGTTGTGCATGAGCACGCAAGTAGTCATCACCTCCCATAATTTTTGGTGCTCCAAGTCCTAGTAGGATACCGAACGATGCCCCATCAAGATTGGAGAACACCGAAGGCGTGCTCCACATCTTTCCTAACACTCTCTTGTGCTTGGACAAATCTCTTCCTCTTCTCTCCAACGGGTTAAGAATTGTCTTCATAAGAGTGGTCCACTGAGGATAGATACCGTCAACTTGGTAGTATCCTTTGTTGTAGTGGTGGCCATTGACCTCAACATTGACATTCGGGCAGTTGCCTTCTGTAAGCCTTGCAAACGCCGGAGAGCGTTGAAGCACGCTGATGTCGTTTTGAGATCTGGCCATGTTGAAGAAGAGTGCCAAATCCGGAGATCTTGTGAAGCCACGGCCACAAGCATGACAGTGCAAGCTTTGGCATGCCTCCTATAGTTCCCCTGCGAAGTAGAAATACAATTCTTCCACTCCCGGTGCATACAATCTATACTATCAAGCATCCCTAAAAAGCTCCTACTAGCACTGCTCGTCAACAACCTGGCTGAATCTGCAGTAGTTGGCTCTCTCAAGTACTCTGGGACAAACACTACCACCACAGCCTTGTAGAACTTGTACATAGAGTCTAGGCACGTGGACTCGCTCATTCGGGCATACTCATCAGTGAGATCATCGGGTACTCCGTGTGTAAGCATCCAAATAGTTGTAGTGCATTTCTGATAAGAGGAGAAGTCAACCTTTCCCAGGGCATCCTCCTTGCACTCGAAATAGTTATTGCCCGCCACCACCCCTCCTGGACACAGTTGAAACACATGTCTAGCCATCCGGAAATGGCGCCAGAATAGGTGGTGTTTGAAGAACCGGTTAGGGGACTCGAAGTAGTCTTGCCAGAGTAGGCAATGGCCGCTCTCTCAGTTACGATTCAATGCTGAAGTATGCCCCGGGATCGAGCCTCTGAACAACCGCCGCCTACTAATGTGGTCATGGACGACCAAAGTAGCAACCACAATCTCCTCATCATCGGATGAAGAATCATCCAAATTGCAAATGAAAGTATGTGTCGTCGGAGTCCATTTGTACCTTGCGGGCAAACCATCAAACACCTTGCGGGCGTCATGGAAGAAGCCGGCCGGTGAAGAGCCTCGCGACTCTCCGAGACCAGGTAGCAAGCCTGTCGGCATGGAGGCGAACGTGGCGCCGTCCTGTGAGCGAGATAGCCGTGTTTGTGTGCTCTTGGTAGGGGGAGGCGAGGGCGTTGTGGCGTCGACGTCTGGGTACTGCGGCGGCGGCGAAAATGGTCCACCAAACGCCGGAGTAGGGGGACATCAGGGGGTGGCATGCTGCTGGGGAAGGTGTGCGTGTGGGCGGCCGGCCTGGGCAGCGGAACTGGGTGGTGGCGGTGATGGGTGGGGCGTCGAGTGTGCTGGCTATCAATGAGAGGAAGGGAGAATGGCCGATGTGTCATCGACTGCCGAGCCAAGGGAGGACAAGTGCGGGCGTGGCACGCGTCCGCTGCGTGTCCCCGCCGATGCAAACAAGGCCCAAATGTGGGCCTGAAATGGGTCGCGCGTGGACAAAATGTGTACGCTCATCCGTCGACCCAAACAGACACGCATGAACAATTTGGGTCGGCGATTACAAAAATGAGTGAACAAACACACTAAAATCGTGTCTATCTATATACATCCGTTGCATAGTTATGTCATCTTATATTTGCGAACGGAGTGAGTAGATGATAACAGACGGAAAGCGGTTGCAATATTTTTTAATAATAATTATATATAACATTAATATTTTAATTAATAACTTATAATTTAAAATACATATATTATATATATTGTACTCCCTTCGTCTACCATTATTAGATGTTTTAGTTTTTCCTGAATCAGATTTATGTAGACAGAATCTAATGTGTTTGCACACTCATGTTATTCTATATGTAGTCTTTGTTGATGTACCCAAAAAATCTTATAATAGTGAATGGAGTGAATTTTTTTTTGCAAGGTGTGAATATCTGATTATTGTATAGTTTAGAATTCTATCGAATATAAGTGACATAATAATATGTAGACAGAATCTAATGTGTTTGTACACTCATGTTATTCTATATGTAGTCTTTGTTGATGTACCCAAAAAATCTTATAATAGTGAATGGAGTGAATTTTTTTTTTTGCAAGGTGTGAATATCTGATTATTGTATAGTTTAGAATTCTATCGAATATAAGTGACATAATAATATAGTGAAAAATATTGCATGTTGAGGTGGGCCTTTGACTATTGTGATAAGGCCGGATGTGTGCATGCTATGATAAATGAATAGTGTGGATCAACTAATAAAGAGTAATAATCTCGTGCATATTATGATGGACCTTACATGAGATAACACGTATGCATGTTAAAATAGTTGAAATAGTGAGGCCTAGATAATTGATCCACTCTAGTTTTATTTTGGGTGCATATAGGATGCCAGGGCACTGCAGACAGGCGGGCAGTGCATGATGGATGAACATGTATGAGCAGTAACTTTGTAAGGCGATTCCTACCCAACTTTAATTAAAACTCCTGATTGCCATGTTAGCTGCCGCTGATTTAAGTAGCTGAGGCGTAGCTGTCACTAAGACCAAGGGATCATCTTGTCTACAACCCTCATTTGTATCGTGTCATAACATGATTATAATTAAGCTACTAATAACTCAGCAACAATTAATATGTTCATAACATGATTGCGCAGGAGCCAAATGACTTAACAACATTATCCCTGTAACGTAGTGTACTCTCTTTGGGCTGAGCAACCCATTTCCATGCTCACTGTGTATCACGCGCATGCCTTGTAGTGTACGTGTCTCTGATGTCAATCTGTACGTTCTTCTCCCCTATCAATGCAATGATACGCTGATCATAACATATTCGAGAAAAAATAATATGTAAATAAGATATAATTAGCATGAATCATTATTGCAGCCAGGTACGTGGTACAAATTGGAATTCATAACAAGGAAAATTGGCCCTCGCCCTCGCTCATGACCCCCTCGCGCTGCCACCCAGGGCGACGCCAGGGGGACCAATTCCTTCACCCCGCCAGCCCTCCCACGAGGCAGATCCCTGCCGCCGGCACTGGTCGTGGTGGTGGCGGTGCCCAACGCCAAAAGGGCTAGGGCTGGAGGGTTGCGCCGGATCTCCCGTGAGGCGGCTAGGGCGCCTCGCGCGGAGTATCCTCGTGCGGTATCCACGACGCCGTCCTGGTTCTGCGGCGGCAGCCGGCGAACCCATGGCTGGTGAGGTGCTCTGTTGGGATCCTCCACTATGCAATGGGCGGCGGCGGTGGCCGTGGATCTGGCATCTCGGCCATATCCATTGTGGTTCGGTTTTGGCCGGCCGACGACACGTGATGTGGCCGGGGTGGGGCGGCCGGAGGTCCTTAACCGGCTTTCCGACGACATCGTACGTCTACATGGCGAGGGTGTGCGCAGATCCAGTCAGCGCCAAGATCGTGGTGGCGCTACTTCCGAGGAAAATCACGTTGACTTTGGTCATGGCGGACAATGACGGCGTCTCCGACGTAATTCCCCTGTCGAGGCATCGTTGTTGCAAGTTAAGTCAACATGACCGGGGTGTTCCGGGGAAAACCCTAGATCTAGGTGTACCGGATCAGACGATGACGGCGCCTTCGGTCTCGTTCTCCCTCCTGGGGCCATCGTTTTAGAGCAGGAGCTGGCTAGAGGGGACAAGAGGAGGAACGGTATTACATCTACCGCAAGGCCGACGACGGATCCTGGCTGCATGGCGCTGCGGAGTTTCGGCGACGGGCGCGTGTGGATGGATACGTGCAGGATGGTGGCATTGTCTGGCGTCGTGAGGACATCGATGGCACGCCTGATATGGTCGTTGTGTCAGTACCTGCTCTGGAGATGGATCGGTGGAAGACGGCGGCGGCCTCTAAGAATGTGCCGGACCGGTGTGACCTAGTCCCGGTATTGTGGCGGGGCTAGGGCATCCGGTGAAAGAGCATGGCGCCTCATGTGTGGTTTTGGTACTTGATGACATTCTCTATGGACTATGGTTACCTTGAGTTATATTCGTAGGATTTGTCCATAGGCATTTCTTGAAGTCCATGTTTTGGTTTCAAGGAGTTTATGAAATGAGACCAAGGTGCTATTCAAGGAATTATCCAAATATTGGTCTAGTAGAAGACATGATACATGGTTGATCAAGACTAAGTTAAAGTATGAATCAAGTTGATCAACATGCACAACGTGGAAGATATACTAAAAGGGATCAAGTGATCCCATGGTATGATAAGCATTGAACATTACGCTTTGTATACTAACTCATGGTCTACGTGAGAGTTCTATGTGGGGTTAGGTATGTTTCCATGGACTTGCGTCAGGATGAAGATCTCATACAACCCATGGAGGATGACATCAAGTGGTGATCATTGATTGTTTATATATGCATTGGTATTTCCCTGAAAGGGAGAGGATGATGCAGCACAACAACGGTAAGTATTTCCCCCAGTTATGAAACCAAGGTTATCAATCCAGTAGGAGAACCAAGCAACACTATGTAAACAACACCTGCACACAAATAACAAATACTTGCAACCCAATGCGTATGAGGGGTTGTCATTCCCTCCTCGGTATTGAGATAGATAAAATTGTATGAGATTTGATAAATAGATCTGACAAAAACACAAAATAAAATAAATAAAGAAAAAGTGCAGCAAGGTATTTTGGGTTTTTTGGAATAATAGATTTGAAAATAAATATGATAGGAAATAGACCCGGCGGCCATAGATTTCACTAGTGGCTTCTCTCGAGAAAATAGCATACGATGGGTAAACAAATTACTGTTGGGCAATTGATAGAAAAGCAAATAATCAAGACGATATCCAAGGCAATGATCATCTATATAGGCATCACGTCCAAAATTAGTATACCAACTCCTGCCTGCATCTACTACTATTACTTCACACATCGAGCGCTATCTAGCATGCATCTAGTGTATTAGGTTCATAGAAAAACGGAGTAATGCAATAAGAGCGATGACATGATGTAGACAAGATCTATTCATGCAGGAATAGACCCCATCTTTTTATCCTTAATGGAAATGATACATGCGTGTCATGTCTCCTTCTGTCACTGAGAATAAGCACCCCGAGATCGAACCCATCACAAAGCACCTCTTCCCATTGCAAGAAAAATCAATCTAGTTGGCAAACCAAACCAAAGTTTCGTAGAAGAAATATGAGGCTATAAAAGATCATGCATAAAAGAGTTCAGAGAAGACTCGGATAATATTCATGGATAGAACTGATCACAAACTCGCAATTCATCGGATCCCAACAAACACACCGCAAAAAGTCATTACATCAAATATATCTCCAAGAACATAGAGGAGAACATTGTATTGAAAATCAAAGAGAGATAAGAAGCCATGCAACTACTACCTACGGACCCGCAGGTGTGTGGTAAACTACTCAAGCATGATCGGAGGAACACCAACGAGGATGATGAACCCCTCCGTGATCGTTTCCCCCTCCCGCAAGGTGCCAGAATAGGGCTCTAGATTGGAACTCGTGGTTCTGGGACTTGCGCGGCTGGAATTTTGTTTTGTCGACTCCCCATGGGTTTCCGGAATATCTGGGTATTTCTAGAGCTGAGAGGTGGTGGAAAATATCACCATGGGCCCCACAAGGCACCAGGGCGTGCCTTGTGCCTTCGATGCACCCTGGTGTCTTGTGGGCCCCACGGGCCTCCTCTGGTACACCTTCTTGGCTACCTGGGTCTCTTCTGGGCAAAATCTCCACAAAGTTTCCATGCATTTGGACTTCGTTTGATATGGGTATTCTGCGAAGTAAAAAACAAGCAAAAAACAATAACTGGCACTAGGCACTATGTCAATAGGTTAGTCCTAAAAAATGATATAAAGTTGCTAGTAAATGAATGTAAAACATCCAAGATTGATAATATAACAACATGGAACAATCAAAAATTATAGATACGTTGGAGACGTATCACTCATCATCAAAGATTGTGGTGTGAAAATTCAAGTGGAGCATCATGAAGAGATCTTTCTTGGATCTTGCCATCCATTGTGGTGACAATGGACTTGTGAAGATGTTCCAAAGAGTGGCTCACCAACAGTAGAGTATGGGAGAGCAATCTACTAGTCTTCATCAAGCCAACAGAATCAAGAAAGATGGTTCAACTTGAGGGAGTCAAGATCGTCATCATCTAGCTCAAGTGGACTATGTGCAAGGCAAAGGTTTGCCCTTGATAGGTTTTCTATTTTACCGGTCTCATGGTGGTAGTTGGGAGACCGGGTTATAGGATCGAGTGCCGTACTATCAAGGGGGATCTCAAGTAAGTAGCTTCACTACTGCAGGATCCTGCTAACGCGACACTACGATCAGAGACCCTTTGACGAAACTGTGTGTGATGCATTAATCGCAAACGGTGATGTAAAATAACCGTCAAAAAAGATGCAAAATATTTGCGATGGAGGAGCCATCAAACACGGTTCCGATTTTAGTTGCGTATGCGATGCAGGTCATATGGTTTAGTTCAATTAATTGTTTGCGATGAGGAGGAAGAACAGAAACGGGCAGCCAAATGAAGGCGTGTGCGATATACGACATAGTTCATCCAGATTAACTGTTTGTGATGAGGCGGAACAACATAAACGGGCAGCTAGATAAAGGTTTGTGCGATTGAGGGCATACGCTTCAGAAGGATTAACTGTTTGTGATTAGGCAACATAAAAGAAATGGTTAGCCAGATCAAAGTGTCTGCGGTTGATGACATACACTTCACATGGATGAACTGTTTGCGATTAGCCATAATAAACAGAAATAGTTAGACACATCAACATGTGTGCGCTAGACGGGCACACATTCTAATTAAAAGAAGCGTGCGCGATGGTAATAACGAGCGCGCAAGGTTGTTGGAACAAGACGTGTGCTGACATGGCCTATTGCAGTGCACCCTAGGGTGCAAACACCATGTATGCGACCGAGAAAGCGTGCCCACGTTACGCCGTCCGGGAATAGTGCCACACTTAGAAATTATAGAACCGTCAATAAATTTTGAGTCCGCGTCCCGTCACATTCCAAATTACTACCACGCTAAATTTAATTGCAAAGCTATTCACACCGATTAAAACCTAAACGGTTTCCCACTTAGGAGCGTATTAGTACTCGGTTATAAATACTACTACTCCAAGATGACTGCACATTCCTCCTCAACTCCTCATCCACAAAAACAAACAAGTCATTCATCATCATTCCCTTGCATCTGCCATGGCCACCGTGAGTTCTGGGTCGAGAGATTACCACCAGGGAGAGGCGAGCATGGAAGTGGAAGCACGAGAGATGTCCCACCCTGCCGCGAAAGCAGCCGACATGTCCTGCCACGCGACAGTAGCAACATGGAGGTCCCGCCGTGCCATCGATGCAGCAGACTGGTCCTGCCGCGCCGCGGAAGCAGCAGAGATATCCCGCCGCGCCATGAATGCAGCAGAGATGTCCTCCCGCACCGCAGCGGTCTGGGAAAATGTCTCGCGGCAGGCGAGGACTCTTACAGGCGCATGAATGTGATCGTCCATAGCCATATGGATCAGATCTCCGGCTGGGCGAGGTTACAGGACGACATGAAAGCCTCGTTTGAACAGGCTACCGGTGTCATCCGGCAACTAAGTGAGGGCAATGAGAACCTCCGGGCCGAGCACGACCTTCTGAGGGGGAAGATCGTCGGAAGTGCAGAGCACTGATACGTGTCCAACGTATCTATAATTTTTTATTGTTCCATATTGTTATATTATCATTCTTGGATGTTTTATAATCATTTTATAGTCATATCATTTTTTCATACTAACCTATTGACATAGTGCCGAGTGCCGGTTGCTGTTTTACATGTTTTTTACGTCGCAGGAAATCAATACCAAACGGAGTCCAAACGCAGCGAAACTTTTTGTGGATTTTTTTGGACTAGAAGACATCTAGTGGGCCGAAGAAGCACCTGGGGGGTGCTCCGAGGGGAGCACAACCCTCCAGGCGCGCCTTGGTGGTTTGTGCCCACCTCGGTTGCCTCCTGAACCGCCTCTTTACTCTATAATACCCCAATATTCCAGAAACCCTAGTGGAGTCGACGAAAATCAATTCCAGCCGCAACAAGTTCCAGAAACCACCAGATCCAATCTAGACACCATCACGGAGGGGTTCATCATGTCCATTGGTGCCTCTTTGATGATGCGTGAGTAGTTCTTTGTAGACCTTCAGGTCCGTAGTTAGTAGCTAGATGGTTTCCTCTCTCTCGTTTGATTCTCAATACAATGGTCTCTTGGAGATCCATATAATGTAACTCTTTTTGCGGTGTGTTTGTTGGGATCCGATGAACTTTGAGTTTATGATCAGATCTATCTTTTTATCCATGAAAGTTATTTGAGTCTTCTTTGATCTATTATATGCATGATTGCTTGTAGCCTCGTATTTCTTCTCGGATATTTGGGTTTTGTTTGGCCAACTTGATCTATTTATCTTGCAATGGGAAGAGGTGCTTTCTGATGGGTTTGATCTTACGGTGCTTGACCCCAGTGACAGAAGGGGAACTGACACATATGTATCATTGCCATTAAGGATAACAAGATGGGGTCTATTTCTACATAAATAGATCTTGTCTACATCATGTCACCATTCTTATTTCATTACTCTATTTTTCCATGAACTTAATACACTAGATGCATGCTAGAGAGCGGTCGATATGTGGAGTAATAGTAGTAGATGCAGGTAGGAGTTGGTCTACTAATCTTGGGCATGATGCCTATATAATGATCATTGCCTGGATATCATCATGATTATTTGAAGTTCTATCAATTGCCCAACAATAATTTGTTCACCCACCGTTTGCTATTTTTCTCGAGAGAAGCCACTAGTGAAACCTACGGCCTCCGGGTCTCTTCTTTATTATATTTGCCTTTGTATCTATTTTCCTTTGCTTTTATTTTCAGATCTATTAAACCAAAAATATAAAAATACCTTGCTGCACTTTATTTTATTTGGTGTTCGATCTATCAAATTATTACAACTTTCTCATGTCTGTTTGCCAATTTCTGGTGTTGTTACCCGAAAGGGATTGACAACCCCTTTAACACGTCGGGTTGCGAATATTTTTTATTTGTGTGCAGGTGCTGTTTACATAGTGTTGCTCGGTTCTCCTACTGGTTCGGTAACCTTGGTCTCATCACTTAGTGAAATACCTACCGTCGCTATACTGCATCATCCCTTCCTCTTTGGGGAAATACCGACGTAGTTCTAGCAGGTATCAAAAGCAATTTCTGGCGCCGTTGCGAGGGAGACATCATCAACATCTACCAGGTTCCTAATCACAAATCTACTCTCCATTTAATTTACATTATTTGCCATTTGCCTCTCGTTTTCCTCTCCCTCACTTCACAAAAATTTGCCGTTTTATTCGCCCTCTTTTTCGTTCGCCGTTTTCTTGCCGGATCTATTTTTGCGTGCGTTCTTGTTTGCATAGTCATGATGCCTCAAAGGAAATATTATGATGTTCCTTACCCCAATATTTTTCTTGAAATTGAGAAAAGTACTAAGGAATATATGACTACAAAATTTGAGCACAATAAATATTTTACCGAAGAACTTAAGGAACACTCTATTGTGTAGATGCTACAATAAAACAACTTGATGATATTAGTAGAGAAGTTTGCAATCTCCAATCTAAGTATGCTTTTGCTGAAAGTTTGCTAGGCAAAATATCCGATGCACAAGCTACCCTAGTAAATCAAATGGCCGCTAAACCAATATCGTTAGAAGATAAAAGTGATGAAGATCTTAAAATGATTGGTGTTTCGTCTATCGATTCCTTGTTTAGTAAAATTAAAATTGATGATAAAGGGACTGGAGAAGAGTTAACTTTAGCTAGAAGGCGCCCTGATAATTCGGAGGGTGAGAATCTTGTTGAGAAAATTGATAAAAGTGGGTTTGAAGAGGTCAAAACTTTAACTAGTGATGTGCCCACCCTTTTAGATTATAAAGACTTTAATTATGATAGTTGCTCTTGATTGATTGTATTTCTTTGTTGCAATCCATGATAAATTCACCCCATGCTTATGAACAAAATAAAGCTTTTACTAAACATATTGTTGATGCTATGATGAAAGCTTTGGAAGAAAAATTGGAATTAGAAGTTTCAATTCCTAGAAAATTGCATGATGAATGGGAACCTACTATAAAATTCAAGATTAAAAATTATGAATGTTTTGCTTTATGTGACTTGGGTGCTAGTGTTCCTACAATTCTGAAATCTTTATGTGATGTGCTTGGTCTTACCGATATTGAAGAATGTTCTTTAAATTTGCACTTGGCAGATTCCTCTATTAAAAAGCCTATGGGAAGAATTAATGATTTTCTTATTCTTGCAAATAGGAATTATGTTCCCATAGATTTTATTGTTCTTGATATTGATTGCAATCCGTCTTGTCCAATTACTCTTTGTAGACCGTTTTTACGCACTATTGGTGCTGTGATTGATATGAAAGAAGGCAATATTAAATTTTAATTTCCATTAAGGAAGGGTATGGAACACTTCCCTAGAACAAGAATCAGGCCACCATATGAATCAATCATGAGGGCATCATATGGATCTAGAAACAAAGATGACAAAACTTAGATCATTGCTTTATGCATAGCCAGGGGCATAAAACGATAGCGCTTGTTGGGAGGCAACCCAATGAATAAAATTTATTTTTGTCTTTTGCTATCTGTTCTTGAGTGTTTGCATGCTACTATTATGACTGTGTTTTTTGTGTTTTAATTAGTGTTTGTGCCAAACAAAGCCTTTAGGATCTTCTTGGGCGATAGTTGATTTGATCTTGCTGAAAAACAGAAACTTTTGTGCTCAAGAAAATAATTTACATTTTTAACAGGTGCATGATAAAATAGCAATTCTTTTTGCAGAAGATTAATATACAAATTGCTCATGTTGTCCTATTTTTTTAAAAAAATTGGAGTTACAGAAGTACTCGAAATATCCAGATTGCTATAGAATGTTCTGTTTTTGACAGATTTTGTTTCCTTTCCGTTGTGTGCTTGTTTCGATGATTCTATGGTTTTCTTTGAAGATTTTTTCCATAGAAAAGTTGGAATACAATAGATATAATGCAATAATAAAATATGAATGGGTTTGCAATAGTACTTATAGTAGTGATTTGTTTTCTTATACTAACGGATCTCACGAAGGTTTTATTGAGTTTTGTGTGATTGAAGTTTTCAAGTTTTGGGTGATGTTATGATGGATGAAGGAATAAAGATTAAGAAGAGCCTAAGCTTGGGGATGCCCATGGCATCCCAAGCTATTATCCAAAAAGAAGCAAGCAACTAAGCTTGGGGATGCCCGAGTGGCATCCCCTCTTTCTTCTAACGACCATCGGTATTTTACTCGAAGCTATATTTTTATTCGTCACATACTATGAGTTTTGCTTGGGGTGTCTTATATGATCTGAGTATTTGCTCGTTTTTCTTTTTGTTTTAAGTCTTGGATCCTTGATGGACACACCTATTTGAGAGAGCCAAAATTATGCCATGACTTGTTAGAATTGCCCTCTATGCTTCACTTAAATTTTTATGAGCTATGGACTTGCTCTAGTGCTTCACTTATATCTTTTTGAGCACGGTGTGCTTAGTATTTTTGAAGAAATACTCTCTTGCTTCACTTAGATTTATTTTAGAGTTAGTAATCTTTCTATGAAATTCTCTCTTGCTTAACTTAAATTAATTTGAGAGAAAGAAATATTATGCTCATGGTCTTCACTTATATTTGTTTGAGCTTTTCAAAAGCAACACATGAAAATTAGTCCCAAAGTGATAGATATCCAAGAAGGATATAATAAAAAAATTCATGAAGATCATTGGACAAAATAAACTTGATTCCTTGTAATAGTTTTGAGATATGATGATGTAATATGTGAGTCATGTTGATGAGTAATTATGCTTTAGTAAGAATATTGGCGTTAAGGTTTGTGATTCCCTGTGCAATCATGAAAGTCAATAGTTGTGCAATGAAATTACATCCTACTTGTGGTGCATTATTCGGTGTTGATTATTCTCAATGCTCACTTATGAGATTATTCGTTTCTCGGTTGGTCGCTTCTCAATCTTTTGCTAGCCTTCATTTTGCACTAAGTATGATCACTACTTGTGCATCCAAAATCCTTTAAACCAGTTTTGCCACATGAGTCCACCATACCTACCTATATGCGGTATTCCTTTTCCATTCTGAGAAAAATTTATGTGCCATCTCTAATTTTCAAAATGAATTTGTCTTTTGTGTGCTTGTACTTCTCGAGAGGCGGTGAGGGGTGGCCAATATTTTCCATGCTAAATGTGTTATTCTCATGATTAGTGTTTATTCACTTGTCATTGCACGAGAGTAAGGCAAAGGTATTAGGGATAATTCCTTGGAAAGTGTTGGTATGGAAGGCACTCATGGATACGGCTTGCCATGGAAAGTGAATGTATGGTTGAAAAAGGAATAAACTTTAATTTCTGTTTGGGAACTGCCTATGATATATCTAGCATGGAAAGTATTGGGAACTACTCGATCGTTCTAGTTGACAGGAAAAGCACGCCTCCCAAAATGTTTTTATCACTATGTTTTTTTGCTTTGAGCTCTGTCACCTCTACAAATCCCTACCCTCTGCGAAGGGCCTTTATTTTACTTTATGCAATTTTTATTTTTAATTAGAGTTTCCATCTTCTCTTATAAAGCACCAACTAAGGGGCACTATGATCGTACTTGAGCATTGGGTGTAGCTAATATGCAGGTGTGTTTCATGAATGGATCAACGATTGAGCATAATGAGCTAGGGATAACTTATTTTAGCGTTGATATTTTGAAAGACATGGTCGCTTGTTGATATGCTTGAGTATTTAAGTCCCATGTCAAAACTAGACTATTGCTTTGAACCATATAAAAGTCCAAATGTCCATGCTATAAAGAAAAGAATATGTGATGACATGTTAGGCGGCATTCCACATCAAAAATTCTGTTTTTATCATTTACCTACTCGAGGACGAGAATGAATTAAGCTTGGGGATGCTGATAGGTTAGTCCCAAAAATAATATAAAAGAGCATATTAAAGACCATGAAACATCCAAAACAGATAATATAATACTCCCTCCGTCCCATAATGTAAGACGCTTTTTAGCACTACACTAGTGACAAAAAACGTCTTACATTATGGGATGGAGGGAGTAGCATGGAACAATAAAAATTATGGATACATTGGAGATGTATCAAGCATCCCCAAGCTTAATTCCAGCTCGTCCTCGAGTAGGTAAATGATAAAAACAGAAATTTTGATGTGGAATGCTACCTAACATATTTATCAATGTTATTTTTTTTATTGTGGCATGAATGTTCAGATCTGAAAGATTCAAGACAAAAGTTTAATATTGACATAAAAATAATAATACTTCAAGCATACTAACAAAGTAATCATGTCTTCTCAAAATAACACGGCCAAAGAAAGTTCATCAGTACAAAATCATATAGTTTGGTTATGCTCCATCTTCGTCACACAAAATATTAAAATCATGCACAACCCCGATGACAAGCCAAGCAATTGTTTCATACTTTAGTGTTCTCAAACTTCTTCAACTTACACGCAATACATGAGCGCGAGCCATGGACATAGCACTATAGGTGGAATAGAATGGTGGTTGTGGAGAAGACAAAAAAAGAGGAAGATGGCCTCACATCAACTAGGCGTATTAATGGGCTATGGAGATGCCCATCAATAGATATCAATGTGAGCTGTTGGGATTGCCATGCAACGGATGCACTAGAGCTATAAATGTATGAAAGCTCAACAAACAAAACTAAGTGGGTGTGCATCCAACTTGCTTGCTCATGAAGACCTAGGGCATTTGAGGAAGCCCATCGTTGGAATATACAATCCAAGTTCTATAATGAAAATTTCCCACTAGTATATGAAAGTGACAAAATAAGAGACTCTCTATCATGAAGATCATGGTGCTACTTTCAAGCACAAGTGTGGAAAAAGGATAGTAGCATTGTCCATTCTCTCTTTTTCTCTCTCTTTTTTTGTTTGGCTTCTTTGGCCTTTCTCTTCTTTTTTTTGTTTCCTAACACGGGACAATGCTCTAATAATGATGATCATCACACTTATATTTATTTACAACTCAAGAATTACAACTTGATACTTAGAACGAAATATGACTCTATATGCGTGCCTCCGGCGGTGTACCGGGATGTGCAATGACTCAAGAGTGACATGTATGAAAAAATTATGAATGGTGGCTTTGTCACAAATACGATGTCAACTACATGATCATGCAAGGCAATATGACAATGATGGAGTGTGTCATAATAAACGGAACGGTGGAAAGTTGCATGGTAATATATCTCAGAATGGCTATGGAAATGCCATAATAGGTAGGTACGATGGCTATTTTGAGGAAGGTAAATGGTGAGTTTATGGTACCGACAAAAGTTGCGCAGTACTAGAGAGGCTAGCAATGGTGGAAGGGTGAGAGTGCGTATAATCCATGGACTCAACATTAGTCATAAATAACTCACATACTTATTGCAAAAATCTACAAGTCATCAAAAACCAAGCACTACGCGCATGCTCCTAGGGGGGTAGATTGCTAGGAAAAGACCATCGCTCGTCCCCGACCGCCACTCATAAGGAAGACAATCAAAGAAACACCTCATGCTTCAAATTTGTTACACAAGGGTTACCATACGTGCATGCTACGGGACTTGCAAACTTCAACACAAGTATTTCTCAAATTCACAATTAATTTACTAGCATGACTCTAATATCACCATCCTCATGTCTCAAAACAATCATCAAGCATCAAACTTCTCATAGTATTCAACACACTTTGGCCCTGTTCGGTAATGGTCCGCTCCTAGAATCTGCAAAGTGGCTAAATGGAAACTTCATCATTTTAAACTACAGCTCTGCCAACTCCGCTCTAGGAGTTGTTGTAACACCCCGGATGTAATTTTCCCAATTTGTACTCCAACTCTTGCCGTTTCCGGCGTTAAGTTATTTTATTTTCTCGGGTTCGGGTCTTTGTCTCCATGTGTTGTTATCATTGTCATGCATCTCATATCATGTCATCATGTGCATTGCATTTGCATTCGTGTTCATCTCATGCATTCGAGCATTTTCCCCGTTGTCCGTTTTGCATTTCGGCACTTCGTTCCCCTCCGGTGGTCATTTCTAGCTTTCTTTCGTGTGTGGGGATTAAACATTTTCGGATTGGACCGAGACTTGCCAAGCGGCCTTGGTTTACTACCGGTAGACCGCCTGTCAAGTTTCGTATCATTTGGACTTCGTTTGATACTCCAACGGTTAACCGAGGGACCAAAAAGGCCTCGTGTGTGTTGCAGCCCAACACCCCTCCAATTTGGCCCAAAACCCACCTAAACCCTCTCCATCATCTAGAGCGTTCGATCACGATCGCGTGGCCGAAAACCGCACCTCATTTGGACTCTCCTAGCTCCCTCTATGCCTATAAATAGGTCACCCCAGAAAATCTCCTTCTCCTTCCTCCAAAAAAAACCCTAGATCCACCGCCTTGCGCCGCCCCGGACATTGTTCGTCCGGGCCGGACGCGTCCGCGCCGCCACCGCCGCCCAATCACTCGCTGCCACGTGGCCCTCCGCCTCCTCCCACCGCGGAGGCCCGCGAAGCCCAAGGCCGGCCCCCGTGGCCCGCGGCCGCCCGCCGCCGCCTACCGCGCCCCGCCGCCGCTGCTTCTCCTACCTCGCGCCGCCGCCCCGCGGTTTGCTCCTCCGCCGCGCCGCCCTTTCTGGCGAGGCTCGGTGCCCGAGCTCCGGCCGGGCCCCGCCGCGCCGCTCCCGCCAGCCGGCGCCGCCACGCGCGGGCGACCGAGCTCCGGCGACCCCTCCGCCCTCCGCTCCTCTGGTGAGCTCCGGCAGCCGCCTCCCCGCGAACTCTGGCGCCGACTCCAGCAACAGTCCGGCTACCTCGATCCGAGTGCCCCCGATCCAGATCCGATCTGAAACCCTAACCCGAGGGTTGACTTTCTCCCCCTCTCTCAGATTCATGTTGCATACTTTGACCTGCCGTAACTTTGCATCCGCAGCTCCGATTTGGGCATTTAGCATATCAAAATGTTCACCTCAGAGAGTACATCATTTCATTCCATTGCATCATTTTCATTTGAATTCATCTTGATGCCCAAAATGCTGTTAGAAGAAGGCTACTTGAGATAATTGTCAGATCTGCTACTCCATTTAGATATTTGCCATTTTTGCCATGATTATTGTGTGCATCATATGCCCATGAGTTCTACATATGTTTTGTTAAGGGTTTTGTCATCTTTCCAGAGGTTCAACCCATGTATTTTTGTGATGTGTGTGGTGACTAGCACGAGCTTGCAAAGTGGTGCACTTGGTAATTCTGATTTCAGGGACTTAGCATTTCCACTAAGTCCTTGAGCTGTTTATCTCATGTTGCCATATGTTCATGTTGTTTCCTAGTGTTCCGTGCCTCTTTTGAGGATGACCAGTAAGGATGTTTTGTTAATATTGTAGTGCTCTATCCATCCATGTCTTTGTTTGCAATTGTGGAGCAACCTAGCTTGAGTAAATCGAGCTCTACTTTTGCTACTTCGTGAATCTGGGCAGATTGTCAACTTGTTTGCAATTTTGCCAATGATGTTGTAGTTGATCCGTGCATGCTATGCTATTGCTCTTGCCTTGTCTAGCTTGAATTTTGTGTATTCTTGATGGGTGTATGCTTAGATTGTCATGACTTGCTCCGTATTGAGTGCATCGAGCTCGTAAACATGCCTACTTGAGATATGTTTCAGCATGTGCCAGTTTTCACTAAGTCTGAAAACTGATTATGTTTTTGTTATGTTCACATGCTTGCAATTGTATTTTCTGATCCCTTTTGGCTGAAGGTCACTAAGAGAATTTTGTTAAGCTCTTTGAGTAGCTCCATGCTATGCTCTACTTTGCCATGTTCAGGTCCTGTAGCATGTAGTTTTGTTGCTCCGAAGTGTTCTACCTGATCTGAAATTCCAGACAAGTGTTAATTTCACTGTCTGAAATCTGTTTGCCATATGCATTTTTGCCATGCTTGTTTGAACCTGTTAATGGATGAATTGGCCGTAGCTCAGTGCTAGACTTTTGTTAAGCATCTTGAATGCATCCCTGCCATGTATTTTATTGTCATGTTTGGGTGCTGTAGCATATTCATTTCATTGCATTTAGATGGCTACTTGCTGTAAATCGCAGACCGGTGCCATATTTGAATCGCTTGCCATTTCCAAACCGTAACTCCGATTCCGGCGTTCTTTATATCATTTTCAAGCGATTTCATCTCATCTTTCTAGTGGCACACTTGGATTCCCAACTTGAGGCCAGGTTCATGCATCCCTTGTCAAATCTTGCATATGCATCCCGCATCGCATCCCGCTTAGCATACCATCTTTGCATCATATTGTTTGATCCTTGCACGTGGTTGATTGTGTCCTTGTTGCTTGTTTGTCTTGTTTGGGTAGAGCCGGGAGATGAGTTCGCTAACGAGGAGCCCGTTGAGTTTGCTTTCGAGGATCCAGTCAACTCTGACAACTGTGCAGGCAAGATGATCATACCCTCGAAATCACTACTATCTTTGCTATGCTAGATTGCTCGCTCTTTTGCTATGCCAATGCTACGATGCCTACCACTTGATTTCAAGCCTCCCAAATTGCCATGTCAAACCTCTAACCCACCTTGTCCTAGCAAACCGTTGATTGGCTATGTTACCGCTTTGCTCAGCCCCTCTTATAGCGTTGCTAGTTCAAGGTGAAGATTGGAGGCCGTTCCTTGTTGGGACATTTATTTTACTTGTTGGGATATCATTATATTACCTTGTTATCTTAATGCTTATATATACTTGGTAAAGGGTGGAAGGCTCGGCCTCTCGCCTAGTGTTTTGTTCCACTCTTGCCGCCCTAGTTTCCATCATATCGGTGTTATGTTCCCGGATTTTGCGTTCCTTACGCGGTTGGGTTATAATGGGAACCCCTTGATAGTTCGCCTTGATTAAAGCTTTTCCAGCAATGCCCAACCTTGGTTTTACCATTTGCCACCTAGCCTCTTTTTCCCTTGGGTTTCCGGAGCCCGAGGGTCATCTTATTTTAAACCCCCCGGGCCAGTGCTCCTCTGAGTGTTGGTCCAACTCGTCAGCCGCCGGTGGCTACCAGGGGCAACTCTGGGCTGGCCTACCGGAAGTTTAGACAATCTGAGTGTGCCCTGAGAAAGAGATATGTGCATCTCCTATCGGGATTTGTCGGCACATTCGGGTGGTGTTGCTGGTCTTGTTTTAACCTGTCGAAGTGTCTTGAATAACCGAGATACCGAGTCTGATCGGAACGTCTTGGGAGGAGGTCTATTCCTTCGTTGACCGTGAGAGCTTGTCATGGGCTAAGTTGGGACTCCCCTGCAGGGATTAGAACTTTCGAAAGCCGTGCCCGCGGTTATGGGCAGATGGGAATTTGTTAATGTCCGGTTGTAGATAACTTGAACCTTAATTTAATTAAAATGAATCAACAGAGTGTGTTGCCGTGATGGCCTCTTCTCGGCGGAGTCCGGGAAGTGGACACGGTGTTGGAGTAATGTTTGCGCAGGTTGTCCTCTAGTTTCTCGCTCGCCCTTTGCCTCCTCTTCTCGCTCTCTTTTGCGAACAGGATAGCCACCATATTTTGCTAGTCGCTTGCTGCAGCTCCACATATATTTGTACCTTGCCTTACCTATAAGCTTAAATAGTCTTGATCGCGAGGGTGCGAGATTGCTGAGTCCCTGTGGCTCACAGATTACTATTACACCAGATGCAGGGCCTGACGATTCCGCTCCAGGTGATGCGCTTGAGCTCAAGTGGGAGTTCGACGAGGACTCTCAACGTTACTATGTTTCCTTTCCTGATGATCAGTAGTGGTGCCCAGTTGGGGGTGATCGGGACCGTCTCGCATCTTGGGTTCTCTTTTATTTTGGCGCCGTAGTCGGGCCATGAGTGTTTGGATGATGTAATGTTATTTATGTACTTGATTGACGTGGCGAGTGTAAGCCAACTATGTTATCTCCCCTTTTATTATCTATATTACATGGGATGTTGAGAAGATTGCCTAACTTGCGACATATGCCTTCAATGCGATTATGCCTCTAAGTCGTGCCTCGACACGTGGGAGATATAGTCGCATCAAGGGTGTTACAAGTTGGTAATTAGAGCCTTCCCCGACCTTAGGAGCCCCATTGCTTGATCGTTTTTAGCGGCCGAGTTGTGTCTAGAAAAATGTTTTGAGTCATTAGGAATTATATATCGGAGAGTTTAGGAATTCTTTTTACTTCCTAGTCTCCTCATCGCTCTGGTAAGGCATCCTGACGTAGAGTTTTGACTCTTCTCTTCTCAAATTTCACTAAAAATTTTTTAGGATCACGCGGGTATCTTGGAATCGTTCCGATGGTTTTATGATGAGAACATTGTCTTGGTGCCTCCTGTCAGGGGTTTTGTGGAAGTGTCCCGGGGAGTTGAGCTCTGAGGTGTTGTCGTCATAATTTTATCGTTGCAGTTCTGGTATACCTGAGTTTAGTACGCCGACATCGAAAATCTCTTTTATGCAGTTTGTTGGTGAGATAACCTCGACGCCACCCAGTACTGGGGCGGGAGTTCGGGAGTATCGCCATAACTTGTATAACGGATGCTTTTCGAAGATTGAGGTAGATGGTTTCCGAAGTTTTTCTCGGTTATGTGTTGAAGGATGGATACAGCTGGATGTAGGATTTGCTAGTTTGGGTGAGATATTATGCTTTCCCTGTATCCCCAACACCTGATTGCATAACCGGAAAGGTTCGGGAGTTTCATAGGTGGGAATTCTTGTAGCTCTAGTTCTTCTTCCACGGATATTGGTTTGAGATTGGGATTTCTTACCGATTATTCGTTCTTGATCCGTACCTTGTTGATTTATTTCTCTACCTTAATTCTAAGTGGCTTCTCAATTATGGATATGTGACCATTTCAAGAGGAATGCATTCGTTCATTTTGTTCGTATGTGAAGACTATATGTTTCTATTTTCATTTCATTGGATTCAGCTTCAATATTTGTCTATCAATGTGCTAATGGATGTCAACCTCTTCAGGATGGCTCCTCCAATGCGCACGACTCCGAATCCTGATCCGCCACCACCTCCACCTCCTCCGGAGGCATGGAAAGCGGTGATGGCCGCAACCAATGCAAACACACAGTTGATCATGCAAATTCTTCAAGAGCGCAATCAAGGCAACCAAGGGAACCAAAGCAACAATCAGAATCACTTTGCTACACTCAACCAGTTCCTTGCTAACGGGCCAAAGACTTTCAGCAATTGTGTCGAGGCAACCGATGCTGATGATTGGCTTGTGGATCTGTGCAAGCATTTTGAGTGTAGTAACGTCAGGCCTGAGGACTTTGTCAAGTTCGGTTCCTTCCAACTCAAAGATCAAGCTGCAGAATGGTTCCAGCAGTACAAGGATTCCAGAGGTGGACGTGTTATCACTTGGGATGAATTCCGTCAAGATTTCCGAGCTCATCATATCCCTCAGAGCGTGGTTGAAAGCAAGCGTGAGGAATTCCGCAACCTAAAGCAAGGCTCTTTGTCTGTCTATGACTACAACAAGTTGTTTCAGAAGCTCTCCCGCTTTGCCAAGCAGGACTTACCTGATGAGAAGAGCATGATATACCAGTTGAGGGGTGGTCTCAGAGAAGAAATTCAGCTAGCTCTTGTCCTCTTTGAGCCCTTGAGATACGATGAGTTCTACAACATGGCATTGAAGAAAGAGGCTGCTCAATTGAGGTGTGATGCTTCCAAGAAGCGAGTCAGAGATGTTACTCCTTCTTCCTCTACTCAAGTGTCCAAGCAGCAGAAGTTTTGGCTTCCTCCTTCTCCGTTCCGCCAGCCGTATCAGCAGAAGAGCAAAGGTGGCAGTGGATCTTCCCACCCACCCAACCCTGGCTTTCAGAACAAGACTTCGTCTCAAGCTCCAAGATCGAGTGCTCCGTATCACCGTCCGCTTTCAGAGGTGACGTGCAACAAGTGCCAACAGAAGGGTCACTATGCCAACAAGTGTTTCAACCAGAGACGCCTTCCTCCTCCTCCTCCTCCTGTCAGATCGGCAAGTACAGCTGTGGTCAAGCATAACCCCAAGTACGCCAAGGTCAATATGGTGAATGCAGCTCAGGCAGAGGATTCATCAGATGTCATCATGGGTAACCTTCCTGTTAATGATGTTCCTGCAAAAGTTCTTTTTGACACTGGTGCATCGCATTGCTTTATCTCGAGACCTTTTGCATCTAAGCATGGGTGGTTTTCTCAAGTTATGCATAAGCCATTAGCAGTTGTCTCTCTGGATAAATGTTTGCTTGCTAACTACGAGGTTCCAGATATTTCTATCTCGATGGGTGATTTCAAGTTTCTGGCTTCTCCAATGATCCTTGGTAACTCGGATATTGATCTTATTCTCGGAATGGATTGGCTTTCTAAGCACAAGGCTCAGCTTGATTGTGCAGCCACGCAGATTCAATTGACTCATTCGTCTGAGGATGTAATTGTCTTTGCCACTCGGGATAATACCATCCGTCTGTTTTCTCTCAATGAG
The DNA here is from genome assembly GCF_002162155.2 of Triticum dicoccoides. Classification (NCBI taxonomy): domain Eukaryota; kingdom Viridiplantae; phylum Streptophyta; class Magnoliopsida; order Poales; family Poaceae; genus Triticum; species Triticum dicoccoides. The sequence continues at coordinate 506,486,961 of NC_041382.1, read as the reverse complement.
AAGGGTGAACTCGATGCCATCTCACAAATTCCAGTCGTTTGCGAATATCAAGACGTCTTTCCAGAAGAGCTTCCAGGAATGCCTCCGCACCGGCCAGTTGAATTCGTTATTGATCTTGAGCCTGGCACGGAACCTGTGTGCAAGCGCCCTTACAAGCTCGGACCTGAAGAGTTGAAGGAGCTGAAGAAGCAACTCGATATTCAAGAGAAAATGGGTCTCATCCGGCCTAGTTCTTCTCCGTGGGGTTGTGGTGTTCTTTTTGTGAAGAAGAAGGATGGAACGGACCGGCTTTGTGTTGATTACCGTCCATTGAACAAGAAGACCATCAAGAACAAATACCCACTTCCAAACATCAATGAGCTGTTCGAACAACTCAAAGGTGCCCAAGTATTCTCCAAGCTTGATTTCCGTATGGGTTATCATCAGATTCGTATCCGTGAGCAAGATATTCCCAAGACAGCTTTCAGGACAAGCTATGGTTCATATGAATACACTGTCATGTCTTTTGGCCTCGTCAACGCTCCTCCGATGTTCTCTCGCATGATGAACTTCATCTTCAACGCCTACACCAACGACTTCGTTTTGGTCTATCTCGACGACATTCTGGTTTTCTCGAAGAACAAGGAAGATCATGCCAAGCACTTGCGTTTGGTACTCGATAAGCTCAGGGAACACCAGTTCTACGCCAAGTTCTCCAAGTGCGAATTTTGGCTCGATGAGGTTCTTTATCTTGGTCATATCATCTATGCCAAGGGCATTGCCGTGAATCCTGAGAAGGTGTCTGCAATTGTGAATTGGGAACCTCCTCAGAACGTGAAGCAACTCCGTAGCTTCCTCGGTCTTGCAAGCTATTGCTGAAGATTCGTTAAAAACTTTTCTAAGATCGCGAAGCCTCTCTCAAATCTTCTCCAGAAGCACGTCAAGTACGTTTGGTCTCCGGAGTGTGACATTGCTTTCAACACTTTTAAAGAGAAATTGATCACTGCTCCAGTTCTCACTCCGCCTGATGAATCCAAGCCGTATGAGGTCTTTTGTGATGCCTCTCTCCAAGGTCTTGGCGCAGTTTTGATGCAAGAGAAGAAAGTTGTTGCTTATACCTCTTGCCAGTTGAAGCCCAATGAGAAGAACTACCCCACTCATGATCTCGAGTTGACGGCAGTTGTGCACGCTCTTTTGACTTGGAGACATATTCTATTGGGAAGAAAAGTGGACATTTTCATTGATCACAAGAGTCTCAAGTACATCTTCACTCAGCCTAATCTCAACCTTAGGCAAACTCGATGGGTCGAAATGATTCAAGAGTATAATCCGAGTATCGAGTATACTCCAGGCAAGGCTAATGTGGTTGCTGACGCATTGAGCAGAAAGGCTTACTGCAACAGTATGATTCTCAAGCCTTATCAACCCGAGCTTTGTGAAACTTTCCGCAAACTTAATCTGCAAGTTGTTCCTCAAGGTTTCCTCGCCAACCTTCAAGTCTCTCCTACCTTGGAAGACCAGATTCGCCAAGCCCAGCTTCTTGATGCTATGGTGAAAAAGGTGAAGATTGGGATTGCCAAGAGTCAACCCAAGTACAAGTGCTACCGCCTTGATGACAAGGACACTCTCTTATTCGAGGATCGTATTGTTGTACCCAAAGGTGACCTCCATGAAGTGATCATGAACGAGGCTCACAATTCTCTCCTCTCCATCCACCCTGGGAGTATGAAGATGTATCAGGACCTCAAACAGGCTTATTGGTGGACTCGAATGAAGCGCGACATTGCTCAATTCGTGAATGAATGTGATGTCTGCAGAAGAGTGAAAGAAGAACACCAAAGGCCAGCGGGTCTCCTCCAACCTCTTGCCATTCCAGAATGGAAGTTTGACCACATTGAAATGGACTTCGTGACTGGGTTTCCAAAGTCCAAGCGTGGTAATGATGCTATATTCGTTGTCATAGACAAACTCACTAAAGTGGCTCACTTTCTACCTATCAAAGAGTCAATCACTGCAGCTCAATTGGCGGAACTCTATACCTCTCGAATTGTCTCTCTGCACGGTATTCCACAAGTGATCTCTTTAGACCGTGGCAGCATCTTTACCTCAAAGTTTTGGGATTCTTTTCAGAAGGCCATGGGCACCAACATCCGCTTCAGCACAGCTTTCCATCCTCAAACTAGCGGTCAAGTCGAGCGTGTCAATCAGATTCTTGAAGATATGCTCAGGGCTTGTGTGATCTCCTTTGGCATGAAGTGGGAGGATTGCCTTCCTTATGCTGAATTTTCCTACAACAACAGTTTTCAAGCAAGTTCGGGCAAGGCCCCATTTGAAATTCTGTATGGCAGGAAGTGCCGTACCCCTCTCAACTGGTCTAAAACTGGTGAACGTCAGCTTTTGGGTAATGACCTAATCACAGAGGCAGAGGAAATGTGCAAAGTCATTAGAGATAACCTCAAAGTAGCCCAATCCCGCCAGAAGAGCTACTATGATAGTAAGCACCGTGATTTGGCTTTCGAGATCGGAGATCATGTTTACCTCCGCATCTCTCCTAGGAAAGGTACTCGTCGCTTCGGTATCAAAGGGAAGCTTGCCCCCAGATACGTGGGACCTTTCATGATTGTCAGCAAGAGAGGCGACCTCGCCTATCAACTCGAGCTTCCTTCAAACTTTGCAAATGTTCATGACGTGTTCCATGTCTCTCAGCTTCGAAAGTGCTTCAAGACGCCTGACCGCACCGTCAACTTCGAGGACATTGAGCTCCAAGAAGATCTCTCTTATCGTGAGTACCTAGTTGCTATTCTTGAAGAGACTGAACGCAAGACTCGCAATAAGTCAATCAAATTTCTCAAAGTCAAGTGGTCACATCATTCCGACCGTGAAGCTACCTGAGAATGGGAGGATCACCTCCGTTCTCAGTACCCGGCGTTCTTTCAGTCCTAGATCTCGGGACGAGATCCTTTCGTAGTGGTGGAGTGTTGTAACACCCCGGATGTAACTTTCCCAATTTGTACTCCAACTCTTGCCGTTTCTGGCGTTAAGTTATTTTATTTTCTCGGGTTCGGGTCTTTGTCTCCGTGTGTTGTTATCGTTGTCATGCATCACATATCATGTCATCATGTGCATTGCATTTGCATACGTGTTCATCTCATGCATTCGAGCATTTTCCCCGTTGTCCGTTTTGCATTCCGGCGCTTCATTCCCCTTCGGTGGTCATTTCTAGCTTTCTTTCGTGTGTGGGGATTAAACATTCCTGGATTGGACTGAGACTTGCCAAGCGGCCTTGGTTTACTACCGGTAGATCGCCTGTCAAGTTTCATATCATTTGGACTTCGTTTGATACTCCAAGGGTTAACCGAGGGACCGAAAAGGCCTCGTGTGTGTTGCAGCCCAACACCCCTCCAATTTGGCCCAAAACCCACTTAAACCCTCTCCCTCATCTAGAGCGTTCGATCACGATCGCATGGCCGAAAACCGCACCTCATTTGGACTCTCCTAGCTCCCTCTATGCCTATAAATAGGCCACCCCGAAAATCTCCTTCTCCTTCCTCCAAAAAAAACCCTAGATCCACCCCCTCGCGCCGCGCCGGACATTGTCTGTCCGGGCCGGACGCGTCCGTGCCGCCACCGCTGCCCAATCACTCGCCGCCACGTGGCCCTCCGCCTCCTCCCACCGCGGAGGCTGCGAATCCCAAGGTCGGCCCCCGCGGCCGCCCGCCGCCGCCTACCGCGCCCCGCCATCGCTGCTTCTCCTACCTCACGCCGCCGCCCCGCGGTTTGCTCCTCCGCCGCGCCGCCCTTTCCGGCGAGGCTCGGCGCCCGAGCTC
>NC_041382.1:506453883-506482796 GCF_002162155.2 Triticum dicoccoides | reverse complement strand
CGAGCTCCGGCGACCCCGCCGCCCTCCGCTCCTCCGGTGAGTTTCGGCAGCCGCCTCCCCGCGAACTGCGGCGCCGACTCCGGCGAGAGTCCGGCCACCTCGATCCACGTGCCCCGATCCAGATCCGATCTGAAACCCTAACCCGAGGGTTGACTTTCTCCCCCTCTCTCAGATTCATGTTGCATACTTTGACCTGCCGTAACTTTGCATCCGTAGCTCCAATTTGGGCATTTAGCATATCAAAATGTTTATCTCAGAGAGTACATCATTTCATTCCATTGCATCATTTTCATTTGAATTCATCTTGATGCCCGAAATGCTGTTAGAAGAAGGCTACTTGAGATAATTGTCAGATCTGCTACTCCATTTAGATATTTGCCATTTTTGCCATGATTATTGTGTGCATCATATGCCAATGAGTTCTACATATGTTTTGTTAAGGGTTTTTTCATCTTTCCAGAGGTTCAACCCATGTATTTTTGTGATGTTTGTGGTGACTAGCACGAGCTTGCAAAGTGGTGCACTTGGTAATTCTGATTTCAGGGACTTAGCATTTCCACTAAGTCCTTGAGCTGCTTATCTCATGTTGCCATATGTTCATGTTGTTTCCTAGTGATCCGTGCCTCTTTTGAGGATGATCAGTAAGGATGTTTTGTTAATCTTGTAGTGCTCTATCCATCCATGTCTTTGTTTGCAATTATGGAGCACCCTAACTTGAGTAAATCGAGCTCTACTTTTGCTACTTCGTGAATCTGGGCAGATTGTCAACTTGTTTGCAATTTTGCCAATGATGTTGTAGTTGATCCGTGCATGCTATGCTATTGCTCTTGCCTTGTCTAGCTTGAATTTTGTGTATTCTTGATGGGTGTATGCTTAGATTGTCATGACTTGCTCCGTATTGAGTGCATCGAGCTCGTAAACATGCCTACTTGAGATATGTTTCAGCATGTGCCAGTTTTCACTAAGTCTGAAAACTGATTATGTTTTTGCTATATTCACATGCTTGCAATTGTATTTTCTGATCCCTTTTGGCTCAAGGTCACTAAGAGACTTTTGCTAAGCTCTTTGAGTAGCTACATGCCGTGCTCTACTTTGCCATGTTCAGGTCCTGTAGCATGTAGTTTTGTTGCTCCGAAGTGTGCTACCTGATCTGAAATTCCAGACAAGTGTTAATTTCACTAAGTCTGAAATCTGTTTGCCATATGCATTTTTGCCATGCTTGTTTGAACCTGTTAATGGATGAATTGGCCGTAGCTTAGTGCTAGTCTTTTGTTAAGAATCTTGAATGCATCCCTGCCATGTATTTTGTTGTCATGTTTGGGTGCTGTAGCATGTTCATTTCGTTGCATTTAGATGGCTACTTGCTGTAAATCGCAGACCGGTGCCATATTTGAATCGCTTGCCATTTCCAAACCGTAACTCCGATTCCGGCGTTTTTATATCGTTTTCAAGCGATTTCATCTCATCTTTCCAGTGGAACACTTGGATTCCCAACTTGAGGCCAGGTTCATGCATCCCTTGTCAAATCTTGCATATGCATCCCGCATCGCATCCCGCTTAGCATACCATCTTTGCATCATATTGTTTGATCCCTGCACGTGGTTGATTGTGTCCTTGTTGCTTGTTTGTCTTGTTTGGGTAGATCCGGGAGACGAGTTCGCTAACGAGGAGCCCGTTGAGTTTGCTTTCGAGGATCCAGTCAACTCTGACAACTGTGCAGGCAAGATGATCATACCCTCGAAATCACTACTATCTTTGCTATGCTAGATTGCTCGCTCTTTTGCTATGCCAATGCTATGATGCCTACCACTTGCTTTCAAGCCTCCCAAATTGCCATGTCAAACCTCTAACCCACCTTGTCCTAGCAAACCGTTGATTGGCTATGTTACCGCTTTGCTCAGCCCCTCTTATAGCGTTGCTAGTTGCAGGTGAAGATTGGAGGCCGTTCCTTGTTGGGACATTTATTTTACTTGTTGGGATATCATTATATTACCTTGTTATCTTAATGCTTCTATATACTTGGTAAAGGGTGGAAGGCTCGGCCTCTCGCCTAGTGTTTTGTTCCACTCTTGCCGCCCTAGTTTCCGTCATATCGGTGTTATGTTCCCGGATTTTGCGTTCCTTACGCGGTTGGGTTATAATGGGAACCCCTTGATAGTTCGCCTTGATTAAAGCTTTTCCAGCAATGCCCAACCTTGGTTTTACCATTTGCCACCTAGCCTCTTTTTCCCTTGGGTTTCCGGAGCCCGAGGGTCATCTTATTTTAAACCCCCCGGGCCAGTGCTCCTCTGAGTGTTGGTCCAACTCGTCAGCTGCCGGTGGCTACCAGGGGCAACTCTGGGCTGGCCTACCGGAAGTTTAGACAATCTGAGTGTGCCCTAAGAAAGAGATATGTGCAGCTCCTATCGGGATTTGTCGGCACATTCGGGCGGTGTTGCTGGTCTTGTTTTAACCTGTCGAAGTGTCTTGAAGAACCGAGATACCGAGTCTGATCGGAACGTCTTGGGAGGAGGTCTATTCCTTCGTTGACCGTGAGAGCTTGTCATGGGCTAAGTTGGGACTCCCCTGCAGGGATTAGAACTTTCGAAAGCCGTGCCCGCGGTTATGGGCAGATGGGAATTTGTTAATGTTCGGTTATAGATAACTTGAACCTTAATTTAATTAAAATGAATCAACAGAGTGTGTTGCCGTGATGGCCTCTTCTCGGCGGAGTCCGGGAAGTGGACACGGTGTTGGAGTAATGTTTGCGCAGGTTGTCCTCTAGTTTCTCGCTCGCCCTTTGCCTCCTCTTCTCGCTCTCTTTTACGAACAGGATAGCCACCATATTTTGCTAGTCGCTTGCTGCAGCTCCACATATATTTGTACCTTGCCTTACCTATAAGCTTAAATAGTCTTGATCACGAGGGTGCGAGATTGCTGAGTCCCTGTGGCTCACAGATTACTATTACACCAGATGCAGGGCCTGACGATTCCGCTCCAGGTGACGCGCTTGAGCTCAAGTGGGAGTTCGACGAGGACTCTCAACGTTACTATGTTTCCTTTCCTGATGATCAGTAGTGGTGCCCAGTTGGGGGTGATCGGGACCGTGTCGCATGTCGGGTTCTCTTTTATTTTGGCGCCGTAGTCGGGCCATGAGTGTTTGGATGATGTAATGTTATTTATGTACTTGATTGACGTGGCGAGTGTAAGCCAACTATGTTATCTCCCCTTTTATTATCTATATTACATGGGGTGTTGAGAAGATTGCCTAACTTGCGACATATGCCTTCAATGCGATTATGCCTCTAAGTCGTGCCTCGACACGTGGGAGATATAGTCGCATCGAGGGTGTTACAGTTGTGGAGCGGAGCGTTGCCGCACAGGGCCTTTATATGAAAGTTTTTATTATACCCATCTTGGATGCCCATCATATTAGGACTAGTTTTATAGCCAAAGAAAATTACCATGCTGTTCTAGAAGACTCTCAAAATGATACAAGTGAAGCATGAGAGATCAATAATTTCTATAAAATAAAACCACCACCGTGCTCTAAAAAGATATAAGTGAAGCACTAGAGCAAAAATTATCTAGCTCAAAAGATATAAGTGAAGCACATAGAGTATTCTAATAAATTCCGATTCATGCGTGTCTCTCTCAAAAGGTGTGTACAGCAAGAATGATTGTGGTAAACTAAAAAGAAAAGACTCAAATCATACAAGACGCTCCAAGCAAAACACATATCATGTGGTGAATAAAAATATAGCCTCAAGTAAAGTTACCGATAGACGAAGGCGAAAGAGGGGATGCCTTCCGGGGCATCCCCAAGCTTAGGCTTTTGGTTGTCCTTGAATTTTACCTTGGGGTGCCTTGGGCATTCCCAAGCTTAGGCTCTTGCCACTCCTTATTCCAAAATCCATCAAATCTTTACCCCAAAACTTGAAAACTTCACAACACAAAACACAACAGAAAATCTCATGAGCTCCATTAGTATAAGAAAATAAACCACCACTTCAATGTACTATAATGAACTCATTATTTATTTATATTGGTGTTAAACCTACTGTATTCCAACTTATCTATGGTTCATACCCCCCGATACTAGCCATGGATGCATCAAAATAAGCAAACAACACGCGAAAAACAGAATCTATCAAAAACAGAACAATCTATAGGAATCTGTAGGTTTCGAATACTTATGTAACTCCAAAAATACTGAAATATTAGGAAGACCAGAAAAATTTGTATGTTGATCTACTGCAGTTGGGATTGGTATTTTATCGCTCTCTGGTAAACACTTAAAATTATTTTCGTGAGCGCAAACTTTCTGTTTTTATCAGCAAGATCAAATAGCAATCACCCAAGAAGATACTAAAGGCTTTACTTTGCACAAACACTAATTGAAACATAAAAAACACAATCATAACAGAAACTAGATGAATTATTTATTACTAAACAGGATCAAAAAGCAAAGAACAAAAATAAAATTGTGTTGCCTCCCAACAAGCGCTATCGTTTAACGCCCCTAGCTAGGCAGAAAGGCAAGAATAGATCTAGGTATTGTCATCTTTGGTATGCAATCCATAAGTGGATCTCATAATAGATTCGTAACGCAATTTAATTTTCTTCCTAGGAAAGTGTGTCACGCCTTTCCATAACGGAAATTGGAATCTTATATTTCCTTCTTTCATATCAATAATTGCACCAATCATTCTAAGGAAAGGTCTACCAAGAATAATAGGACATGTAGGATTGCAATCTATATCAAGAACAATGAAATCTACGGGCACATAATTCCTATTTGCAATAATAAGAACATAATTAATCCTTCCCATAGGTTTCTTAATGGTGGAATCCGCAAGATGCAGATTTAAAGAATAATCATCAAATTCATGGAAACCTAGCACATCACACAAAGTTTTTGGAATCGTGGAAACACTAGAACCCAAATCACATAAAGCATAGCATTCATAATCTTTAATCTTAATTTTAATAGTAGGTTCCCACTCATCATAAAGTTTTCTAGGGATAGAAACTTCCAGTTCAAGCTTTTCTTCATAGGATTGCATTAAAGCATCAACGATATGTTTAGTAAAGGATTTATTTTGATTATAAGCATGAGGAGAATTTAACACGAATTGCAACAAGGAAATACAATCTATCAAAGAGCAATTATCATAATTAAATTCCTTCAAATCCCAATTAGTAGGTTCATTACTATGTAAAATTTTGACCTCTTCAATCCCACTTTTATCAATTTTTGCATCAAGATCTAAAAACTCCGAATCATTGGGACGCCTTCTAACTAAAGTTGACTCATCTCCAGTCCCATCTTTATCAAGATTCATATTGGAAAACAAATATTTAATAGGAGCCACATCAATCACTTTTAGATCTTCATCATTATTATCATGAAAACTAGAAGAACACGGTTTCACAAAGCAATCCTTTTTTGCATGCATCCTAGCGGTTCTTTCTTTGCACTCATTAATGGAAATTCTTATGGCTTGGAGAGACTCATTGATGTCATGCTTAGGTGGAGTAGATCTAAGTTTCAAAGAATCAACATCAAGAGAAATTCTATCCACATTCCTAGCCAACTCATCAATCTTAAGCATTTTTTCTTCAACCAAAGCATTGAAATTCTTTTGAGAATTCATAAATTCTTTAACACTAATCTCAAAATAAGAGGGCATGTTATTAAAATTTCCATAAGAGTTGTTGTATGAATTACCATAATTATTAGAGGAATTATTAGGAAACGGCATAGAATCAAAATTTCCTCTATACGCGTTGTTACCAAAATTGTTCCTACCAACAAAATTCACATCCATATATTCATTATTATTCTCAATCAAAGTGGACAAAGGCATATCATTAGGATCAGAAGAAACACTTTTATTAGCAAACAATTTCATAAGTTCATCCATCTTTCCACTCAAAACATTAATCTCTTCAATCACATGAACTTTTTTACTAGTGGATCTTTCGGTGTGCCATTGAGAATAATTAACCATAATATTGTCTAGTAGTTTAGTAGCTTCTCCTAAAGTGATTTCCATAAAAGTGCCTCCCGCGGCCGAATCTAAAAGATTTCTAGAAGCAAAATTCAATCCGACATAATTTTTTTGTATAATCATCCACAAATTCAAACCATGTGTAGGGCAATTATGTATCATTAATTTCATCCTCTCCCAAGCTTGTGCAACATGCTCATGATTAAGTTGCTTAAAATTCATGATATCGTTTCTAAGAGAGATGATCTTCGCGGGAGGAAAATACTTAGAGATAAAAGCATCTTCGCACTTATTCCATGAATCAATACTACTTTTAGGAAAAGAAGAGAACCAAGTTTTAGCATGATCTCTAAGCGAAAACGGAAATAGCTTAAATTTAACAATATCATTATCCACATCTTTCTCCTTTTGCATATCACACAAATCAATAAAGTTGTTTAGATGGGTAGCGGCATCTTCACTAGGAAGGCCAGAAAATTGTTTTTTCATAACAAGATTCAACAAAGCGGTATTAATTTCACAAGATTCAGCATCGGTAGTAGGAGCAATCGGAGTGCTAATAAAATCATTGTTGTTGGAATTTTAAAAGTCACACAATTTAGTATTATCTTGAGCCATCATGACAAACAATCAATCCAACACACAAGAGCACAAGAAGCAAGTGAGAAGAGACGAAAGGAAAAGGGCGACGAAAAGGCAAAGGTTTTTGAAAATTGTTCTAGAAGTGGGGGAGAGGAAAACGAGAGGCGAATGGCAAATAATGTAATGCGAGGGAGAAGAGTTTATGATGGGTACTAGGTATGTCTTGACTTGGCGTAGATCTCCCCGGCAACGGCGCCAGAAATCCTTCTTGATACCTCTTGAGCATGCGTTGGTTTTCACTTGAAGAGGAAAGGGTGATGCAGCAAAGTAGCGTAAGTATTTCCCTCAGTTTTTGAGAACCAAGGTATCAATCCAGTAGGAGACAACGCACAAGTCACCTAGTATCTGCACAAACAATCAAGAACCTTGCAACCAACGCGATAAAGGGGTTGTCAATCCCTTCACGGTCACTCGCAAAAGTGAGATCTGATAAAGATAGTAAAGTAAATATTTTTGGTATTTTTGTTGTATACATTAGAAAGTAAAGATTGCAAAATAGTAAATGAGATGTGATAAAAATAAAATATATGCAATATAATAAGAAAGAGACCCGGGGCCCATAGGTTTCACTAGTGGCTTCTCTCAAGATAGCATGTATTACGGTGGGTGAACAAATTACTGCCCAGCAATTGATAGAAAAGCGCATAGTTATGAAGTTACCTAAGGCAATGATCATGTATATAGGCATCACGTCCGTGTCAAGTTGACCGAAACAATTCTGGATCTACTACTATTACTCCACACATCAACCGCTATCCAGCATGCATCTAGAGTATTAAGTTCATAAGAACAGAGTAACACATTAGGCAAGATGACATGATGTAGAGGGATAAACTCAAGCAATATGATATAAACCTCATCTTTTTATCCTCGATGGCAACAATACAATACGTGCCTTGCTGCCCCTACTGTCACTGGGAAAGGACACCGCAAGATTGAACCCACAACTAAGCACTTCTCCCATTGCAAGAAAGATCAATCTAGTAGGCCAAACTAAACCGATAATTCGAAGAGACTTGCAAAGATATCAAATCATGCATATAACAATTCAGAGAAGAACCAAATAATATTCATAGATAATTAAGTTCATAAATCCACAATTCATCATATCTCGGCAAACAGACAACAAAAGAGTATTACATCGAATAGATCTCCAAGAACATCGAGGAGAACTTTGTATTGAGAACCAAAGAGAGGGAAGAAGCCATGTATCTAATAACTATGGACCCGAAGGTCTGTGGTAAACTACTCACGCTTCATTGGAGAGGCTATGGTGTTGATGTAGAAGCCCTCCGTGATCGATTCCCCCTCCGGCAGATCACCAGAAAAGGCCCCAAGATGGGATCTCACGGGTACAGAAGGTTGCGGCAGTGGAAAAGTGGTTTCGTGGCCCTCCCTTATCGATCTAGGGTATAAGAGTATATATAGGCAGAATAAGTACATTGGTGGAGCTATGTGGGGCCCACGAGGGTGGGGGCGCGCCTTCCTGCCTCGTGGTCGCCTCATGGAGTTCCAGATTTCAACTCCAAGTCTTCTGGTTTGCTTTCGGTCCAAGAAAGATCATCGTGAAGGATTTATTCCATTTGGATTCCGTTTGATATTCCTTTTCTGCGAAACACTAAAATAGGCAAAAAAACAGAAAGTGGCACTGTGCCTCCGGTTAATAGGTTAGTCCCAAAAATAATATAAAAGAGCATATTAAAGCCCTATAAACATCCAAAATAGATAATATAATGGCATGGAACAATAAAAAATTATAGATATGTTGGAGATGTATCAACACTTTGCGCGCCAGTTTTTTGGCTGAAGCGATTCCAAATTTTTGGCTTCCGCGGAAATATCTACCTCCCCGCCCCTCCCCCTTACCAAAAGCCACATTTCCCCTGTTTCTGCCTTCCTTTCCAAGTTGAAACCTTCAGTCCTTGCTTGCAGTGCCGCCTCCTCGCCGGCGACCCTCCTTCATGCTGCTTGGCCTCGCCTATCCAGGAAGGTAATCCACACCTGACCCCCTTCTTCCTCCTCCTTCCACATCCCACATGCCCGACCGCCAGCGCGAGCACGACACCTTCCACCCAAATCACCGACCCCTCCACCAAATAAGTGCCGGCCTAAGCCATGGTGCACGCAGTATAGCCAGGACCTCAAGGAGCATTTGGCAGCGGAGAAGCAAATCGCGGACGCACGCGCGAATGAGGCCACGATGGCTGCCATTCGTGCCGACCCCCAGATCTTGGAGGAGCACCTCGCCGTCGAGGCCACCGTTGACGCCTCGCGTGCCGACGCCGCGACGCGGTTGGCTGCTTTAAACGACAGTTCATGGCATTTTGTCAAGGCCACCGTCGGTGCCTTCGATGAAGACTACGAGGTGTTTTCTTAGCATGCACGTGCTTACCTCATCTCGAGAGCCAGCGGGTTGGTGCCCGGAGCGGCTCAGGCAACTCACCACTACAACTAGGGCACCCACGATGCGGAGGCCTCGCCCTCTTCCATGTCCAAGGAGCCAATCGTCATCGATATCTCCGACAATGAGGAGTAGCTTGTCTTATTAGCACACTATAAGGACCCATGTTCAGTTTGCTAGCTACTGCCTTTCCTTAACAAATTCTAGTGAATTGTTCTATCTACTTTTACCATGCAATCTTCTGCTATAGTGTATATGTTCTATATGTCATGCAATGTGGTGTTCAGTTAACTGCTTGGTTCAATTATGCAAATGTGATGTTCAATTCTTCAAGGTGCAATATTTCCAAGTTGTTAAGCATGCTTGGTTTGGTTAACTGTCTGATCTTCTATTAGGATTATGCTATATTGTGCAATGTGGTGCTCAGTTAACATTTGGTTCATTTGTTGTGGTCTTTAGTTAACTGCTTGGTTCAATTCTGCAATGCGATGTTCAATTGTTGTGGCTGCATTCTGTTATTGTATACCATGTGAGGAATAAATCAAATTTGGCTGAACTTAATACATGAGAAACGTATACAAGTGCTATATTTCCTAGTTCTTAATCATGCTTGGTTTGGATAAATGGGTTTTCCATGTGGCTTGAATTAATCTGATGAATTTGCAATGTGCTTATTTTTCATCAACATATTTTACTGATAGCATGCGAACCCTTACTTAACCTGATGACTAACTACCTTATATGTGTTGCAGGGAAACAATGGGAAGCATTGAGGTTTACAAGATGGTACTAACTATTATACCTTGCCTTTTTTATTCCTTTGCCCAGTTTCCAATATAGAGAAGATATTTATGCACATCCTTGTTTTCAGGGTTCACTGATGATTACCTCTCAAACCACCTCTGCGATCAGGAGGCGAGGAAAGTTTTCATACAACACCCATGGTTCAATATTGAAGTGTTCTTGAAGAGGACGAAGCATGGACGGTCAATCATCCACATGCACTGGCCTAAAGTTGCAAAGACCTTCAACTTGAATGAAGGCTCAATATTCGCCTTCCGCTTTAGCTGTTTTCCAAATAAGATGCATCTCTCTATGTACCGTCTATGATGCTAATTTTGAAAGGTTCTAGATGTTGCATGTGAAAATTACTGCTGGTGCAGTTGTGTAATGGGGTAGCTGAGTGCTGAAGCTATATCATGTTGTACTCCGATGTATTTCAATTATGAAATCATGCTTCCTTAATATGGAAATGGAATATATTATATGCTTAATATGAATGTCAGTTAGATTAGTAAATGGATTATTAATAATAGGGCAATTAGCCCGCTAATTGGCTAAATGGGTTTTCCTATTGCAAACAGTTAATGAGAAAACACTGTGGACGATGACCTTAGGCAACGCACACAGTTTCTAGTAATAAACCGTGTTGGATCAATGAACAATCACACACGACATTCTCTTCAAAACTGTTTGCGTTACGCCACCTTGCGCAAACACTTTCCTTGGAGTAACTATGTGGGATGTATATACGAACGGAAACGTTTAGCGGTGACTAACTGTGTGGGATGTACTTACGACCGGAAATTATTTCGCCTATATAATTGTATTTTTTGAGCACCACTGAACGTATTTCTGTATTTGAGTGCTCGCCGATCGCACACGACCTCATTTTGCCGAGGGTGTGTGCCAGGAGGGCATATCCCCGACAGTTTTTGGGTCTTGTCAGAAGGACCCCCCTATCACCCACACTCACTTGGCGACGGTTCCAAATGCCGTCGCAGAAAGGGGTTAAAAACCGTTTGTTTAGGACCGACGCGCACCAGTGAATGTATAAAAAGGCCAAACGAACCCGTAATAATTCCAAAATTTTGCACGATACTTCTATTTGGTCTAATCTGCGTGTGTAAAAAAATTAAGGCTAGAGAAGGCAGTATATGTCATTTCGCACACGGAGGTGACACGTTCCATCTTGGAACCACGAGCCTTCTTGAGAGAAGCTCCGGATTGCAAGAAGCTTATACCAAAGCTTGTCCCAATTTGGCCAAAAAATTTACCACAGCATGTTGGTGCCATGTCATAACACCATGCCAAGTTTCATGATTTTCAGGCGTGTTTTGGATTTACATGAATTAAAAACCAAGTTTTTCAATATTTTTGGTCGAGCCACGATGCTCAGATGTTTGAATGTCATTCCAATTTCTTGCATGGGACCTAAAATTCACCCAAGGACACACATGTGATTTTTCAACCAACTTGGGTGCACTAGAGTATGTGCTTGTAGTTCAAATTTGAATTATGCACATTAAATGACCAGAAATTCAATTAATTTATAAAAAATTCCAAACGAACCCGGAATAACTCCAAATTTTAACACGACACTCATATAGTTGTATGTTGCCTCTGTAAAAAATCAAGGGGGGAGGCAGCGTATATTGTTTCGCACAGAAAGGTGACACGTCCCCCCTCGGGAACCACGAGTCTTCTCGAGAGAAGCTCCAGTTTGCAAGAAGCTTATACCAAAACTTGTCCAAATGCGTCCAATATTATTACCAGCATGTTGGTGCCATGAAATGACACCATGCCAAGTTTCATGATTTTCAAGCGAGTTTTGAATTTCCAAGAATTGAAAAACCAAGTTTCTCAATGTTCCCGGCCGAGCCACGACGCCCAGATGTTTGAATTTCATTCCCATTTATTGCATGGGACCTATAAATTCACCCAAAGACACACATGTGATTTTTCAACAAACTTTGGTGCACTGGAGCATGTGCTTGTAGTTCAAATTTGAATTATGCACATTAAATGCCTAGAAACTCAATTAATGCATAAAAATGCCAAACGAACCTGGAATAATTCCAAATTTAAACACGACACTCATGTAGTTGCATGTTCACTGTACATAAATGTTCTAGCAATTCAAACACCATCCTTTCCCTCTGTAACACCATTTTGTCTTTCAAAACATAATGAAAAAAATCAGGTATACCACAAACGGGTTACTAGAAAGAATCGTGTGGGATGCGATATAAAATATCTTGGCACACCATCTTGTCTGGCTTAGGCAGGAAGTTTCGTCGTCTACAGTCCACCGCCCGTGCGTGAACCACACTTGCACGCCAGTTTCTTGCGGCACCGAGCGAAATTTTTCTGCCACCGCGGAAATATCTATCTCCCGGCCCCTCCCTCCCACCAAAAGACACATTTCCACTATTCCTCCTTGCTTTCCAATTTCAAACCTTCACTGCTACTTACTGGTAGTTCAGCCTCCTCGTCGGCGACCCTTCTTCTTGCAGCGCCACCTCCTCGCCAGCTACCCTTCTTCTTGCAGCGCCACCTCCTCGCCGGCGACCCTTCTTTTTGCTGCGCGGCCTCCTCGCCGCCGACCCTTCTTCTTGCTACGCGGCCTCGTCGATATGGTTAGGTAATCCACACCCACCCACACCATCCTCCTCCTTCCCCGTCCCACATACCCCGACCGACGGCGCGACACCTTCTGCCGAAATCACCGTCCCCGTCCTCCAATTAAGCACCGCCCACAGCCATTTTGCACGCAGTATAATATGGAGCTCAGTAGCATCGGGCAACGGAGAAGCAAATCGCAGACGCACGCGCCCATGAGGTCGCTATGGCTACCATGCGTGCCAACCGCCAAATCTTGGAGGAGCACCTCGTCTTTGAGGCCACCATCGACACCGCCATGCGATTGTCTATTTTAAATATAGTTCGTGCTGTTTTCTTGAGGCCATCGCCAGTGCCTTCTAGTGATTTGTCCTCTGTAATGTTAATATGCAATATGATGTTTGGTTAATAGTTTGGTCCTCTAAAATGTAATGTTTAGTTAACAGTTTGGTCCTCTGAAATGTAATGTTCAGTTAATAGTTTGCTCCAATAATTGCTACATTTTGTAGTACTGTTCACAAGCATTCTTTGTTTTGTTAACTGTCTTATCTTCTAGTACATGTTTTTATTCTGCAATGTTGTGCTCAGTTAACTATTTTGGTTCATTTGGTATGCTTCCATTTAACTGTTTGGTTCAATTCTGCAATTTGATTTTCATTTGCTGTGTGTACAATTTTGTATTGTTATGCATGTGATAAATAAATCGAATTTGGTTGTAGTCAATACATATTCTACTGATAGTATGGCAACTCTCAGTTAACCTAATCAAGATCTTCCTTATATGTGTTGTAGGAAACAATGGGAGACACTGCGGTTTACCATCGAGGTTTGCTCATGCATGGTCCTTTTGCTAATAGCACATTATTGTGCAATTGCAGGAATCATTCTTACAATTTGGTCTTGCACATGTAGGTCCTGCCGTCAGAGGCTTAGACCCACTATTCAATCCATTTTGCATGTGGGAAAATGAGATGTCCATGAATATCAATCAAGTCAAGAAACTCAGAAAGATTGTTAGGATGAAGAAATTTGCGACGAATAATAGCAAGATCTTTGTTTGTGCAATGAAGAAGACATCAGTCAACTATAGGATGGTACTAACTCTTTTACCTTGTTTTTACCCCTTGCACCATTTCAAAATTTATAACCGCGATTTATGCATATCTTTGTTTTCAGTACTTTTCAAAGCAGTTCTTAGATGATTACCTCTCAAACCACCTAGATGGTCAAGAGGCGAGGAAGGTATTCATTCAACACCCATGGTACAATATTGAAGTCTTCCTGAAGAGGACGAAGGTTGGGCGGGCAATTATCCATAGCCACTGGCCTAAAGTTGCAAGGACATTCAACATTATTAAAGGCTCAATATTTGCCTTCCGCTTCTGCAGTTTCCCAGATGAGATTCATATGTCTATTTACCGTTTATGATGCTACTTTCCAAAGGTTTTCAATGTTGCATGTGAAACTTGGTGTTGTTGTGTAATGGCGTAACTGAGTGCCGAAGCTATCTGATGTTATTTGATTATGAAATCTTGATTGTTGTTATACGGATATGAAATATCTGGTGTGTTTTATAAGAAATATCAATTTGTTTACTACATGGATTATCAATAATAGGCTAATTACCCTGGTTATTGGGGTTTTCTATTGCAGACGGTCACTCAGATAGCACCGTGGGTGACGAACTCAAACAACCCACACGGTTTCTAGAAAGTAGGCGTGTTCGATCAACTAACAATTACACACGTCTTTCGGCAGAGATCTGTTTGTGTTAGGCCAATTTGCACAAACGTTTCCACACAAAAAACTATGTGTGATATACATATGAACGGAAATGTTTTTCTGGGATTCAGCATCTGGGATGTACATACAAACGGAAACGATTGGGTTTCGATGCCTCGCCAGATCACACACGAGCTCATTTTGCCCCAGCCTATGTGCCAGGAGGGCCTATCCCCAACGGTTTCTGGGTCGTGTGGGAAGGACTGATACGTCCATTTTGCATCATGCTTTTATATTGATAATTATTGCATTATGGGCTGTTATTACACATTATATCACAATACTTATGCCTTTTATCTCTTAATCTGCAAGGTTTACATGAAGAGGGAGAATGCCGACAACTGGAATTCTGGACTGGAAAAGGAGCAAATATTAGAGACCTATTTCGCACAACTCTAAAAGTCCTGAAACGTCATGAAGAATTGATTTGGAAAATAAAAATATATTGGGCGAAGAAAGCACCAGAGGGGGGCCACCTGCCATTGATGTCTACTACACAACCTTCTTCTTGTAGACGTTGTTGGGCCTCCAAGTGCAGAGGTTTGTAGGACAGTAGCAAATTTCCCTCAAGTGGATGACCTAAGGTTTATTAATCCGTGGGAGGCGTAGGATGAAGATGGTCTCTCTCAAACAACCCTGCAACCAAATAACAAAGAGTCTCTTGTGTCCCCAACACACCCAGTACAATGGTAAATTGTATAGGTGCACTAGTTCAGCGAAGAGATGGTGATACAAGTGCAATATGGATGGTAGATATAGGTTTTTGTAATCTGAAAATATAAAAACAGCAAGGTAGCAAGTGGTAAAAGTGAGTGTAAACGGTATTGCAATGCTAGGAAATGATAACCCACAAGTGTAGGGGATCGCAATAGTTTTCGAGGGTAGAGTATTCAACCCAAATTTATTGATTCGACACAAGGGGGGCCAAAGAATATTCTCAAGTATTAGCAGCTGAGTTGTCGATTCAACCACACCTGGAAACTTAATATCTGCAGCAAGGTATTTAGTAGCAAAGTAATATGATAGTAGTGGTAATAGTGGCAAAAGGTAACAGTAGCAAAAATAATATTTTTGGGTTTTGTAGTGATTGTAACAGTAGTAGATGAAAAGTAAATAAGCGAAGAACAATATATGAAAAGCTCGTAGGCATTCAATCGGTGATGGAGAATTATGCCGGATGCGATCAATCATGTAACAGTCATAACCTAGGGTGACACATAACTAGCTCCAGTTCATCAATGTAATGTAGGCATGTATTTCGAATATAGTCATATGTGCTTATGGAAAAGAACTTGCATGACATCTTTTGTCCTACCCTCTCGTGGCAGCGGGGTCCTATTGGAAACTAAGGGATATTAAGGCCTCCTTTTAATAGAGTAGCAGACCAAAGCATTAACACATAGTGAATACATGAACTCCTCAAACTACGGTCATCACCGGGAGTGGTCCCGTTTATTGTCACTTCGGGGTTGCTGGATCATAACACATAGTAAGTGACTATAGACTTGCAAGATAGGATCAAGAACGCTCATATATTGATGAAAACATAATAGGTTCAGATCTGAAATCATGGCACTCGGGCCCTA
Organism: Triticum dicoccoides; assembly: GCF_002162155.2. NCBI lineage: Eukaryota > Viridiplantae > Streptophyta > Magnoliopsida > Poales > Poaceae > Triticum > Triticum dicoccoides. Next base: position 506,466,990 of record NC_041382.1, on the reverse strand, counting down.
ATGACAAGCATTAAGCATAGCAAAGTCATAGAAACATCAATCTCAGAACATAGTGGATACTAGGGATCAAACCCTAACAAAACTAACTTGATTACATGATAAATCTCATTCAACCCATCACCGTCCAGCAAGCCTACGATGGAATTACTCACGCACGGCGGTGAGCATCATGAAATTGGTGATGGAGTAAGGTTGATGATGATGATGGCGACGGATTCCCCTCTCCGGAGCCCCGAACGGACTCCAGATCAGCCTCGTTGATTAGCTGCATCAATGTGAGACTTTCTCCCTTTTTGTCTTCTTCACACAACCTCCATCATCATATTCTATTCCACCCATAGTGCTATGTCCATGGCTCGCGCTCATGTATTGCGTGAAAGTTGAAAAAGATTGAGAATACTAAAGTATGAAACAATTGCTTGGCTTGTCATTGGGGTTGTGCATGATGAGAGCATTCTTGTGTGACGAAATAGAGCATAACCAAACTATATGATTTTGTAGGGATGAACTTTCTTTGGCCATGTTATTTTGAGAAGACATAATTGCTTAGTTAGTATGCTTGAAGTATTATTATTTTTATGTCAATATTAAACTTTTGTCTTGAATCTTATGGATGTGAATATTCTTGCTACAATAAAGAGGATTACATGGATAAATATGTTAGGTAGCATTCCACATCAAAAATTCTGTTTTTATCATTTACCTACTCGAGGACGAGTAGGAATTAAGCTTGGGGATGCTTGATACGTCTCCAATGTATCTATAATTTTTTATTGTTCCATGCTATTATATTTTCAACCTTGGATGTTTTATATGCATTTATATGCTATTTTATATGATTTTTGGGACTAACCTATTAACCTAGAGCTCAGTGCCAGTTTCTGTTTTTTCCTTGTTTTTGAGTTTTACAGAAAAGGAAAATCAAACGGAGTCCAATTGACCTGAAACTTCACGGAACTTATTTTTGGACCACAAGAAGGCCATGGAGTAAAAGAGTTGGGCCAGAAGAGTCCCGGGCTGCCCACTAGGGTGGGGGCGTGCCCACCCCCTAGGCGCACCTTCCTACCTCGTGGACAGCCCGGAGACCCCCCTGACTTGTTCTCGACGCTAAAACCTCTTATATATACTGAAACTTCCAGAAAGAAACCTAGACCGGGAGTTCCGCCGCTGCAAGCCTCCGTAGCCACCAAAAACCAATCTACACCTGTTCCGGCACCCTGCCGGAGGGGGGAATCCCTCTCCGGTGGCCATCTTCATCATCCCGACGCTCTCCATGACGAGCATGGAGTTGTTCACCCTCGGGGCTGAGGGTATGTACCAGTAGCTATGTGTTTGATCTCTCTCTCTCTCGTGTTCTTGATTCGGCATGATCTTGATGTACCGCGAGCTTTGCTATTATAGTTGGATCTTATGATGTTTCTCCCCCTCTACTCTCTTGTGATGGATTGAGTTTTCCTTTTGAAGTTATCTTATCGGATTGAGTCTTTAAGGATTTGAGAACACTTGATGTATGTCTTGCATGTGCTTATCTGTGGTGACAATGGGATATCACGTGATCCACTTGATGTATGTTTTGGTGATCAACTTGCGAGTTCCGCGACCTCGTGAACTTATGCATAGGGGTTGACACACGTTTTTGTCTTGACTTTCCGGTAGAAACTTTGGGGCACTCTTTGAAGTTCTTTGTGTTGGTTGAATAGATGAATCTGAGATTGTGTGATGCATATCGTATAATCATACCCACAGATACTTGGGGTGACATTGGAGTATCTAGGTGACATTAGAGTTTTCACTACAAAAAAATACACTTCCGTGATGATACGTGTTTGTCACAGTAGGTCACGTTTTCTGTCATGCATGTACATCCATGACAAATTTATGACAGAATCAAGATAGTCATACATGTGCTGTCGTAGAAGTGTTCCATGACATTACCAAAATTATCATCACGGAAGTGTCCACTTCCATGACGATAAATCGCGCGTCACAGAAGTGCTTTCGTCAAGGGTGACCGACATGTGGCATCCACCGTATCAGAACACCGTTAAGCTATCGGGTCCGGTTTTGGATCCGATAACCCGTTAACAGCCCGGACCAATGGGGATTTTACACGTGTAAAATCATCATTGGCCGGAGGAAACACGTGTTGCTTCACCGTTGGGACAGATGTCATCCACTCATTGGACATGAGGCGCCTATGATAGGTCGACACGTGGCATGACCAAACAGTGGCCCATTCCGGTGAAAAAGGCTGGCCTAGTAAAAAATAGCAGGCCGGCCCATATAAGGCCTACTTGTGTCAAGTCCATTTGAGCCCACGGCCCATACGAGATGTGCCAATTCAGCCTGTCAACGTCCCGTTAAAGATTTGACACCATTGCAGCCCATCATCAGTTCGAGCCCGTTAACAACCCGCTATATATTTGGGCAATATCGGCCCGATGGGATTTTGCCCTGTTAACGGCCCATTCAGTGGATGGGCCAATTTTCACGATGTACATCTTTCGGCATTTTAGCGACCCATTTAAATATTGGGCTAATTTCCGGCCCGGTGTCTTTCAGCCTGTTGACGGCCCATAAATCAGTTGTGCCATTTGTAGTCGGACCTGAGTTTCGGCCTTTTAGCGACCCATTTAAGTGTTGGGCCAATTTCCGGCCTGGTGTGACTTTCAGCCTGGTGACGGCCCATATATCTGTTGGGCCATTTGTAGTCGGACCTGAGTTTTGCCCTTTTAGCGACCCATTTAAGTGTTGGGCCAATTCCCGGCCCTATGTGCCTTTCAGCCTGTTAATGGACCATAAATGAGTTGGGCCATTTGTAGTCAGACCTGAGTTTTGGCCTTTTAATGGCCCATGCCCTTCATGGTCCAATACCAGCCCGATTTCTCTTTTGGCCTGCTAAAGTCCCACAACACAGTTGGGCCATTTACAATACGACCTGACTTTCGGCCTCTTAGCGGCCCCATGCTCTTCATGGTCCATTACAAGCCCCCTATCTCTTTCGGCCTGCTAAAGGCCCATAGTATAGTTGGGCCATATGTAGCCCGAACTTAGTAACGGCCTGTTAACGGCCCGTGAAATCTATTGGGCCCACCTGTTGCCTGCTTCGATGTCAGCCTGTTAACGACCCGGGAGTTAAGAGGGCCGACCATTAACTTTAGGCCTGGTAACGGCCCATTAACTTAATGGCCCCACTAAAGTTCGTACATGTCTTTAGGCCAAATTAGATAATTTGAGCCCATTACGACGAGCAATTATGCACAGGACCAAAACCGATCAAGCAAAGGTACGGCATATAGGGAAAAACGTTGCGCATCCAGCATATATTACAGGAAATTACATCCATTGGGCAATCAAAGATTAATGCCAGTGCAAATAAATGAACAGAACCTAACGATCTACAACGTCACAATCTGCAACCTCAACACGGATGACGCCCATAAGCATGTGGGCAAGTTCTTGCTGCTTTGCTGCACTGTCTCTGAAAACATTGATCAGTTGTTGTGTCGCACGACTCTGCACCTGTGATTCCTCCACCATTTCCATCATTCCTTCAACCATTAATTGGTTCACAAACATACATTTTTCCGTTGCATTCGAGACAGAGGATACTGAACAAATTCAGACGGCGATTTTGGTAGGCTTGTATTATTGATAGTGGAGAGTGTCTCGACCACCGCATCATAACATAAATTAGGAGGGGAACCAAACAGATTAATCATGAGTTATTGCCATGTTACCTGGCCTAGATTTATTGGAAAGAAACAATGGGGTTGCCTTGCTGTTTTCAGAGTTTGTCTTCTTATCTTCAGCAGCCTGCACCAAATTAAGACACTAGCATTACTATCATTGGCCAAGTCAGATAATAGGAAAGCAACATTGGCACCACGAACGTTTGGGCAACTAGCCAACACCAAATTAAGACAATATGGCACAGCTATCATCAGCCAGGTAAGGTAATACGAAAGCAACATTGACACAATGAATGAATGGGCAACCAGAGCAGTACTACAATTCAGTAATGTGCATGATATGAGATAGTATACTCATGCAGCTCAGTATGCAAAACTACCAGGCAGTTTTCTTTATAAAAATCAACATTGGCGCCTTTAACATTTTGCTACAACTAATTTTAGATCAGACAAAGGTTGGATTCACGCCGTTTAACAAAATACATGCTGCTGTAAAAATATAGTGATATACAATAGGTACTTACATCAACATTGGAGCACAGAGAATTCCCGCAAGATATTTTCCTCAAATACAATCCCAATGAAGGAAATATTCTATCATTTAACCTTGTTTTCTAAAAGAGAGATCGGTAAGAAACATGTAGAAAATATGATCAGAATGCTATAAAATTTCATGATGCGAGGATACGCACACGCTTCTTAGAATGGAGTTGACATTCTTTTGCTGGACTGGAGCGGACTAGTTCTTTGGCCACTGGACTCTGCTTATTATCAGTGGGAGTTGGGTTTCTCTGTGCTGGAGCAGTATATATGAAAAATTGAGTTGGTTTATTGTCTCCTGGTGTTTGGATCTTTTACAAAGACCTGGTTTGTAACCCTTCGGATTCTAACATAGCCGTCTTCCCCTTGCATGCCTTATATAGAAGAATGGTGATTCAGTTATAAAACATGCTACAGTAGAGATGGAATAGGTACTGAAGAATAGAAAGGCATGACATATTGACATGCATTCCCTCCATCCGGAAATAAATGGATGGGTCTAGGCGTATTTTAGTTCTAGATGCATCCAATTTTATCCATTTCTGCGACATGTAATCCGGACGGAGGGAGTATGATGTAAGAGCTAGGGATACGACAAGACAACACAGTAAAAACACTGAAAACCCACTACAGAACCAAAGTAATCAAACCCACTGATATGAGATAGTACACTCATGCAACTCAGGATGCAAAACTACCAGGCAGTTTTCCTTACAAAAATCAGCATTGTGGCCTTTAATCATACATTTTGCTACAACTAAATTTGGATCAGATAAAGGTTGGATTCACGTCGATTAACAAAATACATGCTGATGTAAAAATATAGTGATATACAATAGGTACTTACATCTACATTGGAGTACAGAGAATTCCTGCAAGAATCTTTCCTCATAGACGATACTAGTGCAGAAATTCTTCTATCTGTTAAGCTTATTTTCTAAAAGAGAGATGGGTAAGAAACATGTAGAAAATATGATCAACATGATATAAAATTTCATGATGCAAGGATACGCACACGCTTCTTAGAATGGAGTTGACATATTTTTGCTGGACTGGAGCGGACTAGTTCTTTGGCCACTGGAATCTTCTTATTATCAGTAGGAGTTGGGTTTCTCTGTGGTGGAGCAATATCTATATAAACTGGAGTTGGTTTATTATCTCCTGGCGTTTGGATCTTTTGCAAAGACCTGGTTTTTAACCCTTCAGATTCTAACATAGTCGTCTTCCCCTTGCATGCCTTGTATAGAAGAATGGTGCTTCAATTATAAACATGCTACATCAGAGAGATGGAATAGGTACTGAAGAATAGAAAGGCATGACATATTGACATGTATTCCCTCCAAACGGAAAAAATGGATGGGTCTAGGCGTATTTCAGTTCTAGATACATCCTTTTTTATCCATTTCGGCAACATGTAATCCGGACGGAGGGAGTATGGTGTAAGAGCTAAGGATACGACAGGACAACACAGTAAAAAAGCACTAGTTGAATGTAAAGCTGTACGCTAGCGGAATACGTACAGAAAAAACTAAGGCAAAGTACACGTGTATGATTGGGAAACTAAGATGGCATTGCAACAGAGCACTAGAACAACACTTCAATGTAAAAAAACATGGTATGGTAGACAGATGAAGTATATACTAATGAATAACAATGCATAAGATATTTAGAAGCATGATGTCCAAATTAAGCAGATGGCATTGCGATAGAGTATAATGATAGTACTTGAATTTGAAAACATGTTATCATGAATAGAATAGGTACTGAAAAACAGAAGGCCTGACATATTTACATGCATGATCAGCATGCTAAGCACATGGCATTGCAACAGAGTAGACACACTCCAGGACATTATATGCATGTTGTACCCATATCACGAGCGAAGTTAGAGCAAGGACCTTGTGGGGTGAAGAGGATTCAACATCTTTCTGCAAGTCTTCTGAAGAACTGCCTTTACATGTTCCATCATATTGGGTATCATTGACATCAAGTTTATTGGCCTTTACATTGCTTGGTGAGGTTCTTGTGGATATATCAGTGTGTGCAATTATATCTGACATGCATGGAAGACAACTAGTAGTTAGATTTATGTAATTAGTGGCTATAGGAGACGACAAAAATAGTAGGACTGGGGTTAACTAGCAGCAACATGTCTCAAAAACTAAAGGGAGAACACAGATGAAAGCTACAGAATATGTATCGTTTGTACTCGAGATTAACTAGATGGCACACAAAAGTATTAAAGAACAACATAGGCAATACTAGAAGTGGCATAATACTATAATCACCAGCCTGTGGGATAGCATTGGCTGATGGATGATAACTATGGAACAACGTTACCTAGAGAACAAGTATCTTAGCTAAACTATAGAACAACATTAACTCCTGAACAAGACCCGTAAGAGATCAGCATGAATATACAGTGAAATGTGATAATCTATTTTCCATGCTTAGATGAATAACAAAGCCATAAATGTTGCACACAAGTAAGATGAGGGTACAACCTATCTGGCCGCCATCCATAGGAGTGAGCATCATGTGCTGACTTGTTGATGGCCCTGCAGTTGTTGTGGTTGTCCATGTCGGGCACGCACATACAATGCAAGGAACTGTTGAGTGGGGACTATAGCTCCCTTCTGGTGTATTCTTCCCTTGTTGGAGCAGCTGTGGTGAGTCGGAAGACGATGTGGCTGAAGATGCAGATAATGCATAATGTTAAGAACGACACATCTCTTTGATCTGAAGAAATACACTAAGAGATCAACATCAAGGTACGAGAGTGATCACACATCTGTTGACTGAGACTAAATTGGGGTCACATGATTTTATTTTATTTTGTTACTGTCCGATCTACGCCGGATGGCTTGATGGCCGTCTTGTGCCTCCCGGCTGACACAGTTAGGAATCTTCCCCGAAGAGCCAGCGACCAACGGCAAAACAGCTTGCCTCCACCGTCCGTGGCCCCGGCTGTCGTGGTTCTAAGCCTGACAGTAGAATAGGGGGTAGGAATGTAGAGGCAAGATCCTAGCTATGGAGGAGTTGTACACGCGAGTTTTACGAGTTCAGGCCCTTCTCGGAGGAAGTAACAGCCCTACGTCTCAGAGCCCGAAGGCGGTCGACTGGATATATGCGTGTGAATTACAATAGGTGCGAACCCTTGTCCCAGAGGAGAGGGGTGGCTTATATAGAGTGCGCCAGGACCCCAGCTCTCCTCCGTTACACAGGGTTCAATGTTCATAAAGGAGGAGCGTTACTGGTAACGTCCGAAGTAAAGTGCTATAAATGATTATTAAAGCGATGACTTAAATCCCGACCATTGCAGAGTGAGTGGCTTCACATCTTCTGATGGTCGAATGGTTGTTCGCATGGTCGAGTGTCTTCAAGGCTGTCGAGTGGAACATATCTTCATGGTCGAGTGGATGATGATTTCTCTTCGACTGCTTCTGGTTCTTTTAGAGATGTCCTTGGGGAGGGTATCTTGGATAGATCCATGACCCTACCCTAGGTACATAGCTTCGTCATTAGCCCCCGAATGGATCAGGGTTTGAGTGGGGAAGGAGTTGAGAACACTTCCGACTCATTCTTCGTGCTGTGAGTATAACTTATTCTGAAGCCATGAACTGAGGAGACAACGTCAACTTCTTCTTCAGTCGCCTTGGTCCATTCTTGGTTTTTGTCGAGTGAATTTTCACGGTAGAATTCCGAATGATAGTGTAGAGGACGTTTTCAGTTTGACAAGTTGCTCTGCTCTCTGCGGATTTCGCGGGATTCAAATTTCGGGAAGCGCGCCAGATGAGCGGGGCCGTCGTAATCGGGATGGATTAGGCAAGTCTCCTTGATCTCCGCGCCACCTTTTTTGCCACGTACTGCACGCACGACTGTTGCGGGATTTGTTTAGATCGTCTGGGCCTACCAGTCAGTCACTCGGGGAACGACCTTATAAAAGGCACCGGACCGGGTCTCTGCCCCATGCGCTCCCATTCTCTTTTCTTCTTCCTTCGACCTCTCCGCCACGCTCGCTTCTGCTCTCTTCGCCGAACCCTCGCTCGAACTCGACCTGCCGCCATGGGAAAAGATAAGACGGTGGCGCTGGAGCGCGTGAAGAAGGCGACCGCGAAGGCGAAGGGCAAGCGGACCAGCCGGGGCGGATCCTCATCAAGATCCGGCCTGCCGCCGGGCTAGATCTAGGGCGTCTGGATCCACTCGACGATCAGCCAGGATGACCTCGACGACCTGGTGGAGGGGGGACTGATCCCCCACAAATCGGCGCGGCTCCCGAGGAACGAGACCGAGCCGCAGCCAAGGGAGGGTGAGTGCGTTCTCCTCGCCACCCACGTCGATCACGGATTTTCTCTGCCTCCCCATCCTTTATTTCGGGGCTTTTTGAACTTCTTTGGGGCTTAGCTCCACCACTTCACTCCAAACACCATAGTCTATCTGGCTGCTTTTGTGTCAATGTGTGAAAATTTCTTGGGCTGTCGACCGCACTGGGGTCTTTTCAAACACATCTTCACCTGCCGCTCCCAGTCGGTCAAAAAGGCCAATCCGAGTGATGGGAGGACGCATGTGATCCAGATGTGCGGGGGCCTGGGGATCCAGATGAGGAACAAGAGCACCTTCCCAGCAATGATCCTTCCCGACTCGGTCCGGGGCTGGCAGTCGACTTGGTTTTACTGTAAGGACCAACCGACCCCGGGTCAGTCGACTGGACTTCCTCCCTTTTATCTGGATCGAGTGGAGAAGCCCTCCTCCCTGAAGGTGGTCCCAGAAGAGAAGGTGCAGGTCAAGGTGCTGGTCGAGCGGGTCGTCCAACTCGTCCGCGACGGGGTGACTGGGATGGACCTGCTGGAGGTCTTTCTCGGTCGACGCATCCAACCGCTTCAGGCCCGTGATCATCCAATGTGGACGTACTCTGGACTCGAGGACTCCACTCGGATCCACCCAGAGGACGTAAGCGAGGACATCTTGGAGAAGTGGCTGATGGGAATCACCAGCAACAAAGACAACCCCTGGGGGTCTAGGAGGGTGATTCCATTCGACCACTCGCGCTAGCCGGAGCAGGTATGATTCTGTTTTACCAAGTATCTTTCCGATTCACTGTGTGACACCTTGTTGATGGTCGACTGAATTTCTTTTGATCGTTGTCTTTTCAGGCCCTCATTGACATGTACTCGATGCCCAATGGAGTGCAAGAGCAGGATGTCGAGGAAGGAGCGAGTGGGGGCGAGAGCGACGAGTGGCGCTCAGATGCCGAGGAGGACGAGGAGAGCGACGAATCGACTGATGACGAAGAGGTCGACTCGCCTCATCGCAGGGAGAGGAGATCCAAACACGCTCACGACTCGGCGAGCACTCCGGACCTGGTGACCGAGCCGACTGGGCAGTCTTCGAAGCGCCCCAGGACGTCTTCCCCAGCGCCGATTGAGAAGGCTCCGAAGCAGCCCAAGGTTGTGCCGCCTCCAGCACCGAAAGCCACCTCCTCCAAACTACCAAAAGCTCTGCCCAGAATCAAAGTGACCATCCCTACCATCTCCGGGTAATCATCTGACTTGTTCTTTTCGTCGACTCGAGCAACAAAAAGTAACCGACTGGGTGCGGGTCTTTGCAGTGCTGCTACATCAGGAACCTCTTGTCTCTAGTACCGAGACGAGGAGATGGAAGATGCGGTCACCTCTAACCCAGGTAAAAACTCTTATGATCTTGCTCTTGACTACTCGGTCAATTGAATTCTGGCGGTTTACTTTAGAGTCGACTGATCTTCTCCGCAGCTCCGCCCAACGTCATCGATCTCCCATATGACGATGAAGATGTGGCTCCTAGGCCCAGGAAGAATAAAAAGGCGACGGTTGGTAAGGCGTCTCAGCAGGGACCAACGACAACACCAACCGTTTATCAATCCAAAGACGTGGGCGGGGCCTCTGTAACCTTCGCCGTACCCTTGTCGAGTGAGCGCCCCGCACCGTCGAATGTTCCGGTGATTCCTTCAGTCGTCCCATCTCACGCCTCGGAGGTCCAAGCTGCTGCACCTGGGTCGTCTACTCTCTTCTTCACCAGCTACCCCGTTCCGGACAATCAGTCGGAAGCGGCTGCGGAAGCCATCCGACAGGCTGACGTGATGATGGAGCGGATGAAGACGGTGCATGAGAATAGCCAAGCTGCCTACGGTGCCAGCGCTGCTCTCCGGGCCAATGTCCATGTAAGTAGACTTTTAGACTGTCCTTGTTCTATCAGGATATGCTACCCGAAAAATTTTATTCTATACAATCTCCTGTTGTTTATGTCGAATCAGTGTGCCCACTAGGTGTTTTGTTGTCTTTGGCAGTTGCGTTCTTCCACTTGGTCTGGGCGAGTAGGATCTGCACCGGTGGGGGCACGCTAAGTGCACCCACTGGGTGTAGTCTCCGAGACCGCAGTCGACTACTGGCAGTCGACTAGGGTCTGAGTTCTACCTTCCTTTCTTTTCTTCCACTCGACTCGGGTGGACCGGTCGAGTAGGATCTGAACCGGTGGGGGCATGCTAAGTGCACCCACTGGGTGTAGTCCCAAAGACCATAGTCGAATGCTGGCAGTCGACTGGGGTCTGAACAGTTTTTTTGACTTGACCCGGGCGGACCGGTCGAGCTGGATTTTAATCAGCGGGGGCACGCCAAGTGCACCCGCTGGGTGTAGCCCCCGAGACCGTAGTCGACTGTGTGCAGTCGGCTGGGGTCTAAGCGAACTTCTTTAAGTTTTATCCACTCGGAAGTGAACAACCTTTGATCTTGTCGATTGACACGTCTTTTGCCTTCTGCAGAAGTCTTATACTCTCATTTCCAAGTTTGCTGAACCTGAGGAGAAGCAGAGGCAACTCAACCTCGACTTGGAGTTGGCCCAGCAGAATCTGAAGAAAGCTCAAGACGAAGCTGCTTGTATGGAAGGTAACTGCCTGTCGACTGTCTTTTTTAAAACATTTCTTCGAGCTCTTGTCTGATCCGATTGCTTCTTTTGTAGAGAAAATGAAGTTGGCTCTGGAGAAGAAGGACTCGGACCTCGCCGCTGCACAGAAGGAAGCCCAAGATAAAACTGCCCTTGCAGACCAGAAGCTGGCTTCAGTCAAAGCACTGGAAGGGGAGGTGACCAAGCTGAAGTCTTGTCTCAATGAGTCTAACCGAGAGGTGACTCGTCTGAAGAAGGACAAAATTACCCTGAACGAAAAGCTGGAGTCTATGGTCCACAAGAGGAATGACACGGAGGCTTATTTGAGAACTCTCGCCAAGAAGCTTTATCTTATGCTGGAAGGTATTTCTTTTAAACCGACTGTGTTGATGCTTGCGAACGGATCCTATCCGGTCGACTCACTAATTTTTGGCTGTAGAATTCTGCCAAGACTTTGACGAGGAAACTGGAAAGGTCGAGACGGGTCTGGATCCTATCGCTTCTCCAGTTTGCGACGAAACTGCAATGAACGTGCTCCGACTGGAGTCTCGTGTCGCCAGCATCACAAGCTACCTCGCGCGCCTGAAGGAAGTAGTCTCACGAGTCGACTCATTGCTCTGGCCAAGGGCGACGCTTCAAAATGACCTGGAATCCCTGATGGCTCGACTCAACGAGATCCCTAACGGAGTACATGAATGGGAAGTCCTATGCCCGGTGTGGTGCTGACGTGGCGCTGTCCTTGGTGCGAGTCCACTGCAAGGAAGCTCGTGAAGACAAGATGGCGGCGATCAAGGTCGCTAACACCAAAAAGCATGACTTCCAGTCCTTCATGGATACTTTCATCGCTGCTGCCACTCGGATCGTGGATGGGATCGACCTGGACGAATTCGTCGAGCCTGCCAGCCCTCCTCCTGCCGAGTGAACAAACTTATGAGACTTGAATCTGCTTTAAATTTGCCTCGGAATGCTGAGTGGTTGCTGTAACCGTTAAACTCCTTTGGGCTTGATGCTTGAATACTTTTGGCTTGCTGCTTGGAACCTTAGGTTTTATCCGAATTTGGTTTATTTCTGAATATGCTTGCATTTTGCCTTCAAGTGGACTTTGTTCTCTGCTCGGAATAGTCTTTGTGCTGGAGATGCAGCTCTGAGGTGGCGACCCCAGTCGACCTGCACTTCGTCGCCCTTGCGGGTAGGGATGGAGCGCACGTTGTACTTGTGGCGTAGCTCTAAAGGAGAAGGTTGCAGTCGACCTGCACCTCATCGTCCTTGCGGATAGGGATGGAGCGCATGTTGTACTTGTGGCATAGCTCCGAAGGAGAAGGTTGCAGTCAACCTGCACCTCGTCGTCCTTGCGGATAGGGATGATGCGCACGTTGTACTTGTGGCGTAGCTCCGAAGGAGAAGGTTGCAGTCGACCTGCACCTCGTCGTCCTTGCGGATAGGGATGAAGCGCACGTTGTACTTGTGGAGTAGCTCCAAAGGAGAAGGTTGCAGTCGACCTGCACCTCGTCATCCTTGCGGATAGGGATGGAGCGCATGTTGTACTTGTGGCGTAGCTCCGAACCTCCAAGTGGGAGGGTTGCTCCCCACTCGGTAGGATTTTACAAACTTAGGCGAGTACCGGACTGCAGCTAAGCCTCCGAGTGGGAGAGCTTAGGCGAGTACTAGACTGCAGCTAAACCCCCGAGTGGGAGGGTTGCTCTCCACTTGGTAGGATTTTTTAAACTTAGGCAAGTACTGGACTGCAACTAAGCCTCTGAGTGGGAGGGCTTAGGTGAGTACTAGACTGCAGCTAAGCCCCCGAGTGGGAGCGTTGCTCTCCACTCGGCAGGATTTTTTCAAACTTAGGCGAGAATAGGACCGCAGCTAAGTCTCCGAGTGACAGAACTTAGGCGAGTACTAGACTGCAGCTAAGCCCCCGAGTGGGAGGATTGCTCTCCGCTCGGTAGGATTTTTTTTC
>NC_041382.1:506418807-506453165 GCF_002162155.2 Triticum dicoccoides | reverse complement strand
CTAAGCCCCCGAGTGGGAGGATTGCTCACCACTCGGTAGGATTTTTTTCAAACTTAGGCGAGTACTGAACTGTGGCTAAGTCTCCGAGTGAGAGAACTTAGGCGAGTACTGGACTGCAGCTAAGCCCCCGAGTGGGAGGATTGCTCACCACTCGGTAGGATTTTTTCAAACTTAGGCGAGTACCAGACTACAGCTAAGTCTCCGAGTGAGAGAACTTAGGCGAGTACTGGACTACAGCTAAGCCCCCGAGTGGGAGGATTGCTCACCACTCGGTAGGATTTTCTTTCGAACTTAAGCGAAACGGATTCGCGGCTAAGCCTACCCTTTGGGGGATTTCAGAGGTAAATAAAAGCAACAACAATCAAGCGAGAAGACTGAAAAGCTCTTGTCTTTGATGAACAAATTACAAAGGTACTTCTTATTACATTTTATTCGAACGAGTGCTTAAGTATAAAAGGGGCGGAGCAGCTCCACGTTCCAGGCTCGTGGCTCGTCCTTCTGATGCTCAACACTGTAAAGATGGTATGCTCCATTGTGAAGAACTTTGGTGACGATGAAGGGGCCTTCCCAAGCCAGGGCGAGTGTGGTTTTTGTTGATCCACTCGAAGAACCAGGTCTCCTTCTTGGAAGGCTCGACTTCTCACGTTTCTGGCGTGGAATCGATGCAAGTCTTGCTGATAGATGGTCGACCAAATCAAGGCCATCTCTCTTTCCTCCTCTAGGAGATTGACTGAATCTTACCGGGCCTGCTCTGCTTCTTCTTCGGAGAAAAGCTCGACTCGGGGTGCATTGTGGAGCAGGTCACTTGGTAGAATAACTTCAGCTCCATAGACCGAAAATAAAGGAGTTCGTCCAGTCGACCGGTTGGGAGTTGTCCTCAAACCCCACAGAACTGACAGAAGTTCATCGACCCAAGCGCCTACTGCGTGTTTGAGATCACGCATCAGTCGGGGTTTCAATCCTTTGAGAATTAGGCCATTGGCTCTTTCTGCTTGTCCATTCGACTGCGGGTGAACGACTGAAGCATAGTCGACTCATGTGCCTTGAGAAGCACAGAAAGCTCTAAACTCATCAGAATTGAAATTCGATCCGTTGTCCGTGATGATGCTGTGAGGGACTCCATAGCTGAATGTCAATTCTCTAATAAAACTGACACCAGTGCTGGCTTCAAGATTCTTGATAGGTTTACCTTCGATCCATTTGGTAAACTTGTCGGCTGCAACGAGCACATGAGTGAAGCCGCTCCTACCAGTTCTCAGTGGTCCAACCGTATCCAGTCCCCAAACAGCAAAGGGCGAGACGAGGGGAATGGTCTTCAGGGCTGACGCTGGCTTGTGAGACATGTCGGAGTAAAACTGGCAGCCTTCACATCCGTCGACTATATATTTTGCCATTTCATTTGCTCGTGGCCAATAGAATCTGGCTCGGTATGCTTTAGCCACGATGGCCCGAGAGGACGCATGGTGACCACAGGTCCCCGAGTGGATGTCATTGAGGATCATTCGACCTTCTTCTGGCGTTATGCATTTCTGACCGACTCCAGTCACGCTTTCCCTGAACAATTGCCCTCTGATCACAGTAAAGGCCTTGGATCGACGGACGATCTGTCGAGCCTCTTCTTTGTCCTCTAGGAGTTCCTTCCTAAGGATGGACGCAATGTACGGCACTGTCCAGTCGGGAGTAATGACCAGAACCTCCATGATTAGGTCAACCATGGCTGGGACCTCGACTTCAGTCGGATCTATGGCGCTCTTAGGCTGCGGGGGCTTTTCAGTAAAAGGATCTTCCTGAACTGTCGGCGTGTGAATATGTTCCAAAAACACATTGCTGGGAATGGCTTCCCTCTTGGATCCTATCTTTGCTAGGTCATCGGCTGCTTGATTTTTCAGTCGGGGTATGTGATGAAGCTCTAACCCCTCAAGCTTCTTTTCCAACTTCCTCACCGCGTTGCAGTAACCAGTCATGGCTGGGCTTCTGACATCCCACTCCTTCATCACTTGATTGACTACCAAATCTGAGTCGCCGTAGACCATGAGGCGACAGACGCCGAGTGAAATGGCCATGCGCAACCCATACAGGAGTGCTTCATATGCTTCATTGTTGGTGGAATCAAAGTGAATCTGGAGGACATATCTGAGCTTGTCTCCTCGGGGGGATACCAGTACTACCCCAGCACTAGAACCATTCAACATTTTGGATCCATCAAAGAACATGGTCCAGTGCTTCGAGTGAACTTGAGTCGGCAGTTGCTGTTCGATCCACTCGGCGAGGAAATCTGCTATTGCTTGGGACTTGATAGCTTTCTTTGCCTCAAACTTGACATCCAAGGGAAGGAGTTCAATCGCCCATTTTGCCACTCGTCTAGTTGCGTCTCTGTTGTGCAGAATCTCTAACAATGGAGCGTCGCTGACGACTGTAACAGAGTGATCAGAGAAATAGTGTGCAACCTTCTTCGTGGTCATGTAAATTCCATAAACGAGCTTCCGATAGTGCGAATATCTCTGCTTTGACGGAGTCGGAACTTTAGAAATATAATAAACTGGGCGCTGAACTTTGTAGGCTTTTACCTCTTCTTCCCGCTCGACCGTAATTACTGTACTGACGACTTGTCCAGTGGCTGCTATATAAAGCAGTAAAGGCTCTTTGCTGATTAGGGCAGCAAGCACCAACTGGGTGGAAAGAAGGGCTTTTAGCTATGCAAATGTTGCATCAGCTTCAGGAGTCCACTCGAACTTATTCTATTTCTTCATCAGTTGGTAAAGAGGCAGTGCCTTTTCACCGAGGCGAGAAATGAATCGACTTAGGGAGGCCAAGCAACCAGTAAGCTTCTAGACATCATGCACACGCACATGGCGTTTCATTCGGAGTACAACACCCACTTTCTCTGGGTTAGCATCGATCCCTCGTTCGGAAATGAGAAAACCGAGTAATTTTCCGCCCGGAACTCCAAACGTGCACTTTGATGGATTAAGCTTGATATCATACCTTCTGAGGTTGGCAAAGGTTTCAGCAAGGTCAGTCAGTAGGTCGGAACCTTTACGTGACTTGACCACAATGTCATCCATGTATGCTTCCACATTCCGACTGATCTGAGTGAGCATGCACTTCTGAATCATCCGCATGAATGTGGCTCCAGCGTTCTTCAAACCGAATGGCATTGTGACATAACAGAAGCACCCAAACGGGATGATGAAAGCTGTCTTTATCTCATCGGGTCCGTACAGACGGATCTGGTGGTACCCGGAGTAGGCGTCCAAAAAGGACAAACGCTCGCACCCCACAGTCGAATCGACTATCTGGTCGATGCGGGGGAGAGGAAAGTGATCTTTCGGGAAGGCCTGATTGATATGCTTGAAGTCAATGCACATGCGAAGTGAGTCATCCTTCTTTGGGACCATGAAAACATTGGCTAACCACTCGGAGTGGTAAATCTCTCGGATAAACTCAGCTGCCAAAAGCCGAGCCACCTCTTCACCGATTGCCTTTCTCTTCTGTACGGCGGACCGTCGAAGATGTTCTTTGACTGGTTTCGCTTTTGGGTCGACTCACAAACGATGCTCAACCAGTCCCCTAGGAACACCCGACATGTCCGAAGGTTTCCATGCAAATATGTCCCAGTTCTCACGGAGGAACTGGATGAGCGCTTCTTCCTATTTGGAGATGACTGAAATGCTGAATCTGTGGATGGCTTCTTGGCTCACAACAAATCACTCAGATCTGCATTTTTCTGGTATTCTTGCAATTCTGCCACGGCCATCTGTGCATCAGTGATCTTCGAACCCTTCTGGAAGCACTCTTCTGCCTTCTTCCGATTACCAGTGATAGTGATCACCCCTTTGGGACCAGGCATCTTCAATTTGAGGTACACGTAACATGGTCGAGCCATAAAACATGCATAAGGTGGCCTGCCCAGAATGGCATGATAGGCACTCTGGAAATCCACAACTTCAAATGTCAACTTTTCTTTGCGGTAATTCTTGGAATCACCAAAAACCACGTCGAGAGCAATCTGGCCGAGTGATGCAGCCTTCTTGCCTGGAATGACCCCATGGAAACTCATATTGCTTTCACTGAGCCTGGACATCGGAATGCCCATCTCCTTCAACGTCTCTGCATACAGTATGTTCAGGCCACTGCCACCATCCATCAGGACCTTTATCAGTCGGGTGCCTTCGACCACCAGGTCGACCACTAGTGCTTGCCTCCCAGGGGTGGCTATGTGCGCTGGATGATCAGACTGGTCAAATGTAAAGGCAGTCTGTGACCACTTCAAATAACTGGGTGTCACCGGAGCGACCATGTTCACTTCTCTGTTGATGACTTTCAATCGACTTTTGCTCTCAACGTCAACGAAAATCATCAGAGTGGAATTCACGTGGGGATAACCATCATCATCTTCTTCCTCATCCTCAGCCTTGTCTACTTCCTTCTCCTTTTCCTTGGGCTGTTTCTCTCGGAATTGCTGGATTAAGAGTCAACACTACCGAGTGGTGTGCTTCAGATAAATGAAATTACCCTCTTCATCTTTTTTGGTGTGGTGGTGCAGGGTGATCCATCTCCAGATATAATCCCTCAAAGTTTCATTCGGTTTCTGAACACAACATTGTAATTCCGTCAAACCTGCCGGCCATTTGCAAGTGCCCTCAAATGTTCTGACAAACACTCAGGCGAGATCTTCCCAAGTATAAATACTGCTAGTTGCCAACTGATTCAGACATGCTCTAGCCGAGCCCTCCAACATCAGAGGAAGGTGTTTCATGGCCACTTCATCTTTGCCGCCACCAATCTGGACAGCCATCCGGTAGTCTTCAAGCCAAGTGTCAGGCTTGGACTCACCAGTGAACTTACTGACTCCAGTCGCCAACCTGAAGTTGGGGGGAATCACTGTGGCCCTGATGGCTCTGCTGAAGCACTCTGGACCTAAGACATGCAGCCTGCTGCTGGTTTGCGGATCCCTGTCATGGCCCTCTCGGTGATCTCTGTTTCTGTCGACCAAGACCTGAACGAGAATAGATCTCACATCAAGGCCTGACTCCCTGCGGTCGACTGGAATCCCTCGCCCAATACCGTGAGGGCGCCAGTCTTCATGTTGCCGAGGCACGTACGACCCACTCCTTGGGGGAGGCGTGGGCACTCGACGATGATCATCGCGATCGACTCGGTGATCATACTGCTCATGGTTTATATACTGATCTCGTCGATCTCCATGTCCTTCACGCCTCGGGGGCGATCTTGGGCTGTGGGCCGACTGAACTGTGTCTGCAACCACGGATCTGCTATGGATCCTATTCCGCGATTGAGATACGGCTGTATTCTGTTCTCCCGCCGCCCGGAGCAAAGCTCGGATCTGCACCAGACGTTGGCCAGCTTCTGACTGGGAAGGTTGGATCGACTCCGCTATCCGGGCAGCAACTGCTAGATTTTGGATCGGGGTTCGGTATACCTGAGTCGGAGGTGGAAAAAGTTGGCGTCGACTGGGTTCGGGAGCATGCTGCCGAGCGCGATCGTCGAGTGCGCGCTGGAGGTTCTCTAGTCGAGTGCGCTCAGCCAAGTTGGCCAAGCGTGCCTGCTCCAAGGCCTGGGCCTCATGGGTTTCTCCAACTATAGGAGTATGCAGTGCATCCATGTTTCGGCGGCGAAGTTCCTCCCTCTGCTGCGAAGAGAGGGGTTCGGGGTGGTACTCTTCATGAACGCGCGACGGATCACCGTCCCCATCACCTCCGTCTTCACGGGTGAAGCCAGGAGGACCGCGTGGTCCATTGACCATCAAAACTCCTGCCGCTAGGTCACTGCTGTCGCACTCGGATGCAGTTCTACGGAGCCAGTCGACAGATTGAACAAGCCGTAGAGAGTTTCGTCGGGCTCGATTGCTGTGACTTGAGGGGTGGCCGACTGGCGGGCCACCGCATGCCCCACCCACCACTGAAGCCTCGACCGACCGGAACGTTTGCTCCGGCGGTCCGCATGGAGGGGGAAAGCTGCTGGAGCCGACTTATACTGGATCGACGGCTGCAGCAGGAGGACGCCGCGGACGCACGCACGAAAGTGCATCGCCCCACGGGCGGGGAGTGCGTCGACGTCGAGTGGAGCCTCCTGAAGCCAAGCGGAGTCGTTGGTGACAAACACGAGCACGCTGAGATGGATCTCGCGACCCTCAGCCAAACCTCCGCCTGGAACCATGATGAAGGGGATCGGAAAAATTGCAACTTCTCCAACAAGTCACTAAGACACCTGCCCCACGGTGGGCGCCAACTGTCGTGGTTCTAAGCCTGACAGTAGAATAGGGGGTAGGAATGTAGAGGCAAGATCCTAGCTATGGAGGAGTTGTACACATGAGTTTTACGAGTTCAGGCCCTTCTCGGAGGAAGTAACAACCCTACGTCTCGGAGCCCGGAGGCAGTCGACTGGATATATGCATGTGAATTACAAAAGGTGTGAACCCTTGTCCCAGAGGAGAGGGGTGGCTTATATAGAGTGCCAGGACCCCAGCTCCCCTCCGTTACACATGGTTCAATGTTCATAAAGGAGGAGCGTTACTGGTAACGTCCGGAGTAAAGTGCTATAAATGATTATTAAAGCTATCATTTAAATCTCGACCGTTGTGGAGTGAGTGGCTTCACATCTTTTGATGGTAGAATGGTTGTTCGCATGGTCGAGTGTCTTCAAGGCTGTCGAGTGGAACATAGCTTCATGGTCGAGTGGATGATGATTTCTCTTCGACTACTTCTGGTTCTTTTAGAGATGTCCTTGGGGAGGGTATCTTGGACAGATCCATGACCCTACCCTAGGTACATAGCTTCGTCACCGGCCAAAACCCCGCTCCCTGCCCCACCGCACTGCCGTGGTTGCGCCGCCCTGGGCCAATCCACAAAGACTCCCCGTCAACTAGATCCGGCGGCGGCAGTACCTCGAACCCACACAACTCTAAGATAGCCATCTAAGTGCTGCTTCCGCGTCGAACTTGCGGCCCCGCACCCTTACGTTAGACACCAGCTAACCGGCAGCCTAGGAGATCCGCCGCCTCGAGGGGTTTTGCTTCCCATTGGGAATCGATTGGGCCAGAATAAAAATTCAGACAACTAATGCCTAAATAAAGTGATTTGAGATGAGGGTGCGACTTATCTGGCGGCATGGTGAAGTAGGTAGGTCCAGCTGCTGAGTCGGTGAGGCCGGTGCGGTTGTGGTGGCCACCGGCGGCAGGGAAACAACAATGTCGAGATGGTCGACGGCTATGGGGAAGCAGCGCCGGAGACTTTGGACGGATTCGAAGTTGGAGCCACTCCGGCGCCGTGAACAACGGCGGGGGTGAATCGGCTCCGGTATAGTTCACGCGGCCGTCGTCGAGGCAGCTCCAGCAGCACGGAGTAAGAGGCACATGGCCCAGTGCACGACGGTAAATGGATAGCATCTCTGGCATTAGGGAGGAGGGCGACTATGAAATTGGTGTGGCCGGGGGCGCCATGGATGAGGGGTGAGGTTTCACGGCTCGGGAGAAGGGAGCTTTCGGGGAGAAGGTGATTTGGTGCCCACGAGGTATGAATGGGGGGATTGGGAGGGGAGTGGAACCATGTTTTACAAACGCATTTGTCTGAAATGTGAGGGGGAGTTACAGTTCTACCCCTGCGTTTAGGCTTCTTGGCTTGGGTCTGTGTACTGAGGGTCGGGGATAGTAGAGTAACTTTTCTTCTCCCCAAATAGTGGGCAGGAGCGATTTCGGGCGAGGAGGGTTTGTTTTGAAATATAGTGGGCACGAGCGATTTCTGGCGAGGAGAGTGTGTTTTGAAATAGTGGGCACGAGCTATTTCAGGCGAGAAGAGCGTGTTTTGCCGACCATGGTTTATGAATTATTCGGCACATGTCATTTTGGCCTAGGAGAAGGCGCGCTTGGATGAAGTTATGAACCTACCCTCGGTGCACAACGGGCCAATTAATGCGTCTCCCACATAGGACGGTAATTTCGTGCCTCCATTTATTTGCTCGGGCGAATTCCACCGAGCAGAGGATGTTTAATGGTTCGTTCAAAATTTGGGAGAACGAGCATCCACGTCTACCTTACCAAGTCGATTGGAATCGAATTTAGAAATATTAGCTTGCCACTTCTTTATTAGATGGAGAGATGATGCTCGGGAGTAATGTGTTTTTACATGCTCATTGCTAGCGATTTACTATATGACAAATAGTTGACCCACTCAAAAACGGGAATCAAACCCAAAATGAAATATCTCGATTCAATGAAATAGCTAGTTCACCAGGTCAAAATAGTGAACTAAATCCAAAATTGAACACATCAATGGAATAGCATGTTGTACAGTATTATAGTACTCCATGAACATGTTGAAATTCAAATTAATGAACTTGTTTGATATACGCATATATCCGTTCATGTGTGGATTGCAGACAACATGTTCTCCAATTTAAATATTTGAATGCAAGTTTATATCGAAACATGGTTTATATCAGTCTTGGATGCATAAAACGCGACCTCCCCCTCTCTCGGACTTCTGCTCTCTCTCTCTCTCGCTGACAAACTTCAATTCTATCGCACGCATCCAACACACAAACCTTGTTGGTCCTATCTCTTTCCCTCCATCTATCTCTCTCTCTTTGTGTGTGTGTGCATGGGGGGGTCTTTCTAGTTCGCATGCATATATACTCCATCTATAGGTCTCTCTCACACACCATGTATGATTCTCTAGTGCAAGCTAGATATCTTGGGTGCACTCATCGTATGCACACAAATTCCTTGGCTCGTTGCCCGTAACTCTGTCACGCACCACTTTGTCGTCTCGGAGCTCTTCCCCCCTTGTTGGTGTCAAAACCAGCGAATCTCGGGTAGGGGGTCCCAAACTGTGCGTCTAGGATCCATGGTAACAGGAGACGGGGGACACGATGTTTACCCAGGTTCGGGCCCTCTCTATGGAGGTAATACCCTACTTCCTGCTTGATTGATCTTGATGAATATGAGTATTACAAGAGTTGATCTACCACGAGATCGTAATGGCTAAACTGTAGAAGCCTAGCCTATGTGAATATGGTAATGAGTATATGTGTCTATCCTTTCCGGACAATCCCCTTCGGTTTATATAGACACCGAGGGGATCTAGGGTTTACATGGAGTTGGTTAGATAAGAAGGAATCTTCGGTCGCCAAGCTTGCCTTCCACGCCAAGTAGATTCCAATCCAGACACGAGTATGGTCTTCGATCTTCACAACCCATCAGTCCGGCCCATGGATAACAGGCCGAACGCCCGATGACCCCTTAGTCCAGGACTCCCTCAGTAGCCCCTGAACCTCGCTTCAATGACGAGGAGTTCGGCGCGCAGATTTGTCTTTGGCATTGCAAGGCGGGTTACCTCCTTCCGAACTCCAGAATAGTCTTCAGACAAAGTAAATATATCCAGACCTGTGTATATAATTGCAGAGAATATAATATCCCACAAGCCCAACTTGTTGATAACTGTTCATGACATCATATCATGCCTTCCCGGTTAATATTTCCAACCGTCGGCTAGCGAGCCGCCCCACGTCTCGGGGCGCGGTTTTACTGGCACGTCTTGCCAAGGTAGAGATCATGTCCCTTTATTTACGGGATTTTCATTAATACAGGCATGGGTAACCCAACCGTCCCTTGGGTACAACTCCTTGGTGATAGGTAAGTTTAGAGACCCTCGGGGAGACGCCCAGTATTCAGGGCCTTTATATAGAGACCCAGCCTCGTCTTCTTCCCTTGAACTTGCTCCTTCCTCAACCCCAGCCACCCCAAGTTCCACCCCTCGGGTTCCAATCACCACCAGCCCTAGTCATGTCCGGATCCAACCATCAGGGCCAGTGGGTGGCTTCTTCTGTCATAGAGGAGGATACTGCGAAGCTCCGCGTAGCGAGGTATCTGACCCCAGAAATCTTTCATCGGCTTCCGGCACAAGGGCAAGTCATACCGACCCCCAGATCTGGCAAGAGGGTAGTATTTGTATCCCACTTTCTTCATGGGCTAGGGTTCGCGCTCAACCCCTTTGTCCGGGGGCTCATGTTCTACTATCGGCTAGATTTTCACGATCTGGCCCCGGACTCTATTCTCCTCATCTCGACATTTATCGTCACGTGTGAGGCCTTACTCCGGACTCCTCCGCACTTTGGTTTGTGGCTCAAGACCTTTGATGTGAGGCCGCAGATGGCAGAGGAGGAGCAGGCAGAGTGCGGCAGCGTCATAATAGGCAAGCTATCTGGCGCGGTTTGTCCCGAAGGATCTTTCACCAAATCTTTCGACCTATGGCAACAGGGGTGGTTTTATATCAACGAGCCGTGGGCCCCAAGTGGGCGGCTACACCTGCGTTCCTACCCGGTTCTCCAATTCAGCTCGCTTCATGGGTCAATAAGGGATTGGACTGGGGATCCATCAATAAAGTGCAGACTCTGCAAAGTCGCATCTGAAGCCTTACCGAGTAGGGCATCGATCTTGTGAACTTCGTTCAAATAATGTTAGTCCGCTGGTCTTGCCATGTCAGCGGCGGCCTCTTCGTATGTGGGAGTTTAACCAGAAGGGCGGCGGACTCTACAGCATTTCTTCGGCACTACGCATGAAGGAATGTGGAAATTATATTTCGGGGAACAAGAGCAATGGCTGGACACCACCGAAGACGTTGGCCTTGACTGCAATCATCCGGACACTCCGATAAGTACTCGATATCCGAGCACCTTTCATTCAGGCATCTCTTAACAAGATACTGAACAATCCGTCCCCGTACAGGACTGGATAAAGAAAGCGGTGCTAATTTGGTGTCCGGCGCCTCTTCCCTAAGGCCCTGCGACCGACCTGCTGACGATAATGCTAATTCTAACACCGTACCAGGTGGCTGCGTTTGGGGGAACCAAAATTCTTTTGCCCAAGGGTAAAAGTGCAGAGGGAGCCCTCCAAGGCTAGAAGAGGGCCGCCTCTGAAGGTCAGGAGGGGAAGCCTTCCAAGAGAGGAAAAACACCGTCATCGAGCGACTTGGGCCGGGCGAGCGATGTCGAGGACGAACCTCGAGGCAAACCGTAAGCGAGGCTGGGGCACTTTAAACGCACCTCATTCTTTTCCTATTAGTGAAGTAGTCATCCGATATATGTTCGTCCACTCAGGTTAACGCCTGGTGCTTCTCAATCGTCCTCCTGCTCGGGAGATCTTCCTCCGGAGATGATGGAGAGTGACACGCCTTCTCCGTCCCCATCGCCCAATAGGGGGGATGATACCGAGGTATCGTCCTGAAGGGCTCCTCCCGAACACCAAGTAGTACAAGAAACGAAGAAGGCGTTACCCGAAGGCGGTGCGTCTGTCACTCGGGGTTTCGGGATCAAGACTGGCGTCCCCGAACCGTCCGGTTTACAGCCGGAGACGATTCTAGAGGCAAGTAAGCGGGTTCCTTCACAGGAATGCCATACTCCGGCGACGGTTTCCGAAGACCCAAGAGCGCCGGAAATGGTCACGGGCTTGCTATGACGATCATCCATTTCAGAGGAGCACCGTACCTTGATTGCTATGGTGGTCAAAAGGGTTCTATCCGCGAAGAGTGGATTGAACGAGGCCTTCACGAGCCTTCTAAGAGGTTTTGAGGTTTGTGATGTAGCTTTGTAAATTGAATTTTATTGACAGAATGCACCTATTGTATATGCAGTAGCCCCTGAGACTCGGATTGTCTTCCGAAGGAAGAGATCGGAGGATCAAAGAGATATGCTCATGTATTGACCTTGGGTTAATTTTAAATACAAGCTGCTTCCCCTCCTATGGCTGTCCGGAATACGGAAGTGGCCGAACTGCAGCAAAAGCTGGATATTGCGGAGGATGACATTGCATTGATCAACAGACGTCTTGACGACTCGCAAGGTATGTATTTCGAGCATTCTTTACACCAGTGTGCTTGACGCGGGAAAGAGCTTTATATGAAATGTGCATGAAATGCAGATGGTGTTGCCGCCGTGGAGGCTCTTCGGGCGGAGCTAATCCGGGCCAAGGAGCGGGCCCGGTTTAGTGATGCTGCTGTTGAAGGAGCATTGGATGAACTGAAGGCCGAACAAGCTGCGCGATACCAGGGCGAGGAGAAGGTATCCACGATGACACTCGCTTTGGAGAGTGCTACTGGCCCTGCGAATTTCTTGAGAAGGAGAATAAAGCCTTAACGGCTGAACTGGACAAGGCCCAACGGGAGGCAAGAGAAGCGTGATCAGAGTCCAGAGCACTCCGTGGGGAGGTTCGGCAGGTGAAAGAGATAGTGGCTGGAAAGCCTTTTCTGTTGTAGACTAAGTTCGGCGACCCGGACTATGCTCAGCTGAACCAAGTCTGGAGTTCTCCGGACGAGTATTTGGACTTGCCGAAGAGTTCTTTCGATGCAGCGCGATATTACCAAGCACGAGCTGGATATGCAACGGAGAAGCTTTTTTGGTCATAGTTCGGTGCGTCGAAGCGCCCGCTGCTGCTCAATGAACAGATGTCCCAATGGGCCAAACTTCATAGGGTATCTGGCACTGCCATGAAGGATGTTATAATCCGGCTGTGGCCAACCGAGCCTACGCCGAATAGCTATTCCGGTTTCGTGCAGAAGCTTGTCGATGTGGTGCCGCGAATCGATGCTGCAAAGCAATCGGCATGCATTGAAGGTGCACGGATGGCCCTTGCCCGAGTCAAGACATTCTGGGGAAAGATGAAGGCCATCGACGTTGCAACGAAGGGTCCGCCTGAAGGCAAGGACCGTCCGCAACCAGAGCGTTATTTTGAAGACGTCCTGGAGGCCGCCCGCTTGATAGAGGGTCAATGCTTGAAAAACATAATGTTCGAGTGAGGTGTATGATGATTGTAAAATACAATTTTATAGTTAATCTATTTATGTTTTGCTCGAAAAGCTTGAATTCCTCCTGTGCGGTCGTTTTAATATAATCTGAAAGTTTTCCAGTCGTCGACTTCAGCCCCCTCGTAGGAAGTACAGGGGTGTTCGGAAAAGCATTTAATCACTCTTTATCCAACGTCTTGGTCCATGAAGGAGGTGATAATGCGGCGAACCAGGCAATCAGACTATAAGGCATTAACACTTTCACTTAACCATAGGAGTTTTATGGTGGGGCTACGACATAGCCCCTGGTGTGTATGCGGCGTGTGGTGCCTTACATATCTGATATGAAAAAGATCCCTCGTGTTACACGGAGAATCACTAAAGATTCCAATAAGTCGTCAAGTGGTTGACCAGCTCTCGCCGCATCATGATAGTCAGTTTTCGGCTTTCTCTACTGAGGTGCTCATCCGGTCTAGGCCAGGGCACAATCACAGTAGTTCTCCCTTTACTACCCTAGCCGATAGAGCGTAAACATAGGGTAGCAAACACAGGAGCCGGGCAACCCAACTATTGACCCAAGACAATGATTCGGAGCTGATGCATATAAGGCCAAACTTGCGACGCCGAAGTACGCTATAGAGATGTTCAGACTTTTACTGGCAGCTCATTCAGTCCCATGCCGAGCCCCTGGCAGGGTATGCCGAGGTGTATTGAGAACGGAGTGATGTGCCAATGATAAATTTATGTGTGTGTGTATATATATATATATATATAATAAAAGAAACCGAGAACCCGGCTATTTGACAAGCTCGGGGTCGGGATCAGAGGAAAGAGGGAATAGTACAGGCTCAGAATAAAGTGTGTGGTCCACAAAAAGTTATTTTGGACCTGTTGTCGCACGTATGCATCGCCCGTCCTAGGGGAGGGGAATCTTTGACGGAAGTAGCCCCTTACATGAGCATACGGATCCGAACTCTGATAGAGTCCGTTGTAGATGCTGTCCAGCTGGTCACCTGTTCTTTAGGGATGATACAGAAAAATAAGGTAAACAGATAAAAAACGTTATGGGAATGCTTGTAGGGTGGTCTGTATTGTGCTTCAACCGATGCCCATGGTATCTTGAGTGCGTAGTGATGTGCGCGTGGTGCAAATTTTGCCAGTACAGTACGTAGGTGGCGGAAGACGAACTACTACTTGCATTTCGGGAGTGGTCGAACATCGGAGGGGAACTGTTTCTGGCCCCTGGCGTTCTGCTGGCGAGCCGATCCGTCATCTTTATCGCCTGGTGGCCTTCTCCCCTTGTGGTCAGTGTTAAGCTTGTCTGCCTGCTTGAAGACCCAACAGTTTCGTTTGGTATGATTAGCTGGCCTATCAGGGTGACCTTGAACCTGACAAGGTCGGTCCAATATCCTGTCAAGGGTGGATGGTCCATCCTGGTTTGCCTTTAGTGGCTTCTTCCATTGACCGGGATTCGGATTGTGAAATCCGGCATTCACCGCTGTGTGGCATATATTACTGCAACTGTTGTGTCCGGTTCGTCGTGGCTTGCCATTGTCATCTCGGATTTCGGAAGTGCTCGGGCCGCTGGCGTCGTTGCTTTTACGAGCAAGCCAGTTGTCTTCTCCCGCGCAGAAGCGGGTCATTAGAGCGGTAAGGTCTGCCATGGATTTGGGTCCTTCCTAGCCGAGGTGACGCGCTAGCCATTCATCCCAGACGCTATGTCTGAAGGCCGCAAGGTCTTCTGCATCCGGACGGTCGACAATTTGGTTCTTTTTGACTAAGAACCTGGTCCAGAGCTCCCTGGCTGACTCGCCGGGCTCCTGGACAATGTGACTTAAGTCATCGACGTATAATGGATAGACATATGTTCCCTGGAAGTTGTCTCGAAAGGCGTCTTCCAAATCTTCCCATTTGCCAATAGAATTTTCTGGCAAACTGTTTAGCCAGTACCAAGCTGGCCCTTTAAGCTTGAGAGGTAGGTATTTAATGGCGTGGAGGTCGTCTCCGCGGGCCATGTGAATATGGAGGAGGTAATCCTCAATCCATACCGCGGGATCTGTTGTTCCATCGTATGATTCGATGTTAATGGGTTTAAACCTGTCTGGAAATTCGTGCTCTATTACTTCGTTACTGAAGCAGAGGGGTTGTGCGGCTCCTCTATGTTGGGCCACACTATGAAGCACCTCTGACGGGATCCATTTACGGTGCTCGGACCGGGCATGGTCGGCTTTATAGCGTCCGAATAGGCGGCCATCATCGCCAGCCGGGGTATATCTTCGTGATCTGTACGTCGATCTTGTGCGGCTTGTTCTACCCTCCGTGTCTTGGTTGATATCACGTGTATTCCCCTGAGTTGTTTTATTTTGACAGTCGGATGGGTTGGTATGGTGCTCTGCTTGGGCTGCTGCTTTGTCTAGACCGAACTGTGGTCAGCCCGCCGCATTGTTCGGTGGTGGTACGGGTTCCATCGCCCTGCCATCGTATTGAGGGAGCCACCTATTCTTGGGGTGGCTTTTGACTGGGCTGCTAAGGCCGTATTCTTCGGCAGCCAAGACCTCAGTCCATCTATCATTGAGCAAATCTTGGCTTGCTTGAAGCTGCAGCTGCTTCTTTCTTAGGCTCCTTGCAGTGGCTATAAGCCGACGTTTAAAGAGCTCCTGCTCGAGAGGTTCCTTGGGCATGATAAAATCTTCTTTGCCGAGGATCTCCTCTTCCTCGGAGAGTGGGAGATAATTGTTGTCCTCCGAGTCCCCATATGTGGTCTGTTCATCAGAGCTGTCTTGCCCGCCTTCCTGTTCATCCTGCTCGGATTCTACTTCAACAGGGTCTTTGTTGTCCGGGGTATCGTCTTCTCTGGTGCTGGCAGTGTTTTCTCTTGGGCGATGTAACCTAGGGTGCCGGTGTCCAGGCTGTGTACCAGGCGATTTATTCTCGACCGGGTCCTCCTTGTCATCGTTGAGAGCACCGTAAGGTGTGTCTATCATACACACATCATACCAGGAAGTGGTCATCCCGTGTCGAGCGGGTAGTAAGCTCTGGCCTTGCCCCTCATCATCGTCCACACCGTCAATGTCTTCGGAGCGGTGGTCGGGCGTGTTGGTTAGGTCTTCAAGAGTGGCTACGAAGTGGGTGACGGGTGGGAAAAAATATTCTCCATCGTCCGCCGAAAGTTCGAACCGAACATAGTTTGGTGATGGGTCATCTGCCAAGGGTAGGTTTTTTAGCGAGTTTAGCATGTCACCCATGGGCGAGTGTTGGAAGATATCTGCGGTGCTGAACTTGAAGATCGATAACCGATCGAGTTCGGTATACGCGGGCTCGCAGGGTTCAGAGTTCGACATCGGAGGCGAGTCCGAGGTTCCGTTGATGCAGATACCGTATGAAGTGGAATCTACGTGCGGCTCCAGCGCCGCGGAATCGGTAGCCCCCGTGATGGGGTCGAGCTTCCCATCTTCGGGTGACTTGATCTGCTCCGGATTTAAGGCCAGAGCTGCTACAGGAGCTATCTCCTGGATGAGGCCCGATGACAGGTTTAATCCATGTTCATTGAGGCGATGGGGAGCGGTTGCCACGGTCTCGAATCCGTCGAAGATCAAATCTCCATGGACGTCCGCAACGTAATTCAGGCTTCCAAATCTGACCTAATGGCCAAGGGCGTAGCTGTGGATCTGCTCTAGATGGCCAAACGAGTTGGCCCGCGGTATGAAGCTGCCGAATATGAAGATTCGTGCGGGAAGGAAGGTTTCTCCCTGGACAATGTCATTATTGATGATCGAAGGGGCCATCGAGCCTTCTGTCGACGGCACAGTGGAACTCTCAATGAAAGCACCAATGTCGGTGTCAAAACAGGTGGATCTCGGGTAGGGGGTCCCGAACTGTGCGTCTAGGATCGATGGTAATAGGAGATGGGGTACATGATGTTTACCCAGGTTCGGGCCCTCTCTATGGAGGTAATACCCTACTTCCTGCTTGATTGATCTTGATGAATATGAGTATTACAAGAGTTGATCTACCACGAGATCGTAATGGCTAAACCGTAGAAGCCTAGCCTATGTGAATATGGTAATGAGTATATGTGTCTGTCCTTTCCGGACTATCCCCTTCGGTTTATATAGACACCGAGGGGATCTAGGGTTTACATGGAGTCGGTTACATAAGAAGGAATCTTCGGTCACCAAGCTTGCCTTCCACGCCAAGTAGAGTCCAATCCGGACACGATATGGTCTTCGATCTTCACAGCCCATCAGTCCGGCCCATGGATAACAGGCCGGACGCCCGAGGACCCCTTAGTCCAGGACTCCCTCACCCCTCTCTCTCAAACTCTCCATCTACCTGGGTGACACATACTGACATACAGATGCATATCTCACTCACACTCGATAGTCCCATCTAAAACTCTATCTCTCTCCCTCGTTCTCTCTCCATCTCACACGCACACACACACACAATCTCATGCCTAGCTAGCCAAGTATGCTGGTCTCTCACTCAATTGTAGGCACACACAGTACCCCCTATATGTATATGACTAGCTAATCTTAGTCTCCATCACAAACATGTGTGTCGGTGTCAAAACCGGCGGATCTCGGGTAGGGGGTCCCGAACTGTGCGTCTAGGCCGGATGGTAACAGGAGGCAGGGAACACGATGTTTTACCCAGGTTCGGGCCCACTTAATGGAGGTAAAACCCTACGTCCTGCTTGATTAATATTGATGATATGGGTAGTACAAGAGTAGATCTACCACGAGATCAAGGAGGCTAAACCCTAGAAGCTAGCCTACGGTATGATTGTTGTATATGGAGTTGATTGCCTACGGACTACAACCCTCCGGTTTATATAGACACCGGATAGGGTTAGGGTTACATAGAGTCGGTTACAATGGTAGGAGATCTTGAACATCCGCATCGCCAAGCTTGCCTTCCACGCCAAGGAAAGTCCCATCCGGACACGGGACGACGTCTTCAATCTTGTATCTTCATAGTCCAGGAGTCCGGCTGAAGGTATAGTCCGGCTACCCGAACACCCCCTAATCCAGGACTCCCTCAGTAGCCCCTGAACCAGGCTTCAATGACGACGAGTCCGGCGCGCAAATTGTCTTCGGCATTGCAAGCCGGGTTCCTCCTCCAAGTCCTTCATAGAAGATTGTAAACACCAAGAGTAGTGTCCGGCTCTGCAAAATAAGCTTCCACATATTGCCATAGAGAGAATAATATTAACACAAATCAAATCTGCTGACATATTCTGCAGTGCGTCATCACACTACAGCCAAGTCCTTCACTCGAATCGTTTTCACTTTTCCACCTCAGCGTGTTTTGCGAGGCGGTTTCCTTGGCACGTCTTGTCAAAGCAGAGATCGTCTACCCCCCTTTTACGGGATTCTCATCAATACGGACGTGGGTAATCCAACCGCGCCACTTATCATGGCGCTTGGCAGGCAAGCGAGTTTTACTAGGCAGGTGGGGACGCACAACCGCATCCGCCCATATAAGGGGACAAGGATCCACCTTTTTACCTACGCCTTCCTCCTCCTTTGCCTATCTATCTCCTGCGCACCCGAGCTCCAGCGCCCAAGCCCGCACTTCCCACCTCAACCTTCTCCAGCAATGTCCGGAGCGGGAGGCAAGTGGATGGTCTCCTCCGTCACGAAGGGCAAAGTCAAGAAGCTAAGGAAGGCCGGATACCTGTCCAAGGACATCGCGCACCGGCTTCCCGAAGAGGGGCAAGTTCTCCGCACCCCAAGGCCCCATGAGAGGGTAGTACTTCTCCCCCACTTCCTCCGCGGACTGGGTTTTCCACTCCACCCATTTGCCCGGGGGCTCATGTTCTACTACGGCCTGGATTTCCACAATCTGGCTCCGAACTTCATCCTCAACATCTCGGCGTTTATCGTCGTGTGCAAGGCTTTTCTCCGCGTCCGCCCTCATTTCGGCCTCTGGCTCAAGACCTTCAACATCAAGCCCAAGGTGGTGCGCGGCAGCCAGGCGGAGTGCGGAGGCGCCATGGCGGGCAAGATGGCCAACGTCCTATGGTTCGAGGGCTCTTTCGTGGAGACCCTAAAGGGATGGCAATCCGGGTGGTTTTATATCACCGAGCCGTGCGATCCGAAATGGACCGCAGCCCCTGAGTTCCGATCCAGACCCCCCACACAGCTTATGTCCTGGAAAGAGACGGGCCTGTCGTGGGGTGATGAAAAAGAGGTGACCGGATTGCAAACATGCATCCAGTCCCTGGTGAACAAGCCAATCCGGCTTGTTAATGTAATCCAGGTTATGCTCGTCCGCCGGATCCTCCCGTGCCAACAACGGGATTTTAATCTGTGGGAGTTCGACCCGGCGCAGCACCAAACCCTTAGCAGGCTCTTCGACACGACATACGAAGATGCCTGGAAGGTGCTATTCAAGGGCGCCGAGGCTCCCGCATCCGCTTCCGAGGACCGCGGATACAGCTCGCAGCGTCATGCTAGCGAGGTAAGCTATCTTCACCTTTTACAGGATGCTCAACTTTTTTCATAGTTTAACTCTATGCGGGATCTAAACTCCCTTACCTTTGACAGGCTTGGCGGGCGATATCCAGACCGATTAACTGTCCGGATCCGCTGCTCGAAGACCCAGCCCCAGCTCTACTAGTGAAGCTGCTGGCTCCGGCGCCTTATGTGGTGCCGGAAAAGAAGGCCAAGAAGAAGAAGACCACGGGGACTCAAAAGAGTGCCCGTAACGTGGTGGTGTCGGACTCGTCATCCGACGAGTCCGAGACGCCCTCTTCCCGTGAAAACGAGGAGGAGGAAGAAGAAAACTCTCCCCCCCCCAGCGGAGGGAGGAGAGAAGAGGAAGGCCGCCCCAATGGGGGAGGCCGAGGGGTCTAGGAAAAGGAAGACCCCTCCGTCGGACTACTCCCCCGACGGTGAAGAGGGCGAAGAGGAGTGGCCAAACAGGGCCAAGCGTCCGGCGAAATCGTAAGTTCGGACATCAGAGTAACTCATGATGTTCCTTTGTTGCATAGCTTTCCCTAATGTCGAACGTAATTATGCAGCCCGCCCCGGGCCGAATTCAACGAATCGTCGGGCGGCTCCCTGGACTCATCAGACGTGAACTCAGTTCCGCCCGCTGTCTCTCCCCGCACTACAGACTACGCCGAAGTGGCGTCGCGACAATCTCCGGGGCAGGAGGAGGTGGTCCCAGAGGAGCCGCAAGGCAACCTCCCCGACTCCAGGAGTGAAGGGGATAAGGCCCCCCCCCAGGGCTCCAAGTCTGGCTTTGTGCCGGACACCGCGCCGGAATCTTCCACAGTTCCGGACCGTGGTAGGCGACCTCCTTCCAAGAGGAGCAAGCCTTCTGATCCGGCGGCCTCCGTCCAACTGGAGGTGCCGGACAATCTGCTGGAGGTGCTTGACGGCGCCTCCATCGACGAGGGGCACCATACTATTATGAGTACGGTGATCCAGAAGGTTCAGTCCGCCAAGAGCAGGCTGACTGAAGCTTGCGCTAGCCTTCTAACAGGCTTCGAGGTAGGTGAAAATATGTAAAAATATCACCGCATAGACAGTAGCCCCTGATGCTCTGTTTGGCGTTCGGAAAGAAAAGCCGAATAGAGGATCTATTAAATTTCGCAGGAGTCTAACAAGAAAAGAGTCAATATGCGTATGCAGGCTTCGCTGCTATCCACCGCCGCACTGACTGCGGAGGTGGGTGTCCTGTAGCAGGACCTCGAGCAGACCGAGCAAGAGCTCGGCCTTGCCAAGCGGCGGCTCGAGGAGAAAGAAGGTAAGAAATACCTTACAGAAAAGGTGCCTATAGAAAGGCGTGATTGCAAAAAAGATAACAGGATTGTGCTGCTTATTGTAGGGGCCACGACTGAAGTGGCGACCCTTAAGCAGGCGCTGTCTGAGGCCGAAAAGAAAACGGTCACGGAGCGCGCCGAGCGAGACAGACTTGGGGCTCAGGTCGGCGAGGTGCAGCAAGAGCTTCAGGCTCTCATGAAAAAACATGAGAGTTTGGAGCTTGAGTCAAAGGCGCAAGCATCCAAGCTCGCGATGGCCCTTGAGACTGCCAAGTCTGCCAAGGTCGAAGCCCAAAAGGCCCTCCGAGAGTTGGAGGAGATGAGGAAGATAGCAGCGGGTAAGGCATTCTTTATGCAAAGCAAAGATATAAAAGTAAACTACTTGTTACTTACCCGAATCCGGAGCTCTCCAGGGGCATTCGCAGATCTTCCCCGCAGCGTATCCGCCGCCGCCGCATTCTACCGAGCTGAAGAGGGCAGCTCGACGGAGAAGGTGTTCTGGTCTCAGTATTCTGAGGCCGGACACCCTGTGCCCTTGAGCGACCAGCTGAAACAGTTGGTCGAGCTCCACAAGGCGGCCGAACAGGCCATGAAGGGCTTCATAGTTCGGCTGTGGCCCGGAGACGCCCTGCCTGGGAGCTATTTCGGGCTGGTGCGGCGGCTGGTGGAGGCCTGTCCGAGGCTCGAGGTCATCAAGCGCTCCGTCTGCATCGAAGGTGCCCGTCGGGCCCTTGCCCGTGCAAAGGTGCACTGGGTAAGCTGGACGGTGAGAAGCTTGTGAAGGACGGGCCGCCGCCGGGGAAGGAGCATCGGAAGCCCGAGAACTACTACAACGATGTTCTTGCAGGTGCCCGCCTTGTGGCGGATGAATGTACCAAGGATGTGATTTTTGAATGAACTCGCTCGTGTTTATCATGTGCGCTAAAAACTTGTTCATATGCGCTAAGAAATGCTTATTGAATTTAAAACATTACTTTCTGTGCGGCCGTTTATCAAAAAATTGAGAGATGGCCAGTCATCGGCTTCTGCCCCCATGCCACTAGTGATGGGGTGTTCGGGATAAACCTGAGCGCTCTTTTTCCCATAGTTGGGTCCTTCGAGGGAGGCGCCCAGCACAACGATCCAGGCAATCGGACTATAATGCTTGAACACTCTCACTTAGCCATAGAACTCTATAATTTTAAATTTCGGCGAAGCCCCGAGTTC
This sequence comes from Triticum dicoccoides, assembly GCF_002162155.2. NCBI lineage: Eukaryota > Viridiplantae > Streptophyta > Magnoliopsida > Poales > Poaceae > Triticum > Triticum dicoccoides. The sequence continues at coordinate 506,431,388 of NC_041382.1, read as the reverse complement.
GGAAGACCGAGTTTGGGGCGCTATCCACGCCTTGGCCGGACAAAGCCAGCTCCTCGCTCGAAGCGGCATAAGTCTTTAGGGACTCGAAAAACCTCTCGAACAGCGACCGGTCTCTCGCCTCATCATGACAGTCAGTTTTAGCTTTCTCCACTGAGGTGCTTAACCCAGCTGAACCGGGGCACAATCGCAGTGGTTCTCCTAGTGCTACCTTAGCCGATAGAGCGGAACGTAAGGCACCAAAACATAGGAGCCGGGCAAACCCAACTATTGACCCAAATCATGATTCGGAGCCGATGCATATAGTGCTATAAGTTCGTGGTGCCGCACTTGTGAAAGTGTACAGACTTCTCACACCATTATGAGGGGTACTAAAGCCCCTGGCGTGTTTGCCGTACCATGGTGTACGGGTGCAATCATGTCATTTAATAAACATAAATGTGAAAAGAAGATAATGCAAAAAATAGACAAGAAGCTAAGCATTGTTTATAGAGAGGCTATTTATCAAAGCCGAATGATACAAATAGTGCGGTAAGCAAAAGATATTGGACTATTCAGTATGTCCTGACCAGGGGCAGGCCGCGGAATTGTATTTAAAAAAGGTATACCGCTCGTAGCAGAGACCACCTGGGAGTTCCATAATGCGGCATGGCTTGTCTGCCTCCCTGGATCTTGCATCGTTTGTGTGGCAGTCGAATTGCCAAACAGGTCGTCCGAAGTATGGAGTCTTGAAAGTAAGAAAAAAATAAAAAAAGAATCCGGCAGCCCCTAGTACATTTTAACCGTATTTTGGGTGTGCCATTATTGTGCCCCTTCCCCTGTGCGCATGGTATTTCAAGGGCATAGTTATGTACGTGAGGTACTGGTTTCGCTATGTCGCGAAAGCTGGGGTTGGGGCCGCATTGCTACGCTTGCTCAGAGTGTGCCAGGCGGTCCTGCTGTGGGTTACTCCGGGCGCGCTTGGCAGTGTCTGTCTTTTTAATGGCCGGACTGGAGAATTGCCTAAGAAGGCTACTTTGTACCTCCGCTGCAAGAGCCGCCGTATGCTCCTCCGTACAGAGGGAGCGTTCGGTGTTTCCGTTGACCGTAATTACTCCTCGAGGGCCTGGCATCTTGAGCTTGAGATATGCGTAGTGCGGCACCGCATTGAACTTTGCGAATGCGGTTCGTCCGAGCAGGGCGTGATAGCCACTGCGAAACGGGACTATATCGAAGATTAACTCTTCGCTTCGGAAATTGTCCGGGGATCCGAAGACCACGTCAAGTGTTACTGAGCCTGTACAGTTGGCTTCTACACCTGGTATAACGCCTTTAAAGGTCGTTCTTGTGGGCTTAATCCTTGAGGGATCTATGCCCATTTTCCGCACTGTATCCTGATAAAGCAGGTTCAGGCTACTGCCGCTGTCCATGAGGACTCTTGTGAGATGAAATCCATCGATGATTGGGTCGAGAACCAATGCGGCGAAGCCGCCATGACGGATGCTAGTGGGATGGTCCCTTCGATCAAAAGTGATCGGGCAGGAGGACCATGGGTTGAACTTTGGGGTGACTGGCTCTATCGCGTATACGTCCCGTAGCGCACGCTTCCGTTCCTGCTTGGGAATGTGGGTTGCGTATATCATGTTCACCGTCCGCACTTGTGGGGAAAACCCTTCTGTCCATTGTTGTTCAGCGTCTTGGGCTCCTCGTCGTCGCTGTGCAGCCTCTTGTCTCTGTTTTCGGCCCTTAACTTGCCTGCCTGCTTGAACACCCAACAATCCCTGCTAGTGTGATTGGCTGGCCTTTCGGGGGTGCCATGTATCTGGCACAAGCGATCGAGTATTCGGTCCAAACTGGACGGGCCCTGAGTATTCTTTTCGAATGGCTTTTTCCACTGACCGGATTTATAGCCTTTGAATCCGGCATTGACTGCCGTGTCTTCATTGCTGTCGTTGTTAACGCGGCGTTTTTGCTTATTCCGACGTGTCCTGCCACTTTTGTCCTTGGTATCCAAATTACCAGGTTTCTTTGATAAGTTGTTACTGCGAGCTGGCTAGCTGTCTTCTCCCGCGCAAAAGCGGGTCATGAGTGTCATGAGGTCTGCCATGGATTTCGGCTTTTCCTATCCCAGGTGCCGGGCAAGCCACTCGTCGCGGATGTTATGCTTGAAGGCTGCTAGGGCCTCTGCGTCCAGACAGTCGACTATCTGGTTTTTCTTTGTTAGGAACCGTGTCCAGAATTGTCTGGCCGATTCCTCTAGCTGCTGAATTATGTGGCTTAAGTCGTCGGCATCCGGCGGTCGCATGTAAGTGCCCTGGAAGTTGTCAAGGAATGCGGCTTCCAGGTGCTCCCAAGAACCGATTGAGTCTTCTGGCAAGCTGTTAAGCCAATGCCGGGCCGGTCCTTTAAGTTTGAGCGGGAGGTATTTGATGGCGTGTAGATCATCTCCGTGTGCCATGTGGATGTGAAGGAGATAATCCTCGATCCATACCGCCGGATCTGTTGTGCCATCGTATGATTCGATGTTTACGGGTTTGAAACCCTCTGGGATTTTATGATCCATAACTTCATTCGTGAAGCATAGCGGGTGTGCGACGCCTCTGTACTAGGCTATATCACGACGCAGCTCGGAAGAGCTATGTCTGTTGTGTTCGGCCCGGCCGGATTTGTTATATCCGGAGTGAAGATCATTGTCACATACCGTAGGGCGCCTGCGCGATCCGTAGATTGATCTTGTTTGTCTTGCCTTATCCTCCAGTATGTCTCGCAGGTCGGGCGCATTTTCCCGTGCCTTAGGTGAGCAGCGTCGGGGCATGGCTTGGGTGGAGGGCTGAGAGGCCTCTCTGTCGTGGCCGCGAGGTGGCCGGTCTGCCATGTCATGCGCTGGTGATGTAGGTGCTTCCTCCTCTGATCGGGGTAGCGTCCTGCGCTTCGGGTAACTCTTGGAGGGGCGTTCGAGTTCATACTCTTCGGCCGCAAGGACTTCAGTCCATCTGTCAGCTAGGAAATATTGGGCAGCTCTAAGCTGTTGCTGCTTTTTCTTGAGGCTGCTTGCCATGGCTAAAAACCTGCGTTTAAAACGCTCTTGTTCGGCGGGGTCTGATTGTATGACGAATTTGTCATCATCGAGGCTTGCCTCGTCTTCGGAGGGAGGCGTATAGTTATCATCCTCGACCTCTCGGTCTGTCGCTCTCTCATGAGGGCTGGCTTCTCCATCTTCCTGTGCCGAATCTTGCTGAGGTGGGTGTTCTTCGGTGCTGTTCGGGGTAGTATTATCTCTCGTGCCGGAATCACCGTTTTTGCTTTGGCGGGATTTAGAGCGGCGACGCTGACGCCGGCGCTTTGGCTGTTTTTTGGGGGTGTCATCCCCCACTGTTCCATCGCCATCTCCATCTTTTGGAGTATCCACCATATATATGTCATATGACGAGGTGGCCTTCCAGCGCCCTACAGGTGCTGGTTCCTGTTCGTCTCCTTCATCGTCGTCCATGCCGTCAATGTCTTCGAAGCTGAAGTCAAGCATGTCGGTTAGATCGTCGACAGTGGCTACAAAGTGGGCGGTGGGTGGGCTTTGAATTTCCTCATCGTCCGTATCCCACCCTCGCTGACCGTAGTCCGGCCAGGGATCTCCTGATAAAGAGAGAGACTTAAGAGAATTTAGGATGTCGCCAAAAGGCGAATGCTAAAAGATGTCTGCGGCGGTGAACTGCATTATCGGCGCCCAATCGGATTCGATTGGCAGGGGCGCGGGGGGTTCGGAGTCCGGGGAGGAGTCCGGATCCTCGGAGTCACGGGTCGTGCAGAGTGCGGGGCTAGCGTTTGGCTCGATCGCTTTCGGGATCGCAGCCCCCGAGGTGACATCCAACCGCTCATCCTCGATTGGCGCAATAGGCTCCGAGTTCGGGGTCAGAACCGATGCGTGTGCGGCCTCTAGGACACTATCCGGGGGCAGAGCTAGATCTTGCCCCTCGAGATAGTGCGGCGCGCTTGGCCGTGGCTCGAGCCCGTCGAAGATCAAGCCTCCGCGGATGTCAGCCGTGTAGTTTAAGCTTCCGAACCTGACTTGATGGCCAGGGGCATAGCTTTCGATCTGCTCCAGGTGGCCGAGCGAATTGGCCCGCAGAGCGAAGATCTGTCCGGGGAGCAAAGTCTCACCCTGGACCGCATCGTTGTTGATGATCAAAGGCGCCATCGGGCCTAAAGGCGATGACACAGAGGAACTCTCAATGAAAGCACCAATGTCGGTGTCAAAACCGGCGGATCTCGGGTAGGGGGTCCCGAACTGTGCGTCTAGGCCGGATGGTAAAAGGAGGCAGGGAACACGATGTTTTACCCAGGTTCGAGCCCTCTTAATGGAGGTAAAACCCTACGTCCTGCTTGATTAATATTGATGATATGGTTAGTACAAGAGTAGATCTACCACGAGATCAAGGAGGCAAAACCCTAGAAGCTAGCCTACGGTATGATTGTTGTATATGGAGTTGATTGCCTACGGACTACAACCCTCCGATTTATATAGACACCGGATAGGGTTAGGGTTACATAGAGTCGGTTACAATGGTAGGAGATCTTGAACATCCGCATCGCCAAGCTTGCCTTCCACGCTAAGGAAAGTCCCATCCAGACACGGGACAAAGTCTTCAATCTTGTATCTTCATAGTCCAGGAGTCCGGCTGAAGGTATAGTCCGGCTACCCGAACACCCCCTAATCCAGGACTCCCTCAATGTGCATGGTCTATCTCGATTCCTCTCGGGGCATCTTTCTATCACGCACGCACCTCCCTCGATCTCCCACCCATATAGTCCCATCACAATCTCGAGGGGGTCTCTCTATCACAAACACATCCTCTCGCCCTCCCCATGCGTCCATGTTCTCCATGTGTCCCTCTCGACCTTTGTTCCTTGTTGGCCAGACCTCTATTGGACATGTGCTATAGGGGTGTCTCTCTCTGTTGCAAACAACCACACACTAGCTATCTTCGTGTATCTCCTCGCCTCGCTTTTCTATCTCAGAGATGCATGCGTGATATGTTCGCCTAAGAAACGAAAAAACACACACTCTCTCTAATTTATCGTTTGTTGTCACTTTCTCTTTCACACACATACTCTTTTTGCACACTTACTCATTCTCCTTCACACACACTTGATCCCTCTCGAATTAGGCACTCTCCTCGGTCCATAGCATATTGATTTATTGAAAAGTCAAACATCACAAAGTTTGACCTTGTACGTGGAGAAAAACAATTACATCTGGAACGACAAACATATACCATTAGATTCACCATGAGATGTAGTTTCATATGATGTATCTTTGGTATTGAAGATATAAATAACACTTGTGTAAACCTGATCAAAGTTTCCAAAGTTCGACTTCTAAAAAAATTACATGCACTGCATTATCGAGCGGATGGAATATCTCATTCCCCCTCTGAGCTATCTGATGCACCACTCAGCCTTATCGGGGCTCCTCAATCTCTCAAACTTTATATCTCCCTGGTTCACACATACACATGTCTCGCTCGCGCTATACATATAGACCCATCCAACACTCTCCGCCCTTGTTCTCTCTCTATGTGACACGCATCCCCCTAATAAGTACCATAATCCCTCACTCCATCATAGACGCAAGCACTCCCCCTAAATATGATTATCTCTCACTAGCCATCAGGAACACACGTATTGTCTCCTTCCATCCATACGTCTATCTCGATATCTCTCAGGGTATCTTCTATCACGCACACAGCTTGTCACTCGATCTCCCACCCATGTAGTCCCATCACGATCTCTAGGGGATCTCTCTATGACAAACATACACTCTCTCCTCCCCATGTCTGCATTTTCTCCATACGTCTCTCTCGACCTCTCTCCCTTGTGTGTCAGACCCCTCTTGGCCACGTGCTAGGGGTGTTGCTCTCTCGGTTGCAAACAACCACACACTATCTCCTCACCATACTTCCGTTGTCGAAGATGCATGTGTGATATGTTTGCATAAGACACACACATTTTTTCTCGACTTTTATTGAGTGTTGTCCATGTCTCTTTCACACACGCAAACACACTTTTTCACTCACTCGTTCTATTTCTCTCTCTCTCTCTCTCTAGTTAGGGACTCTCTCACGTCCATAAGCATATGGATGTTTTGAAAAGTTAAACCTCAGAAAAGTTTGACCAGGTATATGCGGAGAAAAACATTTACATCTGGAAAGATCATTAGATTCATCACAACATGTACTTACTTCATACTATCATTTATCTTTGATATTGTAGATATAAGTAATTTCTTTATAAACTTGGTCAAAGTTTCAAAAGTTTGACTTTTAAAAAAATGTTGGAACTACATTATCGAACGGAGGGAGCATCTCTTTCTCTCTCTCTGCTATCTCTCACGGGCCTCCCCTCTCACACGAACACTCTATACCGACGGATTATACGCTCACTGTGTCAGCGTATAGCTCCGTATATTGTTTAGTTGACCGGTCAACCAATCCACATGCTGCCTTGTCAGCTCGTGTTCTGTATCTTCGTGTGCTGGCCCATGTGGCAGTGGGTGAAAATAAGTAAACTAGAGGCCCATCTAACATGTGGTGAAGTAAACAAAGTTGAAACCACTCGGGTAGCACCCCGCACGCTAGTAAATTGAGGGCGCATTGAGGACACACTTCTTCCGTGTGGAGGACACACTCGCGCACAATTCACCACTGCGCGGAGGCATGCACAGAAGGACGCACTTGCGCACACCCAGCACACAACACACACCAGCACACGCGTACCCCGGCGTTACCGCCGGTTGAGATGGACGGCGAGGCAGCCAACAAGCGGAGGCAGCTCGAGCCAAAACCACATCCGGTGAGCTTGGACTTCATCAGCAGCCTCCCAATGACATGTTGCTCGTCATCATCGGCCTCCTCCCCACCAAATCTACCGTGCAGACCGCCCTGCTCTCCCGGCGGTGGCGCCCCCTCTGGCGCCGCGTCCCCCTCAACCTCACCGTCGACAGCTGCCTCTGTGATGGGGATTGCAAACGCATGGCCGTAGTCTCTAAGATCCTTTCATCGCACCCTGGGCTAGCTAGACGCCTTGACATCCGCATGTTCAGTCCCAACTGCAAGGTCCAACCCAAGTTCGACGAGTGGTTCTTATCACCCGCCCTAGATCAGCTCGAGGAGCTCAGCTTTGAAGCTGGACGATGTCGCTCTCTGCCGCCGTCCGTGCTCCGCCTCGCACCAACTCTGTGCCGCGCTAGCTTCAGCTCCTGCTATCTTCCCCAGATTAATGCCGCGCCCGCCCTTCTTCTCCCTCAACTCAAGCAGCTTGACCTCTTCGACATTGTCATCTCGAAGAAGGCTATGGAGCACCTGCTCCACAGCTCTACTGCGCTCGAGTACCTTCGTCTTGAGCAGATCCACGGGTTCATTAGCCTCCACATCGCCTCGACGAATCTCCGATGGATTTATGTGTCTTGCTGGCCCCGCAACAAGACATCAATTGGGAAGAGATCACTCTAGCCGTTCCATGTTATGGTCATTGAGAATGCGCCTTTCCTTGAGAGATTGATTGTATCGGATCTAGAAGGTCCAACAAAAATCAGGGTCATTGACACGCCGAAATTGATAGCGTTGGTGCACTCGTCTGCCAAATTCTTCAAACTCTTTATTGGATCCGTAATCGTTCAGGTACAACACTCATCTTCTTCTCTGTCTTCTTGAAATTCACATTTTTAAATTTCGTCTTGATGTATTTACGACCGTCTTCCAGAAAATGATTCCCACAAGCTTGACCCAGTCTATGCGCACAGTGAAGATCTTGGCAATAAAATCTATCGGCCCTAATCTGGATCAAGTTGTTGGATTCCTTACATGCTTTCCGTGCACGGAGAAGCTACTCATCGAGGTGAAACTTCTTTCCTATTAGTAAACGATAATCACAACGTAGCTCAAATTTTTCAGAATTTTCCCAAATTACGATGACAAGTGTAGTGTTCAAAACTGCATCTACGCACTGCACCGAAATAAATGTTTTTACTATTTTCTCCCACGTGATCACCTGCATCGTTTTTGTTGTTGTACTACTATAGTAGCCTAGGCTAGTCATAGTGGAAAGTAACTTAGACTACTCCAGTAACTCTATGGTTACCCTAAGAGCAAGTACTACCTCCGTCATGGTTTACTCTTCCTGTTTTGTAGTATCAAAATTTGACCATAGATTTAACTGACAAAATGTTAATGCATGTCACTAAGAACTATATCGTTGGATTCGTATTTGAACATAATTTCAAATGGTGTAATTTTTAGTGACATGCATTGGCATTTTCTTACGTAAATCTATGGTCAAAATTTTATACTAAATAAGAGGTAGTACAAAAGTGGGATATAACGACCCTCCACTATGTAGGGCAAAACACATGCCAAATTCACTTGTGATGCATTTGGCATCGATGCCCCTCCATTGCTCACCTGGTGCCCCAATCTGGATCACCTACTTTGTTCCGGTGCCCAATTAATAACTCACGCAATGAAAAAACACTTGCGTGGGAGAGAGAGAGGACCGAGGCAATAAAAAGAACACTTATTTGGGAGAGTGAGAGTCTGGTATAGTTGGTTTGGTTGATTTGTTTATACATGTGGGACTGTGTGCACGGCGGTGCCAACTCTCTCACATCGCGAGAGCGGTGCCAAAATCTTTTGATTTGACATTGATGCGTATTATGTGGCATACTTTTGCGAAATATGGCATCGGCCACATAGTAGAAGGCAACAAATTCCCAAGCTCTTCACGTGCTCCTAGGTAAATGAGAGGAAAGAGAAAGAGAGAGAGAGAGAGAGTGAAAAAAATATCACTAGCCAGCCAACCCTATCGTATGAGCGAATGATATTGGTACCTCTTGATGACACGGCAATCTTATACAACCAACTGCTCTAATATGTTCTCTTCTTTTACAGATAAAAAAGACCTGAAAGTGAAAAATGTGCTGCACTATAACAATCTCATCGAATGCCCTGATCTCCATCTTACAGAAATTGATTTGATCGACTACCGAGGCAGCACATCTGAGATTAAATTGGCCAGATTCTTTGTTCTGGAGGCAAGTGTGCTCAAGGTAATGAGTTTTGGCGTTCTGTGGCGCAACAATTAATGACATGCTGATCACCGCAAGCGTCTAAGCCTAAATGACAAAGTCTCCGCAGAAGCTGAATTTGTTTTTGAAACATCAAGTGGCCAGAGACTCAAAAACTTATTTGCCCATTAGTGACTTGTCAGGGCGGTGGATTTTAGTTTGTACGATAATGCTGCATCCACCTAAATTAACGAAAGTTCTTACGTAAACCTCCTAGTAATTCCCTCTTCATAGGTGTAGCATTACTCCTAACATTTGTAATATCAGTTTGAAACTTGTAATATTGTCGTGTCCTATTCCTGCGTTTTCAAAATCCTGCGAATCAAACAGGTCCTGAGTTGGTGATGATGTTGTGCCTGCCATCTTTCACCAATAGCCATCGGATCTAGATTTGACACATACAAACCAAACTTCTCCAGTTTTGCAAAAAGATGCCCGCACTTGTTCCCTATTTACAAACAACTCCTTGTCTCTCACAATCAGCCTTATCTCCTCCCCACCACATCTAGAAGGCCATGGAAAAATCTGGCGCGATGGCCGCTACTGGTGCCGTCCACCCCCCAATATTGGTGTTCCGTGCAATGCATGGGAATCTACGCACGGGAAATTATGCCAAACATGGCTAGTTGTAAGTAGGCTAGGTCTACAGCCATGATGATAGTGACTGCAGACGGTGAGGCTGACTATGGTATGCCGAACATGGCGCCTATACTCAGGTGTCATCTCCGGCGTAGGGTCTTGTCACTTCACTGTGAGGAGCAACACATAATAATTTGACCAACGGGTAGTACAGTGCTACTACATTGGTAGTACTACTACTACTAGTACTAGCACCACCATCTGGATTTAGTAGTACTACCATGTCCATCTGGATTTAGTATTTGACTAGCAATATCTAGTAATGCATGTCACAAAAAATGTACTACTCCCTCTGTAAAAAAAATACATGGTGTATTGTTTTATTCCTATCGGCGAGATAACTTAATGTCTTTTTGCTACTTAATAGGATTACATGCAATGAACTAACCACTGCATGTGATGTTTAGTAGTCTCAAGTCATTGAAAGCATGCACGGGCATGGAGGGGGACGCAACTTCATTGACTTACTGCACCTGCCTTTGGGTGTATGACACGTGGGCCCAACGGGTGGCTGGCCAACCTGTCATACAGCCAAAGGCAGGTGCAGTAGAGGGGCGAGGAGTAGATGGCCAACACGCACGTGAATTCAACGCAGTGTGCACTTCTCATATAAAGGCTCCCGCCAGTCCAATCTACGAAATCCTATGCACCTACGCACCCAAGGGCAAGAGTGATCACTCCAATCGCAAGATCAGTTGACTAGAAGCTAGACCCATGGAGGCGATGAGCGCGAACATCAGCCGGCTGTGCCAGATGGTCCACGACGCCGGCCTGCGGCCCGACACCAAGGAACGTCTCTAGGTAGTGTTTGAGGCCGCCAGGGCGAGGGGCCACTTGGACGACAGCTTCGTCTCCTTGTTCGACGAGGTCCTCGTCAGCTTCCTCGACAAGTTCACCATCATCAAGAAGCTCGCGGACGACCTTGGCGTACGCCTCCAGCCCACGCGCCCAAGATCTATGATGCCTGCCACCCTCAATGGCCTCTATCGTGACAACCTGTTTGATGCACTGGTGGCCCTACGACTGCCCGCCGTCGCGCCGGAGAATGTCCACCTCGAGGTCGCGCTCGCCGCGCAGTGCCTGGCGGAGGAAGACACCATCGACATAATCACCCACGTCTACGCGCAAATCATCCACAAGGAGTACTACATGCAAGAGGAGGACGATAGGACGCTGGCCATCTTGGACCGTAGGGCAACCTTGGATGACATTGTTTAGAAGCATGTTGAGCTTGCCGCCAACACCATTGCTCCTCACACATCGGTTGGTGACCCGATGCACTAGGGCGTGAGGATGTCGTTGATGGATCCGTATGTATCTTTACCTTTCCATCAAATCAATGTAGTAGTATATGGTACTACTAGTAATTATCTTACCTTTTGCATCAACTTCATAATTTTCCTACGTACTCCATGCATGAACCGCGCCAGAACCAAACTTCTCATTACTCTAGGGAAAATCGTTATTTCTATCTATCGGTCGCGCCAGGCGCAGAACCAAATTTTACAAGTTACAAGTTCAAAAGGAAAAGCCCGCCGTGTTCGCGTCGCACCCCCACATGGTTGGTCCGGCACGCCGCTCAAGGGGGAATGCATGCTGTGTGCTACCTCTTGAGAACTTGCGTTGGTTTTCCCTTGAAGAGGAAAGGGTGATGTAGCAAAGTAGCGTAAGTATTTCCCTCAGTTTTTGAGAACCAATGTATCAATCTAGTAGGAGGCTACGCGCCAGTTCCTCGCACCTACACAAAACAAATAAATCCTCGCAACCAACGCGATAAGGGGTTGTCAATCCCTACACGGTCACTTACGAGAGTGGGATCTAATAGATATGATAAGATAATATTTTTGGTATTTTTACGATAAAGATGTAAAGTAAAATAAAAGGCAATGAAAATAACTAAGTGTTGGAAGATTAATATGATGAAGATAGACCCGGGGGCCATAGGTTTCACTAGTGGCTTCTCTCAAGAGCATAAGTATTTTACGGTGGGTGAACAAATTACTATTGAGCAATTGACAGAATTGAGCATAGTTATGAGAATATCTAGGTATGATCATGTATATAGGCATCACGTCCAAGACAAGTAGACCGACTCTTGCCTACATCTACTACTATTACTCCACACATCGACCGCTATCCAGCATGCATCTAGAGTATTAAGTTCATAAGAACAGAGTAACGCCTTAAGCAAGATGACATGATGTAGAAGGATAAATTCATGCAATATGATAAAAACCCCATCTTGTTATCCTCGATGGCAACAATACAATATGTGCCTTGCTGCCCCTACTATCACTGGGAAAGGACACCGCAAGATTGAACCCAAAGCTAAGCACTTCTCCATTGCAAGAAAGATCAATCTAGTAGGCCAAACCAAATTGATAATTCAAAGAGACTTGCAAAGATAACCAATCATACATAAAAGAATTCAGAGAAGATTCAAATATTGTTCATAGATAAACTTGATCATAAACCCACAATTAATCGGTCTCAACGAACACGCCGCAAAAGAAAATTACATCGAATAGATCTCCACAAGAGAGGGGAGAACTTTGTATTGAGATACAAAAAGAGAGAAGAAGTAATCTAGCTAATAACTATGGACCCGAAGGTCTGAGGTAAACTACTCACACTTCATCGGAAGGGCTATGGTGTTGATGTAGAAGCCCTCCGTGATCGATGCCCCCTCCGACTGAGCTCCGGAACAAGCCCCAAGATGGGATCTCATGGATACATAAAGTTACGACGGTGGAATTAGGGTTTTGGCTCCGTTTCTGATCGTTTGGGGGTTCGTAGGTTTATATAGGAGGAAGGAGTACGTCGGTGGAGCAATAGGGGCCCCACGAGGGTG